>NW_008236217.1:2914604-2940993 GCF_000691975.1 Corvus brachyrhynchos | reverse complement strand
CCTCCCAGCTACAGCCTCCTTTCAGGCAGTTGTAGAGAGATGAGGTCTCCTCTGAGCCTCCTTTTCTCCAGGCTAAACAGCCCCAGCTCCCTCAGCTGCTCCTCATAGGACTTGTGCTCCAGACCCTTCCCCAGTCTGTTGCCCTTCTCTGGACATGCTCCAGCACCTCAATGTCTTTCTTGTAGTGGGGGTCCCAGAACTGAACACAGGTGTGGCTTCACTGGTGCCACAAACAAAGGAAAACTAGTTCCTCCCTAGCACTATAGTGCAAGAAGATTGGATCTTATGGAACAGTTGTTTCTCTGTGTTTTTATTAATTAATATTTTATATAATGCTGATTCAGCCCTCAGTGGTGATCTAAAACTGTGGTGATTCAGCCTTTAAATGCTCTTCCACAAACCCTGCTCTCCATACCCAGTGTCTGGAGGACTTCTGCTGGCCCCTTGCTATGGAAGGCTTAAATGTGTGGGAGAAATGAGCCTTGGAGAGTAATGCCTGCAGAGTGAGGTACTTTAAATATACAACATAATTCACCAATCAGGTAGCAAGGGTGATGTCCACCACTTTGTGGGTTTTTGCTTCACACTCTCCTCTCTTTCACAAGCAGAAAACCATGACAGAGATATATGTATAAACAGGGAGGTTGAAAATGAATCACTTTTTCCAGAGGAAGCTGATAATATGAGGGATTTAATATTGCACATACTCTTACCAGACTTCATCTCTGACTGGCTAGCAGCATCTATGTGGCATTCAGTGCTCCATCTGGTTGCTGTCTGAGAGATGCAAAGATGAAATAGTGAAGACAGAACATCCCTGGAAACAGTCTTTAAATTCTGCCTGGAGCTGTTGATTATCTGTAACCTCACTGGTGAAAGGCATTTTTAAGTGTGTAAAAGCTGTATTGTAGTCGCTAAAGAAAGAATGAAGACATTTAAGCAAGGTATATGTCTGCTACTAAGGAAGTAATGACTTCTTGCATTTCTAAAAAAAGCACAGCTTCAATGATGTATTGAGAGGCTGTGCAAAACAGACATTAATATGCTGTCATTGGGAGCTTAAAGCATACCTTTTTTTTCTTTAGAGAAAGAAAAAGAAGAACAGGAAAAGCAGGAGAAGGAAGAGCAAGAGAAAACTGTAGAACATGCTCCTGTGAAGGAAGCAGACAAAACCAGCCGTACAGGACGACGTCCGAGTCGAAGTGCCTTGTCCAGTCGTAATGATCGAAAATCAGCCAAAAGTCCCCAAAGGACAGATGCACCAAAGGAGAATAAACATCCATTTGCTCTGTATGGGTGGGGAGAAAGACAGACGGATACTGGAAGCCAGAAAACTCACAATGTCTGTGCTTCTGCTTCGGTGAATGAAGTAAGTAAGAACTTCTGTTTCATTAAAAGGCAGTGACTACTTAGTGCCCAGAGATGTCTTAGTATCTAGGTAAAATTTCTAAGGGGTCCCTTTACTTGAATGTATGGAGATTCCAGCAGTAGATCCTAGCAATAAACCTGCAGAGTCTTGAGATGCCCAAATAAGAGTTCTTTACTGTTAGTTGGTTTGGATACTTCCCAGGTTTGACTAATACTTGCAGTTCTAATTACAACCTGGGTGTCGTGTTTCTGGCTGTTACAGTGTTACCAGCAAAACTGGCAGGTATAAAAGTATCTCTGCATTCTGAATTTCGTGGAAACAAGAGAAAAGCAGGTAGCTGGCACCAGGCACCCCACAGCAGGCAGGTATATAAACACTGGGGTATAAAAACACTTGTGCTTTGAAAGAGTGACTTCTGCAGGGGCACCTCCTAGACTAAGAGCCTCACTGAGATGGTACAAACGCTTTTCTGCTAAAATGTCTTGTCTAGCAGCCTGTTTTGGTGGGTTGCCAGTAGGAAACGTTGCTCGCAGCAGAATGGTCTATCAGATGGCTGATGGATTACAAGGCTGGTGTAAATATTACCAAAATAGCACAAATAAAATTCATGTGGTCATGGACAGCACCAGGATTCTGCTGTACTGGGGCTCTGTTTCCTGGCTTAGAAACAGCAAGGGAGTGTTATAACAGATCCATTTCTTTCTTCTCTATAACTCTCCTAGGCTGGTACAACATAATCATTAATGCACCCTTGCCAGCGTCTTGTTTTACTTATCTTACTACTAATGTACAGTCTGAATCTATGACACAAATACCTGAGGACTGAGGTGGGGGTTGTCATAATGTGCAGGATGGAGCTGGCCTTTAACGGGCTGTCTTGGAATGGGTTTGAAGCCCAGGCTTTTCCTTCCTGGACAGCTCAACCCTTTGAGCAAAATGAGGAACTTGGGCCTCTCAGCTTTGGAAAGAAGCTGCCTTTCTTGATAATGCACACTAATGCAGAATTGATAAGTTTTGTTCAGTGCTCAAAATAGTTGACTGGTGCTTTATGTTGAAGCCTAGAAGAGGCTGAAGCCTGACTTGGGCAGATATATTTCTACTTTATCTTAGACTTCTAACATTTCTTATGCTAGAAACAGTAATGCAACACCTCAGCTTGGGTCTTGAGTTTGGACTGAGTGGGCAGAACACTCCTGAAACACTCCCAATTATGTAGTGTTTTGTCACTGAGGATGTTTCTTTATGTATGACTACTTACAGCCTGCTCGGGTTACTTGTCTTTGCATGCCTGAAAGGTGTTACTTTTTCCTAACTGAGATGGGAGACAGAGTTTTCAATCTGGAGATATAAGCAAGCAAACATAGAGACTGACTCTTCATATTAAATTTTGGGGGGAATATAATTCATTAATATAAAAATGTATGTAATTGTGTGTTCAGCATATTGTTCAAAATTAAGATCTTTAGTCTCTAGTAAGGGATCCTCCAGGGTTTGGTCTTACTAATATGGCTTAGGTTTTAAGGGATGCTTGGGCATATTGAGGGGTGTTTAAGATTTTAAATGATAGAAATAGAGAATTGAAGGTTTTAGAATACATCTGAGTAAGACTATGAAACATTCGAGATTTTTGTAATCATTTAATAGTTTGAAATGTGAAAGATAATGCAGAACAGAATTTGAAGCACTTTTCATGAAAAAAAAAATCTGTGTTCAGTTAGTGGTACAAATTTCAGAAGAAAATACAACCTCGCTCACAATCCCTGTTCCTTCAGGATGGGGACTGGGACAAATAAAAAGCGATCCTCGTCATTCCTGACAGGTTCCTAGGCTGTTTTCCTTCTGTAATGGTGACTCTGGTCTTTTAGATTCACGAATCTGCTCTACGAGCAAAGAACAGGAGACAAGTGGAGAAAAGGAAGCTTTCTCAGAGGCGAGTGCGATCAGCAGAAGCAGAAAACACTTGGCGAACAAAGCCCTCCCCACCAGACAACCCCTGGATGACAGAGTACATGAGATGCTACTCAGCAAGAGCTCTCTGAACCCGGATTCCCTTAGGCATCCTCAGAAGAAGTTACGCATATCAGGACACTGGTGCAAGGAACCAAACTACTTATGCAAGGTTTTTATAGGGAGTTTCCAGCTGTTAAAATATTTGTTACAATGTTTTTATCTTGGCTACCTACCTCACAGTGGGGTGTATCCTTGGAGCCATAACATTTGAAGAGGCTTTTAGATATAACTACCCAAACTTTTAAATAATTCCCCTTTTGGGAATTTTTCTAATGCTTCAGTTAGCTTGTTTTGAGGGTGGGAGGGGGAACCTTAGCATACAGGGAGTCAAAGCAAACACTTTTTTGATCATGGTTACAAATAATCTGTTTTCCCTTATTTGAAGTACAAGTCATGGGGAGATGGTATTGGGGAAAGACTTTAAAGGAGTGATGGAGGTGCCTTTGTATTTATAAAATGATTTAACACTTTTATGAAAATAAGCATATGAAGACAGGCAACAGGATGCCAGTATGTCTGGTAATTAGCACTAATAAATGTAGATGCTTTAGGCAGACAAATACCAAGCATTGTCTGTATACAGAAACTTCAGAAACAACAACAAAAAAACCCAAACAAAACCCAATCCTGTTTGATTAGTGAATCTGCTGATGCTAACATTTATCACTGTTTCTAAGGTCATTAGAATAAACTACTCATTTTCAGGGCAAGAAACAGCTACAGGATGGTTTTGCTGTAGCTGTTCCTGTTGTACCAAAAAACTAATGTAGACAATCATTATCTGATAGCTGCCACTCAATAAGCAGTTACTTGTCCTACAAACATAGAATTGTACCACTGTACTATCCTTGTGGTCACACTTAGTCTGTACTTAATCATGTAAATGCATTTATTGAAGGAGAGGGCTGGCTCCTTTCTGGTGAGGTCTATTTTTAACACTTCAGAGTATCTATTAAGCTCAGTGGGGGTCAGAGTGCAATATGCATTCCACTTGGAGGTATTGTACAAGTATATTGTTAAAGGGTTTAAACTTGAAATTTGTGTTGATAAAACTTGCAGATGAAGTCCTGAGAAACTTGCTGCCTCTTGAAATTGGTGCAGAGCCCCTCACTTGTGGGGGGATGGGGAGGGGGTAAGGGCTAGGGAAAGGAGGGGTGTATCCTTTAGTAAACAAGAACATATAATGAAGTTTGAATACTTTTGTTTTGTAGGTCCTACTTCTACATAGTAAGACATTGTGATATCCTTGGTGGTTTTGTTTCCCTCAGGTGGCTGTAAATTTTTTTTTTCAGTTTGCTAACTACGCTTTAGGCAGATGATTGCTGTAGTTGTGAGCTTCAAAGTTTTGTTCAGATGTGTAGTGTGTTAGTTACATATGTTGGTTATCTCAGTTTCGTTGTTTTGAAGCTTGTGCTTTACAGGCTGGACACTTTCCCACAGGAAGCATACTTGCACTTCTGCAGCAGAAACCTGCATTAGTTTTAGCTTCATTCCACAATCTCAGTGAGTAAGCAGGACTCTAGAACTACTATTGCAACAGAGTACACATGCTTAGTGAAAAGTCTGATTGTGCTCTTGAAGAAAGTAATATTGTGCAAAGGGTCCAAGCACTGCTGCCTCCTAGTGTCTATTACACCACTAAAGGTTTCATTACCCACAATTTTGTTAAGATATCCTAGAATCTATGAAATTATAATCTGCGCTTTTTTAAAAAACCTGTCTTTTAAGCATAAAGCTATAAAATACAGACAACTCTTGTTGAAGGCTACCTATTTAAGATCTTACAGCTTTTAAGTCTGGGAAAGCACAGTATGATTAAGAACCCCTGTATTTCAACTGCTACCTAAAGTACAGGCTAGAACTTCCTGAAACTTTAGAACAGTGCCCCAAACTGGGGAAAACCATTCCAGAGGATGCCTTTACTCCATATGAGATTCTTTTGATTTCCTTTTATGTTGTTTTCCTCTTTAAATAACTGCTGTAAATATGCTTAGTTTGCTTCTGATGCTGTTGCAATTCCAGAAGCCACTCAAGCTTTGAACAACAGTGTCAAAGCACCAACTCAGTAGTGTTTAACAGCCTTATTCAATAAAAACTTGCCTGTTCCTGTTGCCCACAGGCTTTGTAGGCTTTATGTAACTACAGCAGATGGATTGTGCCCTCAGTGCATTTTGTCACATTCACACTCAACAGTTTCCTTGATTGTGTAGGGCAGGACTCGTCTTGCCACGCTTTCGAAGACAGCTTCTACAGTTCTCTCTTCCCACAGGGAATGGAGGAGCTAGGATGACTATGTGCCTGCCTTAAGTACCCATATTTGGATAAGGTGTATCTCCCATTAGGTGTTGGTGTTTTCAATAATTATCGGAGGCTTAAGTGTCTTCTGCCTTGGATACTGGGAACCAAACTTAAAACATCTCCAACAGGCCGGTTTAGGTGTTCAGCAGAGTATGAAAATTTTCAACAGCACCAAGGCTGCTGTATACTGAGGAAATTGTCTAGCTCTAATCCTTGTCTGGTCAAGAGCTGTCCCTCACAAAGATCATTTACTAGAAGACAGCAGAGACACTGATAAGGTCTTGTGAGTTGTTGCTGTTGTGTTTTTTCAAATGGTCAGTAGCCAAAACAATCCTGGGTGCTATGTTGGTACTATCGGGGTTTAGGTAATACAATGCCTGAAGTGAGGAGTAAATTATTCTGCAAATCAGGTAGCCTTCCTGCATTTGGGCATTACTTGACTAAAAAGCTACTATTTTGCTTAGACTACAGGAAATAGTATAGTTCTGATCACTGCAACCTCTATGTGCAAAGTATTTGGCCTGGAAAACTGCTGGTGTTTTGATGTCAACAAATGAAAAGCCAGTTGAATTGTAAAGCAGAACTTTCCAGATGTAAAAGCTTTAACTGTATTCCATAGATTCCTACAGGAGGTGGCCATTTTGCTTCAAATTGGACTCACTAGAAAATAGAAAACCTAGTGAATGTCTCCCTATCAATTAAGGAATTTCTGAACTTTGTCTTGCATGGACTCTTGAATTTAGCCAAGCGGTGAACACTTCTCACTCCTGTTTTAGAAATAAAACTTTTTGCCAAGAACACAGTAAATACTCAATTGTCCAAAGTCTTCATTAAAATTACTGTTTATTCCTTTATGTTTCTGAAAGTACTTAGCTAAGTGGAGCAAGAGTTTTACAATATATTATGCTGCAGTTTAACTATAGTGTTGTGAAGACTAGTGTTTAGAGTGTAAAATGTTACCATGCACCCTGCCTAAGAATGTCCTGTAAAATACAGTAGCATGCCTGTTCAGTCACTGCTGTCACATCTTTGCAACTATGAAATACAGACTTTTTCACAGGAAGCTGAGATAGTCAAGGTGATAGCTAAACTTAGAGCCAACTTCAACAAAACTGAGGGACAGACCTGAATTTCTGGTAAGAATTTTATCCAGGTAGCACATGCACATTTAAATTGAATTTTTAACACATAGGGAAGCGTATCTGTTCTCATTTTTTATGGTATAATGTAGTGCCACTGAACTATGAAGGCCTGACTTTTTTTTTACTGTGATAGGGACCAAATGCTAGCAATCTGAGAGCCTAATGGTAACCTGGATGTTCCAGTTTCTTTTCCAGCTCAGTGCACTCAGCAGCAAAGCCATAAATGGAGCCTGACTCAACACCTTGACAAGTAGCCTCATGAAATTAGGGGTACAAGTAAATGGGAAGCTGCCTCAGCTATTGTTAGCACTGAATTCACTTTAAAAACAATAGGGAAATACCATCTAAGCTTGAAGCAATATGTGTTTTTTAAAATTTTTAAACAGTATTTGTTTTTAATGCTTCTGTATTGTCTATTATTAATAGTGTAGTGTCAACTTGTACATGTGAATAAAATGAGTGACACAAAGTGCCTGGACTGCTTGTACTGTGCTTTTTGGGGTCTCAGATTTTTTTTTTCCCCCCTTACAGGGCCCTTTAGTCCCTGCATGCAAACTGTGGCTTCTGCTTGTCCCAGATATTATCTCCTAGAATGTAACTGACAGGCTTCTGTAATGACTAAGGTCGGGTATGAAGTTAGATTACAGTTACCATTCCAGTCTCTTATGTTCCTCCTGTAACTCTCCCAGAGATTCTTAACACCCTTTCCCAACTTGAATCACATTTTTACCCCTACTGTGATAAGAAAAGAACCCAGCTGTAAAAGCTATCTGAAATGCTATGCCTTTGAGAACATGAATTTAGAGCTTGGGAAGAAAAAGGGTAACAGATAAAAACAGGAAGCTGTATCACTAAGAACAGGTATACTCATGCAAACAGGAAAAGTTAAGCTATTAAGTGTTGGCTACACTAAAATTCTCTGCCATGGGTTCTACAATAAATGAATATTTTTACTCCGTGGGTTTACAATGTATTTCTTGATATTTTTATAGGGTTAATTCTTTTAGCATATAAAATATAATGGAAATGAGGTACACAGAAAAATCAGGTTTTTCTGGGGCATTCACTTTTTATAGGACCTACTTGAGCCATACTGCATACCTGGTTGAATACAAAGAATGGATAAGATGGGACAGCTGTGAATTCTGTGTGAGTTGCCTAACAGTCACGTTATTGACTCCACTTACCAGACAAAGCTTGCATAAGTAAACAGGATTTGGTGTAAGACACCTAGAAAATCAAGGAAGAATCTTTATTTGGTGCTAGATACAAGCATTAAATGAAATAGTGTAGGCCAACAGACTCATTAAAAGGCAAGACACAGACTTTAATAAGACATTTAAATCTCTTAATGGGCTGAACAGCTAAAGCTCCACATCCAATGAAACCTCAGCTATAGGTACCTGGTGGTACTTTATGTAAAACTTCCAGCCATCTTGCTTTGGTAAGGTAAGAATTTTACCCTAAAAACATACATAACCTATTTATCATTTACTGTTCAGGTGAGCTAGGTTTGGTTTGCTGTGTCAACAATAATGCTAAAGCTTGAAATCTACTCTAGGGCTGATATTGGCATGATGTTTATTTTTAGAAATAAAAGACCCTCAGAGGAGCTATAGTAAACAATAGAGTTTGCACTGCTGAGAGCTATTGCTTCCAATAGTATTTCTCTAAGGAGCCTATAGTAAACAATAGAGTTTGCACTGCTGAGAGAGAGCTATTGCTTCCAACAGTATTTCTCTAAGGAGTTGCAATTTTAGAAAATTTATTTTTAGAATGTCAGCAAGATATGCAGCATAAAAGGCTGAGATACTACAAAACACGCACATTAACCAGGTTAATGTGTATACAGTAAGAGTATACATTAAAAAATGGTAAAAACATGTTCAAACTCATTATAATGACACTATTCTTTCCTTCCAGGGAGGAAGGGGACAGCTTTAAGACAGTTACTGAAAGAATAAAACTGCTTACTGCTTTTTAAACCAGAGACACTTGACCAAAATGATCATAAGAACCAAGTAAAAAAGAGGCCAGTCTTGTATGTAAAAGGGACAGAAAGAAGAAAAAGGCCAGTCTTGTATGTAAAAGGGACAGAAGAAAATCCCTGTGAAACCCCTGAAATTTCTATTTATAAGCAACAGTCCTCTGCTCCTTTTCAACTGCTACTGTAATAAAGGAAAGAGGTTTTCATCAACAGCCAACACCCCTTCCACCCCTCTTAACAGTGACAGGAGAGCAACCTTTAACTCTACTTGTGCTGTGCCAGTGCTCAGCTTTTGCCAGCATGCCAAGAAACCTGACTGGGTTGTGGAATGGTGTGTGGTGGAACAGACTACCCAGTACCTCATCTTTTCCCAGCATTCCAGAACTGGGTTGGGGTTTTGGAACCAACACCCTCCCCAGCTCTGGCAGACAACACATCCCAATTAATAACTGGCTATTTGGACTGGTGGAGGAGACAGCTCCATCCACCTTCCTAGTCCAGAGGACTTGCTTTTGGTAAGCATTTGCAGTTCTGAAAGCCAAACTGAACTGAATGAGGATTAAGACAGGTAAATTTCTTCAGAGTTCTCAGATGTTCTTGAAAATACAGTTATGCTGCTTCAAAAAACACTTCACCCTCTTACCAGGAAGAGAATACCATTGTGAATAATTGTTATCAGTTCTGTAACAAATCCAATCCTAAATACAACAGAGGAGTGATATAACATTGAAGTTTTTGGACCCAACAGCCTTTTTAAACCTAAACCCAGGCTTTTCAAGTACAAAGCATGCTTAATTCCATTTAATTCAGAGACAACCTAAGGTGCATACTTTTCAGATAAGCATCCATTTGAACCAAAAATGTCAGGACAAAGGGAATAAACACAAGTCTCATTTCATGAAAGATGGTATAGCTCGGTGTAGCATTCTTGCTCTGCTCTTGTGCTTTAACTTGCCTTTTCCACCTTGACATATCAGGATACAGAAGTATGGGTCATAACCACACATTAAGAATTGATCCTGTCACCAGCTTGTTAGAATGTGGCAAACTGAGTAGGAAAAAATAAACCAACAACCTCCCACTGACAGGTGCCAGTGGTTTTATAATTCAGCCTGTAAATACAAACTATTGTGCAACAAACAAACGTGACAAAGCCTACCTTGTTTAAATTTGTTTATATGGTAAAAAAATAAAATATTAAACTGCTTATAGTGCAACATTCTAATAGCATACATAAGTATACCATGCTTTGTAAATTTACTATTACATTATTTACAGTACATTGCAATGCTTTAAACTAGAGGTGAAAGAACAAAAACAGGTAATGGAAAACATTTACATACAGGTCTGAATCTTAATATTGTCCACCAAACTACCAAGTTTGCTTTGCAGACTTGTGTGCTGTGCACATTCCTGCCCCCTACCACAGGACACCTTTCTGTCAGCGGTGGTCTGCTCTGCTTGTAGATAGTGGAAAGATGTTTTTAAAAACTGCATAGCCTTCAAGCTTTTCTCTTTCTTCAAACACCACTTGCAAGGAGAGCTGTAAAATACACAAGAACTCCATTAATTACCCATATCTGATCCATCTGAAAAGTAATCTCTTGAAATAAGATCAATAAATATTCATTTCTGTAGAGCCATACCAAAGCTGAACTAAATTAAAGCCCTTTTCTAGCAGTCTCTTAGTTGAAGAATAGCATTTTGTAGGAGGAAAGCAGTTCAAGAATTCCTATCCATTATTTAAAATTCTGAGCTTTAATTGGGAAATAAGCTCCCAGAACACAGGAAAAAATATGAGAATGTAGAATTATGTGCTGCCTTATTTAATGTTCTATAAAGCTTCTGCTGTCTGCACTGCTCAAGCTGATGAATGACTACAGCAGAAGTGATGCAGTAACTACGCCTGCAGTACTTATTTAATTTGATATCACTGTCCTTGTATTAGACAAATAAGGATTAATTACATCAGAATAATTAACTACACAGGGAGAAAGAACTGTGCTAAGAGCCACTGCATACTGCAAGGAGTTATGTAAAATCCAGTGAATACTGAGAGGTGTCTTAAGGACAACTGTTTATAAGAAAGACTAACCACAGAGCTGTTCTTAGGAGTTTATGTCACTTTTATGTCTCTTCCCCTACAGCTACTATAGGGAAAATTTTTTTCCTCACTTTCTCTGAAAAACATCTTTGGAAGACTTTAGAACACTGCACACATGCTTCCTAGGCTGCAACAGCCCCAGAAGAACTACTTTAGATGACAGCACTGCTTGAGCAGCAAATACTATTATTCTCTTGTTTACATTTCTGCTAATAGCAGACAGAAATCAGAATAACTTCAGGCTGCTTTTAGGTATGGGCAAAAAAGTCAGTGGAAGTTTGAAATGTAGTATTATCTTTAATTTTTGAGTCTCAGTGTTTAAGCCTCATATTTTCACTTTATAATAGCTTAGGACAAGATACTGTACCACACATTTTGTGAATGCTCATTTCTATTAATGTTTGTTCTCAATGCAACAGAACTGATTCACTTTCTCTACAGTGCATTAGGTAGCTATTAGGCCCATAATGCATTTCAGGAATTGAGAATTTTAAAATGTTTTCCACAGCATTACTCAGAGTAAGCTAAGATCTAGAAATACTTCAGTAAGAGCACTAGTCTTCCTTTAGTGACCAGATGAGAGAAATCAAACTATAAAAACCCAAATCCACCCTACTGTGCATTATTTCAATAGATTCTCTGTAACTTTACAGGCTAACTGTGGAAAAGCCAAGCACTCAATACAGCACATTTATGAAATATGCTAATTTGCCCACCACCCTGAAATTATTTTGTAACCTTACCTTCTGTATCTAAAGTAAGTATTTGGGATTTTGTATTTTGTTTCTCTAACACCCACATTCTTGAGCACTTTGTGCTTGTGCTCTACGTGGTGATCTCAGCTGTCTCAAGGCAGCATCTCCATACTGAATACCTGAGCCCATTCTTTCTGGATCCAATTCTCCTGATAAGAAACAAAATGGTCACAAGAACATAGATCATGTGCAAATAATATATTCCAAATTAACTGATAACATTAGATAAAAAATTGCATAACTACATTCTGATCTATTTATTGAGAGATTATCTCAATTCTGTCTACTTTTAGGCAATTTCAAACCTGAATCACTTTTCCCTCTAATTTAACCATGTGTCCTTGATCATGATGACAAAGCAATCTGTCTCAGAGTTAGGCTGCAAACAAGAAATGCATTTGCACTACTTTGAACAAAAGAAGAGTCTAAAATGTTTTCTGCAAACACAGTTAAAAACTTCCTTTCAGAGGCTCATAAGCAAAGAAAATAGTACTGTAGACATCAAATGGATCAATCTGATAGAATTCCAAAAAGAACTGCCCCCAGGGAAAATGATCAACCTCCACAACTCCTGGTATCCATTTCTGCCTACTTCATACCCTGTGCCTTCAGAACTGTTCTTATGGCTGTACGGTGGTCTGGCCAAGATTAGAATTACTTAATCTACTTAATCTTAAAAAACCAACCAACCAGGAATCCCTCTGAATCACTTATTTGGGTTCACTGCACATATGAGCCCTTTGTTAAGTTAGCCAATGGCACCATGTTGAAGGGACAAGTGGATAGCGCCAGAGCTGAGCTGTTATTCAGAAGACTTTGATTGAACTACAGGAACAGACCAGAAGGAACCTCATTTATTTCAGCAACTACACATGCAGTGCTCTGCACCTGTGGTGGAACACAGAGAAGCACAGGTGTGGGCTGGGGACCGAGTGGGAAGATAGCAGCAATTGTCAGTACTGGGACACGTTGCCCAGAGGGGCTGTGGAATCTCTGTTCTAGCCCTTGGCAGCTTGCTCTCATTTTGAACCTGAATGTGCTTTAAACAGCAGGCTGGACTAGAGATCTCCACAGGTTGCTTACAGTGTCCATTTTTGCATGATTCAACGGATATGTGCTGGCACAAAAAAACCCAGGAGCAGTTCACAGAAAACAAGACTTAATTCTGTGGTGGCAATGTCTCTTGAAAGCAGTCATGGAACTACAGTATCACGAGAAACTCTCCATACATTGTTTTTTCATTTGGGTTTTGGGTTAGTTTAGGTTCTTTTTGTTTATTTGTTTAAAGTGAAAGCTGCTGTTTGGCATTGATTTGATGCGGTAATCAGAAAATTCCTATGAAAACATCACATTTTCATCGAAAAATTTGTCTTAGGCATTTGAAACATGTAATTAGAATCTGAGACAGACTTTTCAATATGGCCAGTACTTGAAACTTTGAAGATACCAAGCAGCTAGAAAAGAGGAAAACTGGAATGCAAATTAGCTGTAATGACATCTAACACACAGGAGCCTGTCTCCAACAGAAACCTGCCCACTTGTGTTGAGAAGCTTCTGGTGTATTTCTAGATCTGCAAAAGTAAAAATGATTTCAACTGAGAGGCAGGAAGGTCACTTCAGAGAAACAGTTGCTAGGAAACATCCCTGAAATTTTTAGTACTACTGTTCATACTCTCTCTCATACTGCATTTCCTGTTATATATGAGAAGCAGAATTAAAAGTTATGTCTGCCCTGATACTAGGTTTCTATTCAGGAGTACAAAACTGTCTAATGGCAGGCTTGGTATTTGTAGGGATGCAGCAACCCACAGAACACACAATTTACACTCAGACCTGACTGTTAAGGTATGCATCACCCACAATTCACACCACCACCCCTTTTTGGATACTTCCATGTGCACTTTTATTAGTTTTCACATTAAAAAAAAAAATTATAAAGCTTAATTTACCTGATTCAATTTTATTGAGTATTTTCCTTGCACACTGTACAAAGGCCTCTTCGACATTTTCCCCCGTTAGAGCACTTGTTTCCAAGAACATCAGCTCTGCATTTGACACCAAAAAAAAAAAATCCTCAAAACAAGTCTGGAATACCAGATATAGCAATTCAAAACATGAAAACTAGGAGCAATAAAAATATTTCTACAGACATCTACAGTCAAAATACATGGTCCAGAAAAACTAACCTTTGATGGGAAAACCACAGAAAACATCCTCTAAAATTTACACATGGACCTTAGAATGCTGGAACCCAAAGATAATAACCCGGGCTGTGCATGCAAAACAGCGCTTGAAACCAAACTTCATACAGTTTCCCATTAATAGAGGTTATATTCAATACCAAAGTCAATAGCCAGACTTGGTAGAAAAGACTTTAATTGATTTACAAAGTCAAAACCAGATTTTGCTGATGGCAGGACTGCAGCACAGAAGCTCAGACCGAGACTGGCTTTAGCTGGCACAGAAACATGTCCTCAGACTGGAAATCCTGAATACTACAGACCAGGTAATAGTCCTCTGGATCCACACCCTACACTGAACTCAGCTTTCCATGAGTAAAAGTCATTGCTTCAAACTGCAGCACACCCCATACAACCTTGTCTATTATCTACAGAATCTTTAAGATGCTTAAAAATAGGAATTTATGTTCTTCATTTTCTCCTCAGCCCTTTGGAGGCAAGGCAATACCTGAAGTTGTAATACATCTCCTATGGAATATATCTCCACACAGAGGATAAAGGAGCAGCTGCGACTGGAAGAATCACTGGTAATGAGACTTAAGTAGTACATGTAGTTTGCACTGCAGACACTGCCTCTCTGGGCCTCATGTACTGACAGAACCCCTTTCTGCAGACAAGGTACAAAGTACAGCTTAACTGCACAGAAATGTTAATGATTTGAAGTACTATGCATTTTTGAATGCTACGTGAAGGTTTTGTACTACTTACCGTTTTCCTGTGCAAACCGGGATGCTTCTAAAAAAGTGACCTCACGATCTGCATCAAGATCCTTTTTGTTTCCACACAGTATTATCACAATATTTTGACTTGCTAACATTCTTGCATCTGTCAACCAATTAGTAAGTGCATTGTAGGTTTCTCGGCTGTGTAGGAAAGAACATCCTTTATTAGGACACACTTATGTCTCCTGAACAGATCACCGAATTAAAACTCAGAAGGCAAATCGGTGTTTGTGGCAAACAACAAACTGCTGGTAGTCAGGCAAGGCACCTACACATCTCAGTGTGCCACTGATAAACTGGGAAGAGTATCAAATGCCTTCATGAAACTATTTAAAAGCTTGAGTTTTTAAAAATCAAAATTAAATCAATCACAAAATATAAACACACAATTATAAATCACCGTGTTAATGTGAAAAGCTAAAATTTTAAGCTCTAATCTAGTTTTAACCTTTTGTGCATGATATTTTGGGATAACAGAATGAGATATTGTTCCACTTGGAATTCAACTGATACTTAAATTACCAGTGGGACAGTTAGAATTTACAAGGCTTGTGTAGATGCGCATGCCTTAACTTTCACACCGCTGTCAGGACCTACACTGCAGGCAGTCACCCTGCACACACCATTTGTCATTGTCACAGTGGTCAGAGAGAAAGCCTTCAAGCAGCAGGACTGACAGATGACTCCAGCTGACCTTAAGCACAGAACACAGATTTCAAAGCCTGCTGAGAGAATCCTTCACTCACAGGACAACAAGCAGCAATCTAGTGAACCACCATAAAGCAACACAAAACTCATCTGACAGATATCAGTCAATGGTGGCAGGAAGAATGTGGACATGTGTAATGGTAAGGTGTTTTATTGGCTGCCCATAATATTAAAATATTAAAAGATGCAGAAATGAACAGAATTTTGGGCTACAGTTAAGGAATTTGTATGCAGAGCTAGATTCTCCAGAGGATGATCTTCTACCCCAGCACAATAATCAGCAATTTCCACAAGTAAGGGTGCAGTGCCTTGATTAAGGATGGCTGAAGCCCGCTCTTGTTTCTGTGGCAAGGCTTGCTGAGGGAGTGGCTGTGTGTAATCCACCATGGTTAGATCAGCAACTTGGGAGCCAATCTCCACAAATTTGTGTAACCCTTTAGGATTGTTCACATTTATGACATTCACATATCTCATGTAAGCAAGTTCCAAAACCTAAATACGCACTGATACAGAAGTACTTCTTATACTTCCCTTTCTTCCTGCCCAATCTCAATTAGAGCATTAGGTATTTGGAAAGGAATCATTGTGCATTGATGGAATCTGGCAGTCTACGAGCAAAAGAGCTGCTGGCTTTCTTACCTGGTTATATCATAGACAAGCAAGGCACCTGCAGCCCCTCTATAGTAACTCCTTGTTACAGACCTGAAACAGAATTACAAATATACATTTCTGTGGTGCCTTCGCTGTTTAAAATCTGGGTTAATACAACATAATCTGTATTATGAAACAGAATTCTCATTTACATATTTAAAACAAAACATGTTTTTAGACAATGTTATCAGCTGTGCAGCAGCAGACTAATTACAACTATGATTTTGATGAAGCACTTTCATTAAATATAGCTGCACAAGGATTCTCAAAGTCCATTATGACCCATGTGCTCCTGAAAGTACACAAATCATCATAATCCATGACCAGATACAGAACTTGAGGCTGATATCTGGCCAACACACTGAAGAGACCTCATTAATGAAGACTACATATCACAGCCCAGCTTTATCAAGTCAGAAGTATATCCAAAGGACTAGTCTAATAGAAGACATTTACCTGGATTGCTGTCCATTACTCAGACTTCTACCATCATACTCATCTTTGTTAACCAACCCCTCTCCCAAAACAAAGAAACCTCAGGCACACACTCCATTCTCCCAAAAACAGAAAAAAAAAATTGATGTCCTATGTGATGGTGAATGTACCTAGGAACACATTAGATTTTTACTGAGTTTGAGCTATGCCTCAGATGCAGAACACTGTTAAAATACAGCATTAAAAGTACTAAGTTCTAAGCTGACAAATTGATTGCTTTTTCTCTAAGAAACTTAAGATATCTCAGTCTTTCTAGAAATATATTTACCCCAATGAATTTGACTGATTTTTTTTCTTCTCTAATCAAACTGTATATAGAATTACACAGTGCAATTGTTTTCATGCAGATTTTGAACAGTTTACAACTTCCTGACGTTTACTTATTCCAACCAATAGAAGGTCTTCTAAACATAGAGTTGAGCACATACACTTAGTTAAAAAACAATTATGAGTTTGGCTGGTGAACAAAGCTTTTAGCCACCTATTCTACTCATATACCTTAACAGACAATACCCAATGAAAGAAAGGGCAGAACTCAGATCCTGCAAGGCAGCATTGCTCTACTGTGGTCTGTCCAGCTTGGAAGGTTAATATGAAAGAGACAAACAATTCCACTGATGAAGAAGCTTTGCCTAGTAACAAGCAGAGATAAATAATATCCACCACTCACAGCAGCAATTTAGTAACACTTAATAAAAGTCTGAAAAGCATACCTGAACCTTTCTTGTCCTGCTGTATCCCATATCTGCAATTTTACATATTTACCACCAACATTTATGATCTTTGAACCGAATTCCACTCCTATAGTATGATTTGAGTCATCTTTGACTACAGAAAAAAAAGAAATAAAATCAGACTTATTTGAAGAATATTTAGAGTGAATAAACAGCTTTTACATAAAACTGTTTAGGTATTATCAAAACTCCTAAGTGTTCAAATTACAAACTACTTCCTGAACCATCAAATTTAGTGTCACTCATTAGCCTACTGCCACCACACAGAAATAAATGTTCTTACAATTTTTGACAGCTTAGACAATTCAAAATTACTACTAGAATGGCCTGCCTTAAATAATTTCCAGTTCACTTTAATAAGTGGCAAGATACTTTTTGTACATTTTTTTCCAACTGTGTTTTCTAATACCTTGATACCATTTAAAATTAAAATTCATGGAATGCAGAACAAAAAAAGACACTGTCTTGTCCATGAATATGCAAGAGCCAATTCTTATTTAATGCACAAAGTTAAGATCCTTGCCCTATGTATGTTGTTGATATCACAGAATCCCAGCAATTTACAGCTGCCCTTACTTGAAGCAAGGGCTTGTTTCGAGTTCACTCAGAATCAAGCCATGTCCCTTAGTGCTTTACACATCAGTACCCTTAAGTATTCCTCAAGAGATAAGGTGACTGTTTGGTTACTGTTTGGCTGAGAAAGGTAACAGTCACCTTAGATTCACAAAGGTTTCTAAATGCATATTTGTTGGATTGTATTAAATGTACAGCCCAACAGAAATTTTTCTTTTATGTTATCTGCTCATTTCTGAATAACATTCACAATGAAATCTCTACCAGTATTTATCATAGACCACAGTCCTTAACAAAGAAAATGTGGTTACTATTTACTTAAAAAGATACTACAGGCTTTCTAAATTGACTCAAGCAATTCAACTTTTCTTTCATCAATTTTTCTAAATATCCAAGTCTCTGCTGTATATCTAGGGAAGCTTGTAGCTGCAAATTATAACTCCCACAAAAAGTAAGCCTATTTTCACCAACATCCTGTTATATTTATTTGAGAGGAATACAGAATAATGCTTCATATTAGGCTTTAGATTAAAGACAAACAGTGAGCAATAGGGATTTACAGCATGGTTCTGAACATAATTCTTTACTAAAATTCTCACCTGTACAAATAAGAGAATTAGGGGAGCTTCCATACCAATAATAGGCACTCATGTAGGCAGAGCCCTTACCTGTGGTACAAAGCAATGAAGAACTCTGACTGTCCTTCACATGTACTTACATTTCTTTTCAATAAATTGGTGTAGCAAACAGGATTTTCCAGTTCCAGCATTTCCTATGACCAAGAACTTAAACAGGAAATCTGAAGATTGAAAGAAAAAGAAAAAAGAAGAAATTGCTAAATTTTAGTATGGACTCACATTTTTATTACAAGACCAAGTTCACAAGCCAACTATTCTCTTGTAGCTGTTATTTCGAAGGGAAGGGAATAGATGACAAAATTAGCAAAATAGCAATAAATCTGAAGAATAATCCAGTGTCCGCAACAGTGATGTCAGACAGCAAGAGGTAAGAATTGTTGTTTATGGAGATGCAAGGAAGACAAAATAAGGTGAAAATGGCCGAATCTGAATTCAATTAAAATAGGCTGAATCACATGTAAATAGTTGGCTTGTATTCCAGCAACCTGTTTCAAAAGTACGTAAGCTATTAACTATAGTCAACACAAATAGATTATCATGTCATTTCTTAAAATCGATACTTTTGGGGAGGGGGTGTTGGTTTGTTTTTGGGGGGGGGGGGGGGGGGTGCTTGTTTGTGGTTTTTTTGGATTTTAATTTTTGTAGGTTTAAAATTTACATTAATTTGAACTTCTCTATTAACAGTTTAATACTCATACTTTGTTTTAATCTTTGTACAGCTGGGACAACTACAGTATTTCTCGACAATATTTAGAGGGAAGAAGTAATTTCTATTGTGGGATGCCTAGTTTCACATTTCCTCCGCATGTTAAATTAATATACATTTATTTCTGTTACCTATTTATGAGCCATTTGTATCAATGTTCATTGGTAATACACATATTTAAGGTTTATGGCCCATTTCTATTGTTTTAACAGTTACATATAATGCTTTAATTCTACCACCACAAATCTGCTTTCAGTTTTGCTAAAGACTGAAGAAAGCTTTCCTGTCTTACTAATCTCAAAAATTATAAACTGATTAGAAAGCTTACAACTGCTTCCTCCAATACACTGCCACCAAGGCAACATTTGCAGCTCATGCAAGATTCCCTATTTATGTTTCTACCAGCAGCAGATTTTTTACTCTTTATTGCACAGTTTCTCTAATAAACACAGCAGGTCTCCAGAAGACATCTGGTAAGCATGGAAGGAAAATGATTAAGTTTGCAATATCAACAAAACCAAAAACATTAATTTTGTTAAGAGTGTTGAAAGCTGTCAAATGGGCTACATGGGTATTGGCCCAGGGGATGGCAGAATAAAAAGAAACCTACATTATGCCAAGTAAGTCAAAGAACTGATAAAATCCTCTATCAGGACCTCATCGGAGTATTTAGTTTTAAAAATCAAATTTAAGATGCACACAAATCTATGTGTCCATTCCATTTCATGAAGGAGTTATTTGTTATGGTATATCATAAACACTCCCTAGCAATGCCAAAGGGAACAAACAAGTTTCTCAAATGCTAAGATTCCCACTGTTAAAAAGACAATAGTAAAACACAGAGCTATGAGTCCTGGAAATGTCTACTGTTCTTTGTCTTCACCTGTCTTCTGGATTTTATTAATATTTAAAATGAGCTAATGTTTTACTAAGTATTTTTGCTTTTTTATATTTTGCCCTTGCATGATTTTCTTGTTTCAAATGCTGGAACAGGCTTGGAATAGATTCTGAATTCTACCCTTCTCAGAAGATGGCTGTTTCCTGCTTACAAATATGACCATTTACATGCTCAAGACTTTCTGTTTCAAAATCTTCTTGTTCTTCACGCCCCCACCCAGCTGCTCATGCTTTCTGGATTAAAGAAAAATAATTACAAAAAGGATTTTCCTCCAGGTTATGAAAATTTTGTGCTATCTCCTCTAAGGAAGGGCCCTTCATGTCACCTCAACTGCAAAACACGCTGAAGCTGAGAACCCTTCATTCTATCAAGTCTTCACTGTTAGTATGAAATGTAGATATCATAAATAGCGCAAAGTGTCAGGTTAAGAAAAAATTCATCTCAAAGAAAGTTGAGTTTCAATTTTTATGGATCAAGTATCACTGGTTAGCTGCCTTTGACACCATTTTGTATACTTACACTACTGTCTCTGTGTGTGTGTGTGTAATCTCACTGGTTTTACCACTTTCAGAGTACCTCAAAATGCAGGATATTCTGAGACACAGACACAATCAAAATAATCTGTTTCTGATGCTGCCATTTTCCCACACATAAATCTGAAACCCAGTTAAAACTGGTTCTACCTCTTATCTGGTGAATGCTGTTTGTCAGATTTTCTCCTTAAAAACAACTATAAAATTCAAGTTTACCTTCCTTTTTTGTCCATGGAAGACTCGTTTTATTGACAGCAGTACAACAGCTACTGCAAACCTAAACCAGGGAAACACTAAAACCAAAACTGTATTTCCCCACTAACTTGCACTGTAACTGCAAGCACTGGTTGTCAAATGTGGCTCACGAAGGCGTACTTGTGCAACCCACAAACCCACACTGAGCAGCAAATTCAACACACTGCTCCTTTCTGCACAGACAGGCTGCAGGCCACTGAGGCCTTGGGACAACCATGTCACTGGCAGGGACTGATCCGGAAGAGCATCAGAACAGCAGTGTATTTTTCCCTGAGGTGTTTTAAGTTGAGGTGCTTTATATTTTGCTCTGAAAGCAA
This sequence comes from Corvus brachyrhynchos, assembly GCF_000691975.1. Lineage (NCBI taxonomy): Eukaryota > Metazoa > Chordata > Aves > Passeriformes > Corvidae > Corvus > Corvus brachyrhynchos. The sequence continues at coordinate 2,919,858 of NW_008236217.1, read as the reverse complement.
CAGTGCTATTTGGGGATTTTATATTCATGTCTTTAAATGGATAATGTATTCTAGCAGCGCTTCATAACAGACTCCCAATTCCTATTGAGGTTCAGTTGTGCCAGACAAATTTAAAAGGGAATCTTTCCTACGAATTAGCCACTTAATTGCCAGTTCAATGCCTGCTTACTTAGCAGGAAAAAAAAAATCCCTCTCACAAAAATAGCAAATGGGCCTTTTAAGATGAAACTTGAAATAGTTACAATTAAATTTTTCTCGGCATGAAACAAAGAGAAATGTGTTTTATTCCACCAAACTAAGAGAAATGTCTTTTAGTCCATTTCATAAAATGAAAATGTCAGAATCTTCTAACAAAAAAAGCTAAAACCTTTCTGCACCAAAGGCAGCAATGTTTCCAGACACACGTAGTCTCAGAGTAAAAGACGTTACATTCACAAATATAACTATGTTTCTAAAATTTTAAACTCAAATTTTATGTAAATTGTTCAAACTAGCAAAAAGCTTTCAGACTTAAGTTACCAGTTTATCCACAAGCACTGGATAACATGGTTCAGGAAATACAGAATACTCTGCACATTTAATCAACTGCAAGGAAGGACAAGAAAAATGCTTTGCCAATACCAAAAGTTAAAAATACCAAGATTTAACAAACTTTTAAGTTCACGGCCTAGCATATTAATGAATAAGGTAATATCAGATAAGAACAAGGAGAACATTTTTCATCTTGTTTTTCTGCAACTTCTTTCTTATAATGTCATTCTGTATGACAACTGGTACCACATCAACTACATTTTTATTACTTATTTTAGCACGCAGTTTAGGATATGAAATGTTTTCCCTTTAAGCCATACAGATGTATGTAAGATTCAGCACAGTTCGGAAGCACAGAAACCAAATGAGATTGGGCAGATGGCTTCTTTTAGACCATCACTGCGGACTCAAACTTTATATAATCATTCTTTGCAACTTCAGCAAATGCAACTCACATTCTAGTGTTTGCACTACTGCTTAATTGCTTTAGTTTTTCTTTTTTAACTTCCTAGAGGAGTTAATTCACTTCATTTCATAGCTTTTTTTAATCTCCTCTTTTCTTTCCAATTGACCAAGCAGCTCAGAGCTCCAGCATTCCAGTCAGCGGCCAAGGCTGTCACCCTAGAGAACCTTTTCTTTTGAATCCTGTTGTTCCTCCTTCATAGAAAAGCTGAAAAGCATCATCATTCAGATGTTACAAATGCTTGCTGCCATGCTGGGTGCTGAAAAGGTCTAGAAAAGTTAAAGCACTTCGCCTTTAAATAAGATCGTCTTTATACAGAAGATATTTAGGATGAAAACCGAACTCTGTGCTAAAGGGAAAAAGGGTTACAGGATATGCACTACAGAAATCATAAGGAGATGAAACATAGCATAGCATGGCTGTTTAAGTTAATAAGGGAATATAAAGAATCAGCTTACTCCCCTCTGAGAGCTACATGCATCACCTGATCCCAACCTGGGTAGGGGGTGCAGGAAATAAAACTTATTTTCTAGCACAGGCGTTTTTCTGCTAGAGTGAATTGTGGCTTCACTCTAAAGATGCACCAGCAGCACAAGCTGTTAAATGACATGAATTACATCACGTCTTTTGTGTTTGTTTTTTTCTTTTGGGGGTGGTGGTGCAGTGTGAGCTGAGGGGAAAGGAGAAGAGAGACAATTGTGGGCTTTGACTCAAGCACCAGCAAAAACAGATGGTTGATGTGGCAACCACCCCCAGACATCCAACCTCCTCCTTTGACTGAAGCCTGCTCCAGTAGAAGGAACAGTCAAACAGCTTCTGAGACGCTGTAGCTTAGTCTTTAAAATGCAATGAGAATTAAATTGTTTCCCTTACACTGCTAACACGGTAGTGTAGGGGGGAGACCAAATTATATCCCCAATCTCAGTTTGATCTCCTTCCAACTCCTTGTAATAGAGTAGAATTTATATTCACTAACGCTGACCCTTAGGAAAGTCTTTCATTCATGCCATAGGGCAGGAAAAAACTGCTCTGAAGCATTCCTACTGGCATTTGCTGCCTTTAAAAGAAAGGAGGAGCTATTCCCACTGCTTACTCCTTTCTCTAGCAGGAGGTTAACAAGACAAACAGGTAGAACAGATAAACCTGGGTCTATTCCAATCTGCATAAAGAATGCTTCAAAGAGGGAAGATCTGCTTCCTTACAAGCTAAAGAGCTATGCTCTCTAAGAAATAAAATCAGATTTGAAACAAACTGAAGACCAGGGTGATAAATGCAAATACCATCAGGTAAACGGTGGGGAATGGGATGGCAAGAAAAGGATGAGTCAAATTGTCCAGATCAAAAAGAATTCTTTTCAAATGGATGGAAAGACTATACATTCTCTGACAATGATAGAGATTGGTAAGCTTATGTGACCAGATTGGGAGCAGTAGATGCTGGTAGAGAAAACACAAGGAACTAAGGAGTGAAAAGATTTGACTTGAATCTTACACATTGCATTTATTCAATGCTCAATTGAATAAATTCTCAATTCAATACAACTTCCATCCTTCTACTATTTAAAATCCAATGGTTGCTTTGCATTTACTTATTAAATATAAGATACTTTTATGTCAGGCTGTATTTAACCCAAAAACATGTATATTTTGAACTGGGAAGCAGGCTAAAACATGCATGTGTTGTTATATGGCAATTATCTACAGAAAGGCCATTGCAGCTCACAAAACTTGAGTTAAAAAGAGTTTTCCTGTGAATAAGAGATTTGTTTCCAATGTCACATGTTAAACTTTTTAAAGAATGACTCTTTTCTCCCACAAGCAGCAGGAAAATGTTCTTTCTAAACCCAGTCTCAAAATTAATGGAGTTATCTTGTATTCATGTTTGGTTTGGTTTTGGCACTTTGTACGGGAAATAAATTGAACACGTAAGAATTGAACAGATATTGAATTGAACACATAAATAATCGAACAGATAAGAAAGCTAAGAACAGAAGATACATAACCAATGTAATAGATCTACAGGAATGAAAATATGAATTGTAAGGAAAATTTAGTGCCAAGACCAAGAAGCTGCAGAACTTTGTTTGAAAAGAGGAAAGAGACAAGAATCTCAGTAATGGATGGAAAGAGGGAAAAGTGAGTGAACAGAAAACCTTCAGAGAAGATAGAATTTGACATGGAGGAAGAAACTAAGGGAGAAAAAAACCAGGAGGAGACATGAAATTAACAGTGGGGGCCAGAGGAAAGGCTGTTTATTCCCTATGGATTGAGAAAAATATTGAAAAAATAACCCCCCTTTCAAACGAAAGAAGTTGAAACCTCACAGCAAAATCAAAGTCATATAAAAGTCAGGCAGCAAAATGACATTGGAAAGAAAAACACCAACCCAACCACCAACCAGTTTCCTGAGCCCACCTGTATGGGATGAAAAGCTTGAGGTTACATAATTAGAATGGGTCATAATTCAGGCGACAAGAAAAATCTAATTCGTGACTAAGCATTTACAAGCCATAGGGATTCCAGGAGGGGGATACAGTGACCACTAATCTCAGTCAGCAGGGAGAAACTGACCTAATACTTCTCCCATCCTTCACGGTCATTATTACAGCTGGTCAGAAACAAACCATTCATTGTTAGGACAGTGAGCACATTAAATCCAGAGAGTTCATCAAGCACAGAAGATCTGTAATTTAATCACATTGTACTGTTAACTTTGATATGTCAATGGGGCTGCTACATATGTGGACAGGACACTGCAAAATTAGATACTGACTACTGTTGTAGTCAGAGATTGTAGAGCCCATGAGTTAAATTTTATGCTATAACTTAGCTTTTGTTCTTCTGTGTACTCTAGAACTTGAAACTCTCAAGCATTCTAACACGGAATTTTTTGTAGCTTGTGTGTGCATAGGACAGACACAGAAATTCCGAAGGGTAATATATGAAACAAGAATTAAACTAATAAAAGGAACAACCCACAACTACAAGGCTTCCATTTCAAGGGCTTGTTTTCTAGGATAAGTATCAACAGCTCCAGTGGGCTTACTTTCCCTATTCTGCATCACTGGAACAATGCAAAAAATGTTTCAATGTTCTCGTTTAAGATACCAATCATCTATTTGGCTTATCTAGTATTACAGCATCAAAAGAGGAGCACCACTGAAATTCTGTCATCTCTGGCTTTCTACCAGGTCTCTTGCTCAGAGAGCATCATAAGCATAGCCAAAGTGATCCCAGTTCTAGGTCACAAGAGTTCAGAGCACGAAGAACTTTTCAAACTCAAATCTAGATGGACAAAGCACACCCGTCTGATTTCTACATATAAGTCTTACATGTTTCTAGAAAGTATGGACAAAAGAAGCAGGGTCTTAGTATCCTCATGTTGGCACTTCAAGGGCTGCCCCACACTCTTGCTTTGTTTTGCGCCGTAGTTCGGAGCATTTGCTGTACACCAAAGCACTGACCAGTAGGACAGAACATCAAGCACTGATGCCTACAGTATTGAAAATAGAGTGCCTTACACAGTAGAAACAATCAGGTCACTAGGCCTACTCCTGATGGACATCCCAGCCCCCAAACGGTTTCCAGAGTTGTTGTGTCCAATTTTGCTTTAATTATTCAGTATTCAATTCTGATCTTACTCTCATGGACTATGAATACGAACCTATTACCTGGATTTAGAATATGTTTACATGTATAACAGCTTTTTTAAACTGGAAAATATTACAGAACTGTTTGGCATGGAAAGGGTAGAAAAGAAATCTATTCAAGCAGAATTTCAAGTACAATTATAAAGAAAAGAAATTAAAACGATTCAGTTGCTACACATCTCCTCCACCTAGCCAGCAATACCAGCTCTGCTTACCTCTTTGACTCCTCACTTCTCTTTGATGCTCCCAGCGAGGCACTGACACACCCTGTCAGCGCCTGCACTCCGACTTACCCCACCGGATGTTTTCCTACCAGTAGTAGTCAGACATCCATGCCAAGATAGGGACATACGAACATACCCACTGATCTTTTCACCCCCAACTCACTCTCAAAGTCAACTCTTTTTGACGCCGCACGTCTAAGACAACAGGACCGAAACCTTAACCTGACCCGCAGAAGCGCACGCCATCTCCAGGTAAAGGAACGGGCGGCTTCTCCCAGAGGACATGCACTGCAAGTTTCCTTCTGGACGCCCCGGACCACAACAAGCAGCGCCCAAGTCGGCGCCTGCTCACCCTGAAGGATAACTCGGAAGGCTCCTGCCGGGCCG
>NW_008236217.1:2894602-2914277 GCF_000691975.1 Corvus brachyrhynchos | reverse complement strand
CGCTGGAACGCGCGGCCCGGGCGCCGGCTCCTTACCCGGGGCGCTGTTCCCGCCGTTCTCTGCGTTTTATTCCCGTCTGCACCAGGCAGGGAGCCGGGCGGCGCCCCACCAAAGGCTGGCTCCGCGGTCAGCAAAACGTTACGCTATTCATGCATTGTAATGGAGAAAAGTCAGCATTCCTTCGTTACAAATTACATACATTTCCATTAATTAGTACTCAAACTCCTGTTTGCTCGTCATTCCTCTCCTTTTCATGGTAATTATTCCACAGGCTAAGTTCTGCTCTCCTTTCGAGCCTGGGGTCCGTTTTGAGTAAGTGGTCATTGAGTCTGTGGTAGTGATCACCCACTGCCGGAATTACCTTTCCCCCAGGTACTGCTCAGTCCTGCTGACTTCACTCCCGGTGGCTGTCATCCAGACAGCCCATTCATCCTGGGATTGTTTTCCCTTTTCCTTAAAAGATTAGCCTAGAGCATACAATGCTCACAATGGAATTGCTTAATCATAACTGTACAGCTATAGCTACTGATAACAACTAAAAGAAGTTGCAAAGTTTGATTCTAATCTTCAGGGGCCCGATGACAACAGTGCCTCTATAATTCTTTATTGGTTGTCTTAACTCCCCTGCCAACCCTAGTTAGTCTGGGAGCAAAGGGCAATACAGCTCCTACCACAACAGCCTCTCCATCTACTCCGTTCCTAAATGATACTTCCTGTGTGTCCTCCACATTCTCCTTTCTTCCAGTTCTTAAAAAAAATTCCTCTTATGTCCTCTTCTGCTATTTCTGGCTTTTTAAATCTCATTGCTCATAGCTTCCCATCCTTTCCACTTCTCCTTCATCTCCCAAGCTGTAGGAAAAACTGCCTCTGCCTGTCCCAGCCACCTACTTGCCAAGTCCTTTGCTGGTCGGAGGTCAGCTTTGAAGTTCCCATCTCTAATCAGTGGAACAACATGCACTGAGCCAGCACCAAGAAGCCCTCAGAGAATCTTCTGATTATTCTTGTTGTGGGTACATACAGACAAAGAAACTTGCCACAGTTTTCAAAGAACCAACTTCTTAATGAGTTCACACTGTTTACAGTAATTAGAGGTTGTATAAACAGGTCCCCAGATTTAGCATAGTCCTGATACACAGAGGATATGGAGGCCTAAAATGCCACATGTGGGCATTTCTCTGGGGCATCTGCTCTCCAAAATACTGTGGAAAGCTGAGGAGCCTTCACATGAGCTGCACGGACCTCAGTATGTCACAGATGTGAGCTTTGTGTCTGAAAGCTGTCTCCCAAAATGGTGCATTCTGAGGCTCAGGTTGGGCTTTAAAGAAGTTTACTAACCAATCAAAAAAACCCACCAAACCAGAAAACAAACCAAATGTCTTAATCAAAAAATCCCCAAAGACACTGAAGTAGACAGATTTTACTAGATTACCAAAAATATGTCATGTTTTATGAGTAAGAGAACAAGGAGATTTAGACCTCCTTCACTGCATAAACTTTAGGTTAAGAGGTAAATTAGTCTGGTTTTTTTTTATTCTGTGTATCTTGCAAGATGACCTTGCCTGTATGGAGTTTATATTTGATAAATATGTCATCGTGTTGATACCACATTCCTTTGCTTCCAATCACTCCTGATAAGTTTACATGCACCTATCAATAAAGTACGTCAAAACTGTAAAGGTTTCCATAAAAGCTATTAGTTTAATACTAAAGAAGAAGGTGGAGGTTGGAAGAATGTTAAAGCAAAGACAGGAGAACATGAGACAGGAATAGGATTTGGTGTTTTAGAAATTTTGCCTTGAAGAATAAATTAGAACAAAGAGTAAAATTCAGAAGTAATAAAGACTGCACTAGGCAAGAAAATATATAGCTGATACCTCAGTAATTTGAGAATGTCAGGCCTGTATGTTAATGAAATCATTCTTTCTGACTAATAAACAATAAGTAGCTAGAATCAGCCTTGTCAGTGTCCATCTTGAGTACAAAGGTGAAAAAAAACCCCCAAAGCCAAACATTTAATTCACTTGATTTCTGTTGATTACATCTGCTAGAAAATTTTGGAGCATGTAAAAAGTGATGTATTATGTCAAATTGGATCTCCATATCAGGGACTCCCTCAAATTACCACAGTTATTGTGCCTATAAGTGGTTGTGGTTGTAAAATTGCTGCTCAGAAGATCATGTTAAGTTTTCTCTAAAAGTGCTGATCTCATTTTTTGCTAGTTCTTACTAACCAGTGTACCATAATAGAAATGGAAGAGGACCCACAAGATCTCATGGGAGCCAGACTCAGAGTGGGGTATTCTGTGAAATCTCTTCCAAAATAACATGACTCAGGACTTTGCAGATTTGGACACAGCCTTTGATGACCGAGCAATGCAAGTGGAGAGATCCTTCTGTTTTCTCTTGCCTTTCCTTTCCTTTTTATTGTAGGGGAACAAAGTTCAGTTTGTAACTGAAGCTGGGCTGTGTTTTTGGTTCACCTTCACCGTAGGCTGCTGTCCGGGACTGGAGCGCAGCCAGAGGTGGGACGGGCTTTTCCTTGAGGGAGTGGTAGGGTTGCCTCTCTCTGGTCTGAAGATGGCACTACAGGGCTGTATGTGGAAGCCACTACAGTAGCTGGACGCTGCTGCTTTCTCTGTTAGTTTTGGCTGTGTGGCACGCGGTCCAACCTGGGATATTCAGGTAAAATGAGGAATGATGTATTCTGCTGCTCTTCCCTGTTCCTTGCATGCTGAATATGGAGAGCAACCCAGCGTATGCGGAAGCCGCTGGCTTCAGCTTGATCTGAAGCATCAATGAATCTGACTCTAACAACCCAAATGAAAACTGAAGGCAAGTGATTCATGCTCTGAGGAACCTCTGAGATTGCCGTGACCTCCTTGTGCTCAGTGCCATTGGCCAGCTGACTTCATCTGAAAACAACTGGGATCATCTGAACATTGTCATCTTCAGCTTCCACAGGAACTGCCCTCAATCTATGAACACATTTGCCAGTGTGTGCATGGGCAGCTCACAGCTAAGAACGACTAGCACTGAAATCAGCATTAGGTGGACATTACATCACTCTCTTTCAAGTATGAAAGTGACATCCATATATTTTAAATAATAAGAAATGTAGCAGTCTTTCTGTTAGATTAGTACCTTGCTTTTAGAAGGACTTCAGCCCACTTCATGTGGTGTGCAGGTAGTCTGAATTCCTGATCCTCAGGGATCCAAGAAGAATCTGAGGATCCTCAAGGGACCAAGTGCCTAAGAGGTGTTAACTGGTTCAGTCCCACTTGCCACAGCAGTGCTGAGGGGATGGGCGTTTACACTGGCACCACAGCAGGGAGAGGGTGACCTCCTGTTGTACCAAGGCTGTCACCTGCTCATGGTGATCCCAAGGCAGAACAAGAGAACTATCAAACCAGTGTGGTATCAGAGAATCGCCCTGCTGGGGTTACCAGGGCAGTCTTTAAAAACTCATATGTACTCCATGTTATACCACTAGAAATATCACAGGCAGAGAAAGATGATATATAATTGTAGTTATGTATGGAAATTTATGGGTTGGATGCTTCTAAAATCATGGGCTCATCCCTCTGCTGTTAGCCCAGAGTGATGAGAGCTGATGAAGGAGACTGCAAAGGTACATTGGTGCTGTAATTGAACTCCTTTATCTTGTCCTATGGTGAACATTTCCAAGAGTAAATGTGAAGACCACAAGCTATGCTACTGGCAGCTGGTGATGGCTAGAGTCTGCCATGCTGTATGCTAAATACCTGCTTTAAGCTTTCATCACGCTCTCTTCACCAGTAGTAGGGAGAAGGAGCCACACTGCACAACCTGGTACTGTGAAGAATCACCAGAAGAGGGGATAAGCTCATTTTAGGATAGCTTTATGCTATAGCACAGAGATACAAATTTGCCCCGGTGTTGGATTGGACATCTTTTTTTTTCTTGCAGAACCCTGCTTTAGGTGTTGTGTCAAGGGAGTCACTTTTACTAACATAAAGCTATATAGATATGCTGTATTTAGAAAAGAAATGCACAGAACAGAAAAAAATCCTGAATCAAATCGGACTATAGGCTGCAGCTTCTAAGAACAATTAGTGATTTAATTTTTCAGGAATCCTGTAAATAGAGTGAAGGCGCCTAAATACTTATTTCAGCATGTCAAGAGATGCACAGAAAAATGAAAACAACAGAAATTTGAGATGTTATTAGCGTACATAAGTCACTGGCAGTGTCTGGAATACAGGCAGATTGATTTGACACCCCTGTTTTATGAAGTTAGCCTCATGGTGTCACCAATTAACTTCTCTGTTGGTGAAATGATGATAATGGGAGGTAATCAGCTGCATATGTTCACTTCTAGCAATAGGAAATGACTGAGGGGGTTGATATTTTTAATACCATACACTTGAACTAGAAGATGTGTCAAGAGATTTCTCAGGAACACACAAGGTCTTGTTCATGTTCTCCCTTTCATGCTCAAATCGGTTCTCCCTGTTCAGAGGAACTCATATATAATGAAAAGGTCTCTCATTTGGGTCCTGTTTCTCAAGTGCATATCCTTGAAGACACAATATATTAGCCTCGATTAAATTCCGACTCTTTGGTTTCATGGAATGCAGCACCAGGAAGCAGTCAAGACTGGCTTTGAACACAGGTGTTGAACCTGCATGGTTCACCTGGATGGCTCAGCAAATAGTGCCTCTGTCTGGGTCAGTGTGTGAGCTGCATGCTCAAGGAGGAATTTGTCTGGTCTCATCCCATGTTGCAGGTGACTAAGTGGTGGACACATCATCTCATGCTCCCAAACTTCATGTTTCCCAGCCAGCTGAACCAGGGACCTGTCCAAAACTTAAACACACACAGGCTTTCCGGGCACCGTCTGTATCAGTGCAGAATGGGAGGCACCTCCAGAGGGATCTTCAGCCCATGGGTCACCACTGTCTGTCTGAGGACAGAGTGGATCACCGTCTCTCCACTGGCTCTCTTTTAAATGGGAGCCCAATGCAAGCTTTGAAAAACCAGCACAGACACCTAAAAGTAGGAACTATCAAACCCTACCCCAAGGGGTTTGGTTTCATCTTCCTTTCTCTAGGCCTTGCTTGTGCTGATGGAGAAAGGACACTGATGAGGCACCAGACTGGTGGGGAAAACCCACAGAATTCCCTGAGCCAGTGTCCTTTGTCTGTCCCCTGCCTTTCTGGCTCCCCAGTGACTTATTGCTGCCAGCATGCTCACAGCAACTTCTGGTTGCCCCTGGTTTTGGAAGCAGCCAAGGGGTGTGTTAACTAAGCTGATGTTACATTATTTTGCAGCTTTTAGGCTTGCTACTGGCAGTTCATCTTTCCACTGGATTTAAAATGGACAACCTTTTGTTCAGGTTTGGTGAGTAAAGCCAAATTTCAGTACGCTTCTCTTCCTCTCTAAACTGTTACATTCCATGATACATGCAGCCTGTAGTGGCATCCTTGCCTCTGAAAGTGGTTTTCATTAAACAGTCTAAACACACTGTGAAACTTGGAATACATTTGTTTTGTGCACAGATGTGATTACAGGGAGACCTGGTGGGACACAGGCTGGCAGTGCTAAGCTGTGCTCAGTGGAGTGATGTCTCTGACCAGTAAAAGAGTTTTCTGGTCATGAGTTTCTGTGGTTTTCGTCCTCAGTGTTGTTAAAATAAGTTAAAATAAGTTGCAACTGCATGTAATGCTTTCCTGACGCTGCTCCCCCTCCTGAATGTAGTGATATGCAGCCATGAAAGCAGCCATGCAGCCTGGAAGAGGCCAGCTTCCATGTAAAGAGGCCAAAGAATGTCACACTGCGCATCTGTCATGGATGTAAGGAGAGCTCAGCAGCTGGAAGAGGGCTGGGAGAAGACAAGGCAGTCATAGGTGAGGGGATGTCCCTGTGGCTAAAATCCTGCTGTGGTTTTGCCTGAGCCTGGAGATGTGATCTGTGCCAAGATGGTTTGAGAAGACTAGTCTGCAGTGCAGTGTTAAGCCTTTCACTGCTAAATAAATACGTGATAAATTTCTCCAAAGCCACAGAATATTTCTGTTTTAAAAACTGCAAGGTTAGAATTTTCCAAGTTGCTATTATATACTTATAAAGCATTCCACAAAAGAAAATCTCTTCATAACTGATACATTTTAATGGATTAGACTTTGGGTTATTTCTTTTTTAGACAGACATAAATTTCAGAATACCTGAGGTCTAAAGTGGATTTTTTATACGCAACAATTTTTGCATAAAATAAATGTATTCACCTTGCATTTGCTAGGACAGAGGTAACCAAGCTGCTCCATGTGGATGAGGTGTGCAAACTCCCTTGTGCTACAAAAAGGACCACCAGGCATGTTAATGAGTGTCTTCAGGAAGAATTTGTGCCTAAATGTAATGATGTCTGTGTAGGAAGTGAGTCTTAGTTCCCAAAATGCAATTCTGTCTCTGGTCATGCATGGCATTTTTCGTGACTGTGTTTCTGCATGGTTCGCTTTCACTTGTAGACAACTTTGTAGCTAGTTTTGCCCTGTAGCTATTCTTTTCCATAGTAATTTTTTGAAAATAAACATTAGAAAATACTTGTGGCTTATGAAGAAACATCCTTGATTATTATTATTTTTTTTAATAATTCTGATGTGTTCATTGAAATGAATGGGCATGGATTTCCACCAGCCTACAGTGCTAGTGGCTGAATATTGTTACTGATGGCTTATATAAAATGTGTTTCGTGATCTTATCTAGCTTCCAGGTTGTTGCTGTCACACAAAACCCACACAGATCTGTTATCACCAGTTAGAGGAGAAGTTGGACAGATATATTTTTCAGCGGATGTTACAGAATTTGTAAGTCTGTCTTGAGACTTGACCCTCACTGTGTGTCTCTTTCAAAGCCAGCTCAATGTTTTTGTTCCCTGTAGTTTTTGAAGTGCATTTTATGTACAGCAATGCCTACAAATGGGTACATCAGAGGCACCAGCTCCTCGCAAATGACTCTTGCTGTTACAAGTGCCCCAGAAGGGCTGTGCTGGTTTTCACTGGGGTAGAGTTGATTTTCTTCACGGTGGCTGGTATCGGGCTGTGTTTTTTGGTTTGTGCTGAACACAGGGTTAATAATATAGGGATGTTTTTGTTATTCCTGAGCAGGGCTTACACAGAGCCAAGTTTTCTACTTTTTGTACTCCGATGCTGGTAAGGGAGTTGGGGGTGCCTGAGAGGCTGGGAGGAGACATATCCAGGACAGGTGACCCCAAATGACTGGAGACATATTCCAGACCATATGACATCATGCTCAGTATGTAAACTGGGGGGAAGAATAGGAAGGTGGGAGGATGTTTGGTTTGATGGCATTTGTCTTCCTAAGTAACCATTATGTGTGGTGGGGCCCTGCTCTCCTGGGGATGGCTGAACCCCTGCCTGCCCATGAGAACGGGGAATTAATTCCTTGTTTTGCTTTCCTTGTGTGCTTTTGCTTTCCCTATTAAACTGTCTTTATCTCAACCCATGAATTTTCCAGCTTTTACCTTTCCTGTTCTCTCTCCAGTCTCACTGGTTGGGGAGTGAGTGAGCAACTGTGTGGCTCTTGGTGGCTGGCTGGGATTAATCCACGACAAGAGCAAATACCTTTCTCAGCCATGAGGGCAGGTATATTCTGCAGTCCCTCCTTCTGCTTAAAACCATGTGTTTAAGCTTGATTCTTCTGTATTAATATCCCTTTGGATCACTCTGGCAATGTAAATATCCTGGAAGCAGGTATAGGTGGAAGACTCAGAGTCCAGAATTGAGCTTGTAGCTTTTCCGTAGCTGTGTCCCATGTAGGATCAGGGATGGTGCTTTCATTCAGTCATGGCCAAAGAAATTCAGAACAGATTTCCATTAAGGCATCTCAAAACAGATACCTGCCTACATCTACTTGGATACTTGCACATGTGCCCATCTGTCAGGATGGCAGTGAGCCCAGACCAGCTGGATCCTCTTCGCAGGCGCTGCTGCTGTGCCAGACATGGTGTCTGGTGCCTGACCTCCGTAACCGGGCAAGTGACTCCTCGAACAGCTACCACATACGTATTTGAACAAGGTCTTTTCACTCCTGAACACACTTTCCCTGACTTCCCCTGCATTGAGGAGCTTGGGCCATTAGCCAGATACATGCATTGCCTTGCAGTAGGCAGCTTGAAAGCTCTCACAAGCCTTCTGCTTTTAAGGGAGAGGTAGCATTTGCCAGAAAAGGCCTTGGGCCTTTCCAAGGAAGGTCATGCCACTGTCAGTCCATAGCAATAGGAGACCAGTGACTTTAAAAAACAAAATGAGAAAATCATGCTGAGTTCAAACCACAAATTGAACTCTTTGATAGCTGAGTGGATGAAGTGTTGCCTGAGAATATAGACGTCCTTGTCCATAAGCAAAAGAACAGTAGAGATTTTCTGTGCTGGAAAGTAAAGTGAAAAAGAAACGGAATGGAACAAAATTCTAGTCACACCTGAAAATAACAATTGCAATTGATTGTCTACAGGACCACCATCATCCTTTAAAGCTATACAAATACATGTTTACAGGCTTCTGTCAAGTAAGCCATGAAATCTCTGTGTGTTGATTTCAGCAGTGTCTAGATGGACAAAATCAAAACAATTCTATGTAAGAGAAGCCAGGTAGGTCAGCTTCTTCTGGGAGACCAAAGAGGATAATTTTCTGACATCACTTTGGTAATGGGGTGTAGATACAAAAATGCCACTAGCAAGGATTTTCTTGCTATTTTCCAAGTCCGTGAGAGACTTTTCTCTCTCACAGAAGAGGTAGCAGAGTTATGTAAACAACCAAGCCACCTGCAACCTTGAAAAGTCTTGTTTATGGTACAGTAGAAAAATATTTTGACAATGGATGTTTTAGGATTTTAGCCAATCACCCCAAGGGGTGGCTGATCCTTTGTCCAATTAGACTATGAAGAAAAAAGTCTATAAAGAGTTTGTAAAATAATTAAATATATCAATCTTGCTGCACAATTCCTGCCTGCTGGATCTTCTCCTCCTCCCTATGGCTGCAGGACACGGTGATATACCCTAGGGCCCAGGCCTGCGGTAACAATGGGGTGATGCTCATGCTCTACATATCACTGTCTGTGCCTAATGCTTTGGCTCAGGATTAAATTTTACTGCTACTGAGATTTAAAATCTCTCTCTCTGTTCCAGAAATCAAATTTAGGTCTGCATAAGGTCCTTAAATGTAAAGCTAATGTAAACAGTGTGGGACTTAATGGAAATCCTATAAAAGTATAAATCCAGTGGATTTATTTCCTGAAGCAGCAGCCAGAGTTAGTTGTGCAGAAGCTACAATTGATCCAACATGCCTGACTCTATATTTTGTAATTTGCCTTTTACAGCAGTGTTTAAGCACCTTGTATATCAAGGAGATTCACACTGATTAAGACAGAAGATTGATTTCAATCCCTCCTTCAGAGACCAATGCAGAGTTGTTTTGGATGATCTCCTAGGTGGTTTCTGCTGCATACATATAGAAAGATAGTTTCCATCGTGGGATAAGGGTACATAATACAAGCCTGGTCTTGTTTCTCGTGGGGGAGAGCTCCACAGCTGGGGTGCTTTATACTGTGTTCTTCTTTCAGCTTCTGCACCTTGTGCATGGTTGGGTACCTTTCTTTCACAGAAGAGCTCAGAATGTTTTTGTTAGTAGTAGTTGAAATGCCATTCCATCTGATATTGTAAAAGGAGATTTTGGGAGATTTGCTATAGCCTGTCAACGCTAAAATTATACTGAAAGGCTTCTAACAAGATTTAAAATCTTAGTCTGGACTTCCAGTTGTGATCTAATAGGATAACTCAAATGATGCTCATGGTCCATAGTGATAGGAGAAGGTCCTGCATCTGAATAAACAATTTGTAGATACTTTAAAAATTCCAGACACAAATCAGGCAGAAGTCCAGAGCCAGGATACTGAAGCTTTCTCTGTTGGAGACATTAGCAAAAATTGCACTGTATCATCCTCAGATTGAAAAACCCAGCCAATTAACACCTCTTGCCTTTCCTATCTTCATTTCTGGTTCATCATTAAAAATTATTAGAGAAACTTCGAGGATTCATTAAAATTTAAATATCGAGTTCTTTGTATTCTTTATTGCTATCAGCAAAGTGGATGTTTGCTTGGGCTACTCCAACACAGCCAGGCACTACTGGGCAGTTCAGAAGTGTCATCATTAGGAGGGTTTAAAAGAGCCAATCTCTCTGCTCCTAAATATGCTGTTTAGGCCCTGCTTTCTTGCTTTTATATTGCCCCTTTCAAATTAACATCAGTCAAGGTGGTTAATGTCTTGTCACTCTACAAATGGTTTCCACAAAATATAAATCATGGCAATGTTTTCATATTATCTTGTCTTTGTGACTAACCAAAAGGAATTCTAGTAAACTTACAAGACCAGCACATACTTATTTTTCTTCTTAGCCAGAGAAATGGTTTCTTTTGTCTTTTCTGAGTAACATACTTGCACACTTTGCATTAATATTCACTGAGATTAGGTGAATATCTCAACTCTAAATAATTCCAACTTGTATTTCTGAAAAATTAGAGTATTCCTTCAGGGTTGGGAGAGTCCTGGCTGGGCTGACGATAAGATTACACACTGATAGGCAGCTTTTCTTTGGAATTAATTTTAGGACATCTTCAGTGTTCGATATTGTTGGTAACAACTTTGGTCCTGTAATAGTAATCAGATTTTCATGTCACTATTAATTTCTGTTATTAAAGTATTTCTATTCAATTGGTTGTTAATATTCCAATTTAAACATAAATTCTGCAGTGACAATACGCTCAGGGCTTACTAAAAATGTCAGTGAAAACTTACAGTACTTGCTGAACCTTTCTGTTTGGCTTTGTTGTATTTTAAACAAATATGCCAATGGTACCTTTACTTGGGTCTTTTTCTTTGCCAGCTTTTTTGGGGGGATATATTGCACACCACTGAGCAGAACTTTTCTAATTATATTTTCTGATTATTGCTTTTCTCTTAGCTTGCACAGCTTGCCCTTTAGTTGCCCCTCTAAACCAGGTACATTTATGTAAAATTCAAGCTGGTGGGGAGCAATGCTTGCATCTTCCCACTACTCACTTAAAAGGGAGGCATTGAATTAGCCCTTGGTCTTAAATGTGCTGGTTTCAAAATGAGCGTAAATGGATGATTATGCATAAATGTCAGCATCTCATGAACAGGTAGAAGCTCCAGAATGTTACACACAGACAGGATCTTCTTGTCCCAGCAGCAAGAACTGTTTTGTATAAAGTAGAAGGGTTTCCAAAATGCAAATAATTCTTAAATTATGTACTGAAACAGCATGGCAGATAATAAAACCGTGAGAATATAATTATATTTAAAATTACTTAAATAAGTAATAAAATTAGAAAGTGGTCTTTCATTCTTAAGCTGTAAAACTTTAGTATATTATCTTAACTATTATCAACTAAGTAAATGGTTTATTTCCCTATCCATTTATATTTGGCTGAATAATTATCCTAATCCCCTTTCTTTATTCAGATGATATATTATAAACTGAATCCATTACAAGTTTGTCCTTTGTGACTAATGCATTTTACACATAAAACTTTGCCTAAGAAATTTCAGGAAAGGTTTTTCTTAAATACAAATGTATACAACAGGTTCTCCTATCTAAAAATCCTTTAAAATAAGCAGATTCTATAACTCAAAACCGATCTAAAATGAGAATTTTGTTCAAAGAACACCTACTGGATGTCTTCATGGTTTTGCCTCAAACCTTTTGTAGGGTTAAAGAAAACCTGCCCCTCAGGTTTTCCAGTAATGAGCATCTTTTTCCTGTTTCAGGCTCTTTCAAGTATTTCACAATGTATAGGCTCTTAATACATGTTCTTTGTATTTGGCAAAATGCAGGAAGCCCCTCCCTTGCCCCAGCTAATGCTGAACATGTACATTCCAAATTCGACATCCTTTTTTTCCCCCCTTGGTGACTTTGATCTTCACAGCAACCATTGAATCAGGGAGTTGGACTAGATGATATACAAAGGTCCCTTCCAACCCAAGCTATTCTACGATTCAATTAAATTAAATAAACTTAGGCTACCTACTGGTTGCTTCAAGTAATCATCACAGAAATCCTTTGGGCTTCAACTTGCAACTCCTTACAGCAGTATAAACCAACACCATTATTAAAAGAAAAATATTTCTTTATTTCATTCCTAACAAATTGTATAGAATTATGGTCTAATTTCACTGCTAAAGAATAAGCTTGCAGCAGTAATTTGCTCTTCAAAATTTCCACACCTCCAGGCCAAGAGGCTATAAATCATAGTGCATAGGGGCTGGGCTGGCTGAGGCAGGTTCTGAGAGGGGCATTCTCCAACTGATACTGTTTCAATTAATTAACACTGGAAACTGTATCCAAATGCTCTTGCTTTTAATACCCCCAATTGGGTACATGCACGTCTCATGTATTAACAACTCAGTGAAATTCAATCATTTGTGGACATTTCATACTTCAGACTGCATAAACTGGTAATGTTACAAACCCTTAGCTTTCCAAGCATTCTTCCACAAAAATGTGTCAAAATAAATACTAGTTTGGCTTCTCGGGTTTAGCAGGTGTGCCCAAGTCAGCTTATAGCAACTCCAGTTAATTATCTTACTCTCCCTGGACCAATGCCCTGTGCTTGCAGTCACCGGTTTCCTCACTGTTGTTCGAATAATATGATTAATTTGATCCATCCTTCAGAAAAGTAAGGCTCATAGAAAACAGATAATTTACACTGGGCTTCCAGTGGTTTCAGACACCTGGCCACTATGGTTGGAATCAGGAATAATTGTGATCACCCGTAAAGAAAAGTTCCTCAAATACTCCTAAAAATGCTCCCAAACCTTTGTTCCAACAATGCCTTAGCTGCGGCCAGGCTTGCCTTGCTTACGTATAAAACATACTGAACTCCCTGTGTGGATGCATATAATTGTACATCTCTTCTAACAAAACTTCATTTTCAAATAGAGAAATCATAAGTGTATTATCAAGCTAATAATCTCTCATTAGCATCCTAATAAACTGAAAAATGTCTAATGACATTACATTTATTAAGAACAAAAATGCTGCTACCTCAATCTCTTGTTAAATATAAATGCCTTAAACAGAACGTCCTTCATAAATCTGCTGGGTCTTGCTTTCTGAAAGGTTTATGGAAATTCAAGAGATGTAAAGATATTTTTTAATTGTACCTAATAAATAATTTCTTCATGTGCAAATGGAGAAAAATCTTGAACTACAATCTACCTCTTCTTTCACGCAATTTTACTAATTAAGAGAAACTTGTGAAAGTCCTAGGAGTAAATTTTTCTAGCCTTTGTGAAAGCATATACAGCACATGTATCTGTGAAATCCACAAAGTGTTCGTATTTAGTCAATGTTAGTAATTTCTCAGAAGTGAGGCTGTAGGGAAGCACAAGAAACCTGCTCCTCCAGGCTCTCCCGACTCCTTGACTGGCCATCTGCTGAATGGTGACCAGAAACCAGACTCTGAAAAAGAAAAGACGTGGCAGCGGCCACAGCGCAGGAGAAAAAAAAAAAAAAGGGGGCACCTGCCACAGTGCAGGAGAAAAAAAAACCCTTCCACAAATTACTCAGCAATTGCCTTGGATCAGCTATAGTGGGAAGCGTTAATTGGTAAAACCAAAGGCTGTGATTTTCTAGTGGGTTATTTTCTACTCTGCTGTATGAGGGATGTGTTCCTGACAGCCAAGGAGCACAACCTTCCTCTTTGGGGACTGAGTGATGACTTGCTCTCACATGAGTCTGCAAGAGGTATTGCAGGGGAACCATGAGGCCAACTTTGGGATACTGGGCACTCTTGGGCACTGTAAGTGATCTGAATAATCCAATCAGATAATTGGGGCAGAAGATGAATCATTTACAGGGAAAAGGAGGAAGAAGTGCTGTGGCTTTTGACATATAAGTGCTTCAAAGTCTGGGTGGGGGTCAGACAGGCAGAAAGGGCAAGCTTCTAATTTTACAAAGTTGTTTCCTGGTGGAAGTAGTATTTTCTTAACCACAGCACATGCTGAGCATCCCACCTACTGGAAGAACACAGCACCTTAGTGCATCCACCACACAGACATCACCTGACTCTGCAGATCCTGCTGGCGTGAGGTCACCAGCATGCCTCTGAAAAGTTTCTGTAGCAGGACCTTTTACAGAAAAAAGTGGCAAGTGATTTCTTATCTTCTTTCTTAGGGAAGAAGAATGTTGATTGTTAGAAGGTGTTATTTTAACAGTTCTGGTCTGTCTTGCAGATTTTGGTTCTTAGAACAACTACATCTGTTCAGCTGGCACCATGTAACTGCTCTACCATTTTTCACGCTGGCTGAAGTTATTGATATCTTCCATAATAACTTCTTGGTGTGAGTACATAATCATTTTTAATGAAGTTTATTTTTGTTTCTATTCACTCCTATGTGACATTCCTCTGGTGTGTATTCTTGTTTCTCATGCGAGGAAATAGAAAACATCATAGTATCTTGCAAGAAAAATAATTCGTCTGACTAAAGTCCACAACAAATGTAAATGATAGGTATGTGCTGGGGGAGGACATGGACACGTTAGGAATGTCATAAATGATCTATTTCTTCTATTTTGACCCAGGATCTCCTGCGAGGTTTCAGTTACATCAGAGCACAAATGCTTGAGGGTTTGTGCCACAGTTTTCAGTTTTCACTCATTCATTGTAGTAAGAGTCTGATTTTAATTCACTGCACCAGCCTTGTGCCTGAATTATATGCCTGACCCTCTGATTTTCCAAGGCTCGGAGTTCCTAAAGATGAGTGGAGGAGGTTTGGAAAACATTATTGTTCCAAACATCTTTATACAGTATGAAGATAGACTGTCCTTGTATTATCCCATCTTCTAGTGATGCAATACAGGAAACGGAGCCAGCTGTAGGAGGAAATTCACTGCATAAAGTCAGGGAGGTAAGAAGCAGCTACTTTTCTTTTTTTAATGAGGGCCTGGGAAGTCATAGATGCTGAACAGAGAAGAGGCAAAGCTGGAGTATGGGGTCGCGAACACATGTCCTGGAGCAGGGCTTGTGCTGGAGTCCTGAGCCCACCTGAGGACTCTCATCTTGAACAGCGGGAGTGTGAGAGTCTGAGAGGGACTCTTCCTCAGAGGTAGAGAGTGATGCCAAAAGCCAGAATGGGTATTTGTTCCACGTGGTGTGATGCTTTGCCTGGCACAGCTCCAGCTTCAAGTCAGGCCTCCAGGCACAGTGGCACTTGTCAAATAAAAAGTAAGAATACTTTTTTCCATATCCTGTTCAATGTAGCAATTTCCCTGTATGTGAGGCAGAAATAAAACAATGCACTGTAGTAGCCCAGGAGGACTCTCTCAGGAGGTGTGAGTGATACACTGGCATTTGCATCCAGCCACATTGGTCCTGGCCAATACAGAGCCAGTGGACCACACCCACGTGCAAGTTCACTAGCATGCACCCTGCATTTAGATTCATGTCCAAGGAAACAGGGTTTGACCTCTAACTGCTCCAAAGGGATTTCTTCATATTCTCCCATGGCTCTTACTCATGATTTTTGTATTTAGTATGGCCACACACTGAAAAAAATGCTCCTTCAGTCACGTAAATCTCCTCCCTCCCAGTTCCCCCTCTCCTCCTGGACTATGCTGGGCCACATATTTGAGTAAACTACATAGAGGGGTTTTCTGTGTTCTATTTCTGACATTCTCTGAATATAAACCCATGGATTTGTAAAATGTACTTTTTGAATATGTACACATGCTGCTGACACCACTGTTTTGGCCAGCAGCCCTTTTCCCATGACAACGTTAGGAAGCTCTCCTTTTGTGCAGTTCCACTTGAACTTTGATCACTACCCTGTCGAAAGTTTAGGAATGTTCACTTCTGGGATGAAAGGAATGAGCTAAGACACAAGCCAGGGTAACTACATTGATCTGCATGAGGACACATTCTTGTGTAATTTAGGGATAGGACAAATACTTCATTGACCTTTACTCCGGTATCTGCTTATTTAATCTGCATTAGATAAACAGCCAATGGCTATATCTCAGCCTTGGCAAACAGCAGGTTCTGTCAGCACTGCAGATACCATTTGTTGCTTTATTTTATGGGAAGGAAGGAAGGAAGGAAGGAAGATTACCTTTTTATTACTGCTTTCAGGGATGCCTCACCACAAGGCCTGCTTTCTTCTGCCCTGTATGTTTGGAGCTTTTATACCCTCGTCCAGATTTTGCCCTGTGGCAAAATTCTGCCCTGAACAAGTTCTCAAGCATGTTACACATTTAATGAGACTGACAGCAGTCAGCTCTAGGCTTAAAGACAGAAATAGCAGATCCTTATCTGAACTTCTATGAACTGGGTGGGAGGAAAGTGTTTTGGTCTGGGAAATAGATGGAGCTTCCAACAAGTCCCAGCTTGGTTTCTATAAGGCTAACTTAGTCCTAGCATAAAAAGAGAAAGACATCCTTCAACTACAGCTTTGGGAATTTTACCTCTGTTGTTACCTCAAATGTTGGTATAGCTAGGCCTTTATTTTAATAGTTGCAGAAAGTAATAAGCACACCTGTCCTATGCAACCAGTTTCTCATACCATCAGTACCAGCCTGGCATGAGAAGGGTGTCTTCTTTTGAATCTCTTGGCTCAGTTAACGTAGTTTATTTCACACTCGGGAGAGCTGGATGCTAAAACTTAGCATGGGAGAAATTTAATTTCAAGCTTGAACACAAAGTGTGGTATCTGGTTCAAATTTCCAGTTTGCTTCAGCTGGTGCTCAGTACCACTGGCTAGGCTACTGAAATGACTCTTCCTCTTGGTACTCCCCTTACTTCTACTTAGGATGAATGTAAGACAGAATCCTAAACACAAATGTTGAGGTAAGTTGGACCTGGCCCCAAAGTTTTCAGAGCATTTTTCTCTAGGAATAAAAAACTTCCCTTCAACCTACACTTCGGAGAAATTTACATGCAGTTTGGTTTGATCTTTAACCTATTTTCCTGCCCTGGTAGGTTTTCATTTCTCTACTGAGTTCTGCACAGTCTTTTTTCTGATTTGTACTTCATATGGGTTTTGTGTCCAAGCCAAAGACCACAAACACCTTATGAGGATGTCTTCATTGACTTCAGGGACAGCTTACTTAAAGCTATGACATGTGTTTCCATGTGCCTTCAATCAGGGGTTTTGGCAAAGTTGTGAAGAAATTTGGTTCTCTCTTACTAAAACCAAGAAATCCTGGACTCTATTTGAGTCACTCTTTGCTTCTTTCTTCCTGTGCTGAAATGTTCAATAACTTATGGATGTCCTCTCAAGCAATGATAACATTTCATTCAGAAACCTTTGGTAACCTGCTGACTGATATACAGCCACTGGCTAAAAAATGCCACACTTTTCCTGGATTCACTCAAATAGCTTTGATCTAGAAACTTAAGAAATTTGCAAATGTTTTGTAATAGGAAAGAGAAAGATATTTTACAGAATGTTTAAGAAATATTGCTCAAAATGAACTAGTACACACTAAGGTGGAGAGGATATATGAAATAATAAATACACAGCAAGGCTGAATTATTCATGGAGAAAGGAAATTGCCTGCTTACCTTTGGGTATGGAAATGTGAATGAACGTAAGGTTTTTAAATTAAGTAAGTTGTATGATTTCAGTCCTCCCCCTGTGGTGTGATAGCATCAACATCATGTCTTGATCTCTTTTGGGATTGCCCTTTCTCTCCTTTTCCTCCCCCCACAGCATATTGTTGTAGTATTGTTGCTCTCAGCTTCTCATTCTGATGGCATTTGCTGCTTTCCCAAACTTAAGATGAGCAGAATTGCAATTGAGCTGGTATATATAGAGAGCTCCTGCTTGGAATGCAGTGGCAAGAACCAGTGGCTACCCAGTGACTGGTGGATATAGATTTTCAACACCAGTGCAGGCTGGACAGATTTATTTTCACAGTCCAGTCTGTAATCTCTTGGCTCCTTGAGATCCTCGATGCAATTGTAAACATTTTCCCATCACAAGGTGTGCCTGTGTGTGTTTGTTGTTTGCTTGTGTGTACATAGCCTACAGAGTGCCAGGACTCGCCTTGAGGGGGGGATTGTCACTCTTCTCCTGCCTTTGAAAATAGGATGTCACTGTGATGAGTTGATAGAGAAGTTACGGTCTGATGTGAGCTTTTTCAGTCTCAAAACTGGTATGTAGACTACTTGAACCCATCTATATGTATTGTCCTTCCCCCTCTGCCATGGCTTTTATTTTCTCTTCTTTGTGGCAATCCAAACAGTTTCATTCCCTCTCCTCCCACTTCAGCTTGCACAGTAACAGCTCTCTGGGCATAATTGCTGGCTTTGCTTCCTTCCTATCCTTGTCTCCTTCCTCTCCTCCCAGGTCATTTTCTGGCTTAATTAATACAGCTACTACCAGATGTTTTCACTGTGCAAAAGGAACTTCTGCACACCTGCATGGGAGGTCTGTCTCATTGCAGCAGGAAAGCCTGTTTGTCCAGGCAAAGGTATTAACAACACCTGCATATGATTTCAGACATGGGTATTTGCAAGCTATCATTCTGGAAGTTAGGTTTTCATCCTGGTTCTGCTTTTTCTGACTATCTACTGTCAAAAAGACAGCAGAGACCCTGTAAGAGAATGACCACCTAAGACAAGTTTATTTCTTGCAGAGGGCACAAACAATCCTTGCACGGAGGGAAGGGCAGTTGCATTCTATTCCACCTGGAAATTCCACATCTAGCAGAGTAATCCAGATTTCTGGGTACTGGAGATGAACAGAATGGCCCAAAGCAGCTACAACATGTCAGGATCTGTCCAGTAATAGAGGCTGTATGTCAAGACAAATTAACCATTTAGGTAGATAATGAAAACTGTTATATTTGATAGGGTAATGGGAAATATGAATCACTGTGTTGCATGACCTAAGGCAGCTACTAACAGATTAGAGTTTGGAAAACATTTTCCCCATGGCCAGATGGGCAGATTATTCTTCAGTTTTCCATGGCAAAAATTCTTGTCTCTAGTTCTAAAACATTTGCTGCTGGAATATGTAGTTCCCTGACATTTTAAACTGGCATAACTCTGGGTTGTGACAGGCTCCTGCCTTCAAATACTCTTACTGTTCCATGCAGGAGTCTCCATCAGTCTGAGAGTGAGGGACCATGGGTGTCATCCATGCAGACCCTCTGAAAAGTGTGTGGTGACTGGAAAATGCAGCCTTCCAGGAGATAAGGCTGTCCAACACCTGCTCTGGGAATTGTGTAATCATCTCCCTAATTTAAGGCAGATTTTAAACACCTCTCTATTCAGCGTTAAGATGCTGCATTCTCCTTAATTCCCACCTTCAGGCTGTTGACAAAACTTCCAAGGCTGTTTATGTACACTTTTAGTCAGGGTTTGTTGCCTAGCTGGGGCTGCTAGGTCTGGGACAGAGCCTGAGGTTTTTTTGAATTACATCCTAATCTGCCGGCTTTTCTGTGTGCTGTGCAGTTCCCCAGAGCCATCTCATGGCTCCTGCAGGTTCTATTTACCGACCCTTAGCCCATTTCTCTTCGGATGCATTTCTCTGTTCCTGTATCCCACAAGCCACTTCTGCTCACTCACAACCGGCTGGCACTTGGGCATGGCTGCGGTCCCC
>NW_008236217.1:2860800-2894537 GCF_000691975.1 Corvus brachyrhynchos | reverse complement strand
GGCTGCAGTCCCCAGGACAGGGAACCAGCCAGCCAGCAAAGGGAATTGTCCTCACCGACTGCTCACAGGAGCCAGAGGAGCACTTCAAGGCTCAGTTTGCTCCTTGAACATCACGTTTGCAGGCTCTGCAGGTGCCAGGCTGTCTCAGAAAGCCTGAAGAGTGAATCAAGGAGGTGACTACTCAAGGTGAAGAGAGAATTATACCTCCTAAAGTGAGCATAAACTGACGTTGCCTCTAGTGTTAAGAACATAAAATTAATTTTCAATTGAAAAATAACAACAATGATGTGGACAACAGTGCCTCTGGGAGTGAGGCTTTGCCATATGCTGCCAGGCAAACAGCAGAGGAAAAGGCACTGGGAAGCTGGCCTAGGTTGTACCTTCTTGCTAAACTGACATGAGGTGGCAGTATTTCAAAATTCAACTGCAACGCTAGCACTGCTCAAGCTCTCCACTCGTAGCCTCCTACCGGGTAGAGATCATCAGTAACAATCTTCTGTAGAGGGTCATCTGCCTTCTGGCTTTCCTTAGGGTTTATTTAATAAGCCTCTTTGTGGGAATAGTCTCTAAAAATGTCAGGAGCTGATTTTGAGTCTCCCTTTATATGCTACTGGTTTTTTGGAAGTAAGATATTGGCATATAAATGTATTTGCTATAATTTCAGGTGTAAATTTATGGCAATCTGGTAATGTAAGCTATTTTAATATGAGAGCTATGCTGTTTTTTCTTATGTCAAATTTAGAGGAACTTTAGCTAAGACAAAAAAAATCACTCCTACAGTGTTACATTTGCTCAGTTGGAAAGCTCCAGCGCAATAAAACATTGATATAATCGGCAACTTGTCTTATGATGACAATTTTCTCATATCTGCACACTACCACATTCTCAGAGAGATGCTGTAGCACATTTGTCTTGAGCATTACCCTCGGTGCTCTGGGAGAGAGCACTGTACGAGGCATCACAGTGGGTGATACATCAGACATCTCTGGTGCAAAGGGCCAATGGCTCTTGGTGGCCCCTTAGGGGCAGGCTGGCTTGTAGGGTGATTTCCAGGATGGCTCATAAGATAATTTATGGGGCAGCCCTTGTAATTGCAAGGCAGCACTTCTGTTGTTCTCCCGCTTTGTGACTATACACACACACCAGGAGGGACACCAGGGTTGGCAGACCACGTCAGCACAGCCTGACAGCAGAGCCCTGCAGCAGGGGACAGGCTGTGTCACAGGAACTCTGAATGTGCAAGCTGTGTTCCCAGCCCCAGGGAGGTATGAGGCTGGAGTCCACAGCATGGACTTCAAGTGCTGGAGCTCAAGCCTGTGCTCAGGGTTCAAAATTCATCACCACCTGTAACCATGTGTTACAGGGTCATGCTAGAGTCCTACAAATGGCATAGTGTGCAATGAGCAGGAGCCTTAGGTGCTGAAGGGCTGCCCCCCATCTTGTGATCCTTCATTTTAAAGACCCCAGCATCAGGGAAATTTCCTTGAGTAACTTATTTTAAAGTAGAAATCTCCTGGTGAGATGGACATATATGCTGACTCTGCAAAAGTTCTTTGCCAGGTAACCTTAAGTAAAGGAGGTGCAAAAATCAGGGTACTATAAGATCTCTTCTAAAATGGTCTAGGATTGCAAATTTGAATCAAGTCTTGCTGGCTAAGGAGGCTGTTTGACTTGTAAATCAGTTTCTGTTTACAACTGCTGGTGACAGATCCCACGCTATTAAAAATGATGTCATTTCATAGTGAAGTGTCTGTTTTTCCCATGGTAAAGATGGATCTGTCACCCCAGATCAGACTTTTGGCTCATCACATCTTGTTTTCTGCCTCCAGGGGTGGACAGTGGATAGTGCTGTAAAAAGCAGCTGTTCACTTGCTCCTTTAACATTTATGTATCCAGTGAAACAATGCTACCTATTTGTCTCACCACCTGCACATGCTCAATTAATGCCCTAACATATTAAGCTTCACTGCACTTCTAGTGTCTTGCATCAAGTCAGATCTTGCTGACGGTACCAAACATACTGAATTTGTATTTATTTCCATGGAGATGTACCACCAAGGATTTAAGTGACTGATTCCCTACTGGTCTCCAGTGCATATGCAGGGCTCCCCAGGAAACAGCAGCTAGGAGATTTTTATTAGAAGCCTTTGTAAAAATCACTTCTTGCAAGGTTGTGACAGTTTTCTCATAAGCATGTTGAAGAATGGGTAAGAAACAAGAACAGCCACACATGACTTAGTCAATGGCTAATGAAACATATTTCATTGACTCAGAGAAAGCATGCTATTAATGCCCTCACACACCCCCCTGAAAATTCAAAGGGAAAAGACATTTTTTTTCCTTCTTGTCTTTCAGACTTCAGAGACCTTACTGTTACATCCACATCCAGCCACTGCACTGAGAATTTGGGCCCTGGGAGTTCTGCCACTGCTAAAGTACTTGGATCTAACCCATGTTTCAATATATATTTAGGTTCACTGTTGCTCCTCACTGTATTTAAAACTAATGTTCTAGCTGGTTCTAACCCTGACTAGTTACTATCCCAGTCACAAAGGGACTTACACCTAGTGCTGTGCAGGAAAGACACACAGAACACCTTAGATAACTTTGAAAGAAAGCCCTTAGCCCCAGCAAAGGAGCAGAGAAAACCCAGAGAACAACAAATTGTAAACCAATATGCAAATAAGAGAATAAGCAAATTGAAAAAAGGGAACTAGAAGAGGCACTCCAAGGCAAAATCCTTTCAACAAGACAGCTCCTATCAACACTCCGTGTCTTGTGGATGTAGCCAGCTGATAAAATTATTCACTGCTGAGAAATGTCATTACTCTGGAAAAGAAATAAAGATTAATGCTCAGAAATGAAGAAAAGGCTGGAAGACCCTGGTGACTGAAAAATGAAGAACAGCATCATTTAGGCTTTGCTCGTTGTTGCTGTTAACTCTCCAGGGAGACCCGGGCTGTGCGCTTTGTAAGCTTTATTGGAACTGCATTGGCATTAATCATATGCCTGAAGGCAGCATGGCATGTTGTTTGGCAAATGATGCTGTGTGATACGATGGGAAGGAAGCACTTTTTTTTCTTCCCCCTTTAATAATGTTCACCACACATAGACTCGATTCTGATCTCACACTGGTTTTATATAGTGATTTTGCTGATTTATGTTGTCATGTAACAGAAAGCAAGGCCAAGATGTTGGGGTGGATACATATACAACCAGTCATCACTCATTTGAAAGCATTCTGTGCATTGCATTTTAATAATACTAATGATTTTTGTGAGTTGCAAAACTATAAAAAATTGAGAAGAAATCAAAATGAAATAAGAATCTTTTTCCTAGATGCCTAAAAAAGACAAACTTGCTTGTGTCACAGGAGAACAAGGCTTTATTCATTATTTCCTGTGTTCATGCTCTATGGTATCAGATTACAGCATTATGAAAGGGGATTTAGATCCAAGAGGTTTGTTAGAAAAAAGGAGGCATAATTAAGTGCTCATGTGAATAGCTCGCTTAGAGGAATGGATCCACCCAAAGTGTGACTTAGGATATGGATGTTCCAGGTCATTCCCAACAGGCAGTTTGCTATCCTAGAAAGGGGAGTTTGCCCAGGCAAGCGTGGGCTGCATTGGGACCTTGTCCTCAGTGCCAGAGAGCAGTCCTTGATCTCTCTGCTTACTAATCTGGATACGGACCTGAAGACTATAATTTAGGAGCACAGCACTATCTAAACGGGAGTCAGAGAGTGTTTTTGCCTGCCACACTGTTGATGTCTTTACAGAATAAGCTGGAAAGGCCATGGATAACACAGGAAAAGACTGTGGTTCATTTCTGTAGAGGCAGGATGCTGTGGTACAAGCCCAGAAATGGAGACAACCTAATTGTCTTGAAAATTTTGATTACTCAAGGCTCATTAACACTAACTGAGTAATGCACTGCTATGTTTTTTTCTGGATGACAGTCATGGGCATCAGCCAGCAGTTCAAGAGGTGGTGGCTGAAGGCTAAATCATGTTACTACAATTCCTGCTCCCAAACTGTCTAGTCGAACAGCCGGAATGGGACTCCACTGCTTTTTGCCATTGCTGTCTATCCACCAGCAGCAGATGATGTGTTTTGGCAAACCTCACTCTGCTGAGGAGGCTAAGGCCTCTGGGACCTGCATTATGTGCAGACTCCAGAATTTTTCAGGTATTCCTGTATTGTCCTTGAGACAATTCCTTAGTCCTTGAGTGCAGACATAGTTCTAACTCACAAGGCAAAATTCTGCTGGTGCTGCAAAGTGAGAGAGCACAGTTCTCTGCTATTAGATGTCTAACTGCCTTAATCCATCACAAATAATCATTTTCCAAGCAGTAGGATATGATGCCACCAGGGAATAATAATTAAATATTCTTGATGATTACCCAGGGAAGCTGTCATGAACCCTGCCCAAAGGACTAGGAGACAGAGCTGGGCCCACTCTTATGGACCCTGAGAAAAACACAGCCTCCCTTGACATGAAAGATCTAGGTAGAGGACAAGTTTTTTGATGAGACTGTGCAGACCAGTGTGTCAAAATCCCCATTTTTTAGTCTATCCAAATTTCCAGAGCACCAGGAGCCATGGTCGCAGGGCACCAGAGACTGTTTTGTTGTACTAAGCCCATTCCCAGCATATAAAACCATCTTTTCAGAATATGTAATAGTGCTTTTGTGCTTTTTTTCCAGCACCTCTATTCTACAGAAAATTAACAGTGCATGAAAGTAAGATAATAAACTTGTGAAATCTGGAGTCCCTCCGGCCCTGCAGAACGACCAAAGAAAACTTTTCTGCTGCACTTAAAGGGACATTTATATCATGTTTTAGGGAACCTTGAAGAAGTTAAAAGGCACACGGTGGTGACATCTTTCATGTCCCTCCATCAGATGCTTTGGTTACCAGGAGTTCAATAGTGCATGACATTTTTAAAGATGCCAATCAGAGCACTAGTGTTCTACCCCTGAGAGGAATGAATTTGGGCCCCTTGGCATTTTGTCCTTGTTTGTTGCTCTGCCAGGCTTGGCACTCCTATTTCAGCTTTCCCTCTCTTGGAGAGGACCATCCCTTGGCACGGCTGCCAGTACTTCCAGCTGGGAGGCAGCAGCGGGAGCAGGACCAGAACGGCAAGGGGGAGAACCAGGCTGCCACAGGCCAGCACCACAGAAATCTCAGCAGGTTGGAGGGTAGGTGCAGGAGACAAAACCTCAAGTTGCACCTAGATGTTCAATGGGAAAATGAGCTGAAGCAAAACAAAGGTTTGGAGTAATCTTTTCAATAATTTCAAATAGTTTTTGCTATTCTGAACCAGAGTGATTGTGATGTGCAGATTAGAGCTCCATCAGTTGCTTCATACAGACTAAATGGTGTGTGTATATTGCTTCAGTCTTGTCAGATGAAGGTGATTATTGGATTTTACTTGATTTGTTTTGTGCACTTGTTTGGGTTTTTTTTTGGTTGGGTTTTTTTAGCTTATGGGTCATCCTTTAAAGATTTCCCCCACAAAACATGAGAAATGCACACTTCCTCCTTCCAAGAAAGGAAAGCCCTGACTCTGATACCTGAATTCACAGGAATTCAACTGAATGGACTTTGAGGGAAGGAAAAAAAAGAATATTATAAGATTCATAACTAAATTATGAGCACTGAAAACTTTGGAACAGATATTCTTCTCTAGCTCAGTAAACAAGAAACCTCTGCTTGTCTCATCCAAATATTATCAGTAAGTTCCTGGGAGCCCTAAAGAATATAGCCCACTCCTGTGAGCCAGGATGTCTGCTAGGCACTTCTCAGGAGCATTTACCTTGCAAGCTCTTTCCAAGGAAGCTATTAGCATTGATTTCAATGTGCACAGTGGCATTGCTTTTTCTCTAATAGAACTTTATTGTCTGACACTTTGCTCACATAGCTTTTCTGCTTACGTGCATTTGTCCTAACAGCAAGCTGCAGACACAACAGCGGGGAGCAGCCTTCCCCTTTTCCAGCACTCTCTGTGTATATACTGAATGAAACATAATATTCTTAATAAATAAATCATGCAGTGCAAGATATATGGGGAGCAGGAACAAAGCAAGGAAAAGGCCTGAATGAGTCTGGCTGGCAAACTTCAGAGGATGCCAGCCTAGCATCTTTCATCGTTGAAGATTCATACAGCTACTTCTCAACCCTTCATACATATGCAGGCTTGTATTTGTGGAGGCTGCAAAGAAAATCCTTTCAAGTGTAAACAGCATATAAACTCCTTGCTCTCTAAGAATATCTCTCAGAGGTGCAAGCTGCCTCTGTGCTCCCTGCCAGAATAATAGCTCTGAATATTAGCTCTTTCACATGGCCAGGAGTATGGCTATCTCTAACAAGTGCATGCTAGCAGTATGTCTCAATTCTGGTCCTGTCACAAAATGTCACATCTACTGGATCTGAAACATCCATAGGCCCTGTCTGAAGGAAAAAACACATGAAAAAGAATGTATGTGCTTTCCTGGCTGTGCATTTGTTTTTCAGAACAGCTGAGCATCCACAATGCAGGGAGACTTCCCTTCTGGGTACAGCAAACTGAGGGTGCTCAAAAGTTTTTTGCTTCCACACAGGTGGCAGCCAAATGCAGTATGTGCTGTGTGCTGCAGGCCAGGGGACAGGGAGCAGCTGTGCCATGGCACGCTGTCCTGTCAGTGCTACTGTCACTGCCCCAGAGCCCCTTTGAGCGAGCTCCAGAAGGAGCAGCAGGTTCTCAGCACCCCCAGGTATCCTGGCAACTGGATGGGTGGGAATGGCACTTGCTGGTAAAGTGGTGCCCGGGCATAGTTTCAGAGCAGGTCTTTCACAGAGACACTTTTGACATTTCCATGCTGTAGCTTTCACCATGTGCAGCAGTCAAGCCTGAGAGTATGATTTTGGGAAGAGGATCAATATGGTCTAAAAAGCAAGAAAACAAAACCTTTAGGACAGCTGATTGTTGTTCTGCTGAAGTGCAATTCCATCAACCAGTGACAGCAAAATACTTTTCCACATTAAATGTGGATAGCTTGGAGAACGTTATGTCTTACTGCCCCACAGAAACCAATAATAAAATTCCTGATCCTTCTCTCTGAAGAGACTCTTTTGGGCTAGACCCAAAAATTGCATTCTACTTTTTCGCATGTCTCAAATTCTCTTGCTGCTGGTTGTTGAAAATGAAGGTCAGACTGGTGTTTATAGTGTTTTCTTGTGGTCTCTGCACTGATATCTGAGGTGTTTCTGTGTCCAGATTGCCCATGCTGTGGTTCGCATTTGTCTGCCTGCTTCTGGTGGGTTAAACAATGTTCTTCTTATCATTCCTCCAAGTGCTTGGGATTTCTGATGAAAGAGGGAGCAGCAATGTCCATTACTGTTTTAAGAGTGACATTTTTACATTTGCTGACATTTCCTTCTGTTTGCCAGTATTCCAGAGCCAAGTCAAACAGCCCCACCTCCTCTTGCCTTTCTTGCTGCTGACAGCTCTTCCCAGTTCATCTTGTGGTCATGCATTTCCAGAAAGTGTTGTGCTTCAGCTTTGTGGGACAGGCTCTCTCTCAGTCCCTGTTGCAGGAACCAGCTGGGCAGCTCCTCCACCCAAGCCCAGGCTGTGTGGCCCCCACACTCCCCTTTCTCATGGTGGCTATGCATGCCTGCAGTGAGACTTCACCCCTGCAGGGGAGGAGCAGCCAGAGGATGTTTGTACCATCACAGCCACCTTTTTCAAAACATGCCTGCCTTATCACTCACCTAGAGAGCACAGGGCCCCTGGGTGGGACAGTGCAGCAAAGCTGATCTGAGAGACCCTTTAATGATGTGTGCTTCTCCCTCTCTGCAATATCTGAGTCGCCAACCCTTTCTCCCATCAGAGTGATGGAAGCCAGGCTACACCAGCCACATGTAAAAGTCTATGCAGCATAACCTGGGGATTTGCTCCCTGGCTTCCAGTGACCCAGCTGGGTAAATCTGGAACATGCACTTCTGTTGGCACCTCATAATGAAATGGTTTCACAGCCTCACCAAAGTGTGTGTGTTGCACAGAGGGAAAACTCCCAAATACCCCAAGTCTCCCAGCTTCCTTCACCATCACCTGCTCTCGTATTTTTCTTTTTTTTTTCAAGAAATGAGAATGTTTGCTATAAATGAGAATGTTGTCTTTGAAGCTGAATGTAAAAGACTAATTTCCTATTGGATCCTGTAAGAATTTTGCACAGAAAGAACAAAAACGCACTGTATAAGATTTGTAAATAGTCATATCACTCTGATTTATGTTGAAAACCTGTTTTAGTTATAGTTACAGAAACTATAAAAGACAGTCTGAAGTACTCTCCAGAGTTCCTATCTTTCATGAGAAGAATTGCTTCACAACAAAAATAAAATTATATACTTGCTTGTATTTCATTGTGCATTTTCTAGAGAACTGAGGAAGGTGATGTAAGATATTGTGCAAAAGAATCAAACATATGCAGATCTGGTTGTTGCTCAGAATTGTGTTTTGTGCCACATGAAGGGTTATTTTCTGCAGAGCAGTATTTTTCTTTTAAAATTTAAAAGTATTGTACTGTAGGAAACATCTTCAGAAAGGCGTATCTGCAACGGGCCTTTAACTTCCATTGAAGCTCATAGAAATGTCTGAAGACTGACAGTAGATTGCTGATCATGACCTGTTCTTCCTGCAGGTCTTTTTCTCCAGGCTTTCACTCAAGTCCTCACTGGCAGGCCGAAATTTGACTCAGCTGAACTATGGACAGGTTATCTGCAGAAGGAAACTAACCCTTCAGTAATGTTATTTTACAGCCATTACACGATCAGGGTAGATGGAGAGGGCTGAAGGAGCTGAGGTAATAAGGGCAAAGGGCAGAAATGGATGATGGATAAAGAGAACATGCGGCAGCAAGGTAAAATGCAAGAGGGAAATGAGAAGTTCAGGAGAACCGTGCTCCTTGGGCACCTGGGTGCATTTGCCTGCAGAGGGAAACCAACTGCATGCTGGTAACGCATTGTCATGATTTTTTTGCAGAGCTAGTGACTCTGTTGTGCGAGAAATGGTGCTGAGAAGAGTCATAAGTGATTGAGAGTCTCTGTGAATACTGTGCCAGGTCCAGAGGTGGGTACAGCAGCCAGTGTAGTTAAGGGAAAGGGGGCTGTGCTGCTGTATAGCTGCCCCAGTAACACGAGGTTCAGAGTGTGCATTCTACAGGGTGTGATGAATGTGGAGTGGGAAAGAAACTGCAGTTCCTGCCAAGCCACACTGGGATGTGCTGTAAAGAGAGGTCACACAGACGCTTGCATGTGTAAAGATGGAGTGGGGCGACACTGAGCTCACCTCGTGCCTTCCCATATCCAGCAGGCAGGAGTTCCAGTACAGGGAGAGCTGCAGAAGAGCGAGGGCACCTTGTTATGGACACTCCTCTGTCTTAATTTCTCCTGCTCTGATAAAGAGACCAGAAAGGAAATAAAATGACGAAATGTGAGCTACTTAGAAGAAGCTACTTAGAAGAAAACTTTGTCATTTGCACAACAAAGACGGAGGTCAGTCATACAGAGCACCAACGCACAGCCGTGTCACTACCAACCTTTGGTGGTACAGTGGTGGGACATTCAAAGTGGGGTAAGGCATTCCCATCGGCAAGGCAGGACAAGAACCTTCTAGGAGAACTTGTGGCAGAAAAGGCTACAGCTGCTGGGAACCAGGGTGCAGAGGTAATCCAGACTCCAAATGACAAAGTCCTGGAGAAAAATCTGGGAATAAGAGAAGAAAGGAAAGGTTAAATCCTTGAAATGGTCTGGAAAATGGGCATGTGTGCTATCACGAGGGCTGAGCCCCACAGCAGGCCCCGAGCTGTGGGTCTGGCGGGAAGTGCAGGCTCTGCTGTTTGCAGGAGGGATGTAAAAGGATGAGGAGGGAAGGTGGTGAGGAGGAGATTCAGGGGTCCAGTGGTGGCCAGGATGGGTGTCATCCAGTTTCAGCAAGAAGATGTCAGATGTCAGTGTGAAACTAAGATACTGGAGGGCTTGGTATATTTACCTTTGGTTAAAATTTCAGGTGGCAGTTTTGCAGCTTCAGGCCAAATCCTGCTCCCCACTGAGGCCAAAGGCACAGCTCCCTCTGACTTCACTGACACTGAGCTCACTTCAAGGGGGAGGAAGTGGAGTGCTTGGCTGATGAAAGATGGTAGTGCTGAATAGTGCTGGAGGAGTGTCTCTCACCCTCCCTGCTGTTTTCCCCTCTGCCCTGGAGTTCCAGTTGGAGCTGCTCCTGGCTGAGTCAGTGCAAGGTGCTCACTGGTGTCAGGCGCCGGGAGTCACTGCTTGCTGTGTGACCTCAGCCTCCAGGGAAGGGGGGGCAGTGGGGGAGCAAGAGCAAACGCAGCCTGAATATTAAGTCGAAGTGACGAATGTGCATTTGCTCTCAGGCAAAAGCCACAAACCTCAGAGATGCCTCTAAGGCTTTCACTTGAGCAAACCACAAAAACGGCTCAGAAAAATTTGTATGGCTGCACTCTTACCTTAGGATTTGACATCCTTACCTTGTGTTCAGTCACTTGGTCCATAGGCTGGAAATGGTCAGCAGTGCCATGACTCTGGCATTTTGACAGGGCAGAGCAGCATGTCTTCTCATCCACTTACAGGATCTAGTCATTAAAAGTCTGGCCTTTCTGCCCAAGTGGCAGAAAAGGCTTTGAATGTTGATTACTCCTGTCTAAAAAGACAGTATTGCTTTTCTATCTTCAATCTCAGGAAGAAAGGAAACAATTACATGGTCCAAAGTCTTAAACAATAGCCTGTAACTCAGACTGCCTTCTCAGTGATTGCAGCTAGTGTCATGACCCTTGAGAAATAACCTCAAACACCTCTTTGACACCACTTGTCCACTTAGATGAGAAACTGGACACCCATTTAATTTTTTACATCACTTTCTATAATATTATTAATTTCTTGCCTTTTTTTTTTAATTAAAGAGCACCTACTCTCTTCTGGATTCTTGAAAATGCAACAACACAAAGTAAAGGCCAGAAGAAACCCTTGCCAAAATGCTTTGGCATTAGGAAAAGTTCACATCCACCATGGCAACTCCTTCCAGGGAGAGAGGCAGGAGGGCACCCTTTGCTGTTGCAGTGCTGGGCAGGGATTAAAATCAGGCAGCCAATGCTCTGAGTCATAACCAGACTTAGTAGAGGAGCTGGTTGAGATAATGCAGGTGAGCCAGTCATGGTAAAGTCACTGTTACAAAATGGGACTGTCTGCAGAGCAGAAGCTTCATCAGAAGTAACTCAGCAAGCAGTGGCTGCAGTTGGCTGGTGCTTTGCACACCTTCCCCACACACGAGTCTGCTCCCTGAGCAGTGATCTGCTCTTCCACATGCAGACACTGCTCATGGGGCAATGGAAGACATGTTTGTTATTTAGAGCAGTGCTTGTTCAGTCCCTTGCACCTCAATTACTTTCTGCAGAGACTGTATTGCAGGCATTTATACTATTTTGAGCACTGTAATTGTTTAGAGATGTGATTACATACGGTACCTTGGCCA
The DNA here is from genome assembly GCF_000691975.1 of Corvus brachyrhynchos. Taxonomy (NCBI): domain Eukaryota; kingdom Metazoa; phylum Chordata; class Aves; order Passeriformes; family Corvidae; genus Corvus; species Corvus brachyrhynchos. Next base: position 2,883,002 of record NW_008236217.1, on the reverse strand, counting down.
GGAGATGCCGGATTTTTCCTAACTCCCTTTGAATAAATCTGTGAGTCTTGATTTCATTGTTTATATGTATGAGATATTCAGTAAATGGGTACATGTGTGAGGAATACATGTGTGTGTCTATGCAACTCTGGGTCTAAACAACCAAAACTTGCGTAACAACCATAAACAATTACTTAATCTAATGTTTCAAGTTTTCTTTCTGTCTCTCTGTTTCTGTATTAGTGTTCTTTATGGATGCTGCATCTTTTCTGTGAGCCCTTCAAAGCCTGGGAATTGTGTCTCCTATCTGCAGAAAAGCACCTACCGTGTTTTAGAACCTAGTGCCAATAAATAAATCAAATAACAGCTTGCACCAGAGATCTGGGACTCTCCACAATTGTTTTTATCTTTGAGTGAATGATGCGTGGTAGAGAAAGCTGCTGAGCTTGCAGCTGCAGAGATTGAAGCCCTTTATTTACCCGCTGAACAGATAAAACAAGGGTGACAGGAAAGCAAACTTCCCTGCACTGCCCCATGCAGGCTGGGACAAAACCCTTCCAGCAACAATTCGGTCTCCCTGCTCTGTCTGTGGTGTTGCACCAGCTGTGACAGTGGCTTTTTGTGATAGCAGCTTCTTATCACTGAAAACTGGCCACGAAAGGGTCTCACTCCCAAAGGTCAACAAACAGATGTGCATAAAAAGGAAACCTTACAAATGTTTGAGTAGTTCCTGATGTTTAATTGTACCCAAGGGCTGCGCTGTTGGTGTCAAGCACGTGTTCCCTTTCCTATAGCAGCACAAGAAGATTAACTATGAGAGGGCCACATGTAGCACCCTGACTGAAACAGGGCAACATGATTAATGTTCAGACTGTGCTTAATAAGCAGAGAATTGTACAATTTTTTAGATTGGAATAGATATTCAAGATCATCTAGCCCAGCCATTAAACATGTTCACCACTAAACCAGACCCACACACCTTTTGAGCACTTTCAGGGATGGTGATTCCACCGCTTCCCTGAGCAATCTGTTCCAATTCTTGACCATGCTTTCAGTGAAGAAATTTTTCCTAATACCCAGTCTAAACCTCCCTGATGCAACTTGAGGCTATTTCCTCTTGCCCTACCATTTGTGACTTTGGAGAAGGGACCAACCCCCACCTGGCTATACCCTCCTTTCAGGAATTACAGAGAGTATTAAGGTCCACTATGAGCCTTTTCTCCAGGCTAAACACCTACAGCTCCCTAAACTGCTCCTCATACGACTTACTCTCCAGACCCTTCACCAGCTCTGTTGCCCTTCTCTTGACAAACTCCAGCACTTCTATGTCCTTTTTGCAGTGAGGGGCCCAAAACTGAATACAGGAGTCGAGGTGTGACCTCACCAGTGCCAAGTACAGGGGAACAATCACTTCCCTGGTCCTGCTGGCCACATTATTGTTAATACAGGCCAGGATGCCATTGTCCTTCCTGGCCACATGGGCACACTGCTGGCTCACATTCAGCTGCTGTTGACCAGCTGCCCCAGGTACTTTCCCACTGGGCAGCTTTCCAGCCACTCTGCCCCCAGCCCACAGCATTGCATGGGGTTGTTGTGACCCAAGGGTAAGACACAGCACTTCACCTCGTTGAACCTCACACAGTTGGCCTCAGCCCATTCATCCAGCCTGTCCAGATCCCTCTGCAGAGCTTTCCTACCCTCCAGTAGATCAACACTCCCATCCTGCTTGGTGTCATCTGTGAATTTGCTGAGGGTGCACTTGATCCCCTAGATCAGGTTACTGATAAAGGTAAACAGGCCTGACCCCAACATTGAGCCCTGGGGACAGCACCAGTGACCAGCCCCCAGCTGGATTTAAATTCACCACCACTCTCTGGGCCCAGCCATTCAGCCGATTTTCTACCCAGCAACGTGTGCACCCTTTCAAGCCATGAGCATCCAGTTTCTCCAGCAGAATGCTGGCCTGGATGCAATGGCTGGCCTGGATGCTCAATGACTTGGATACAACCACCAGCTCAGTAGATCCCGCAGTCACTGTGGCTGTAGCCTGGACACGTTGCCTGCGTGGATTGTGTGCATCCTTCATGTCTCCCCAAAGTGCCTGCACCTGGACAGCTCATGGCCAGGATATGGGGCTGGCTGTGCCTCTGCCTTGGCCCAGGACTTCTCTGCCCTGCAGGGTGCAAGCTGGTGTGTAAAACCATTTTCATGATCTTCAGAGCATATTTACTCTCCATGCTTAGCCCAGCTAGAAGAAGCCTCCTTTGCCTGTAATGCTTTCGGTGAAGTAACCTTGCTAAATCCAACAGATACCTGATGCAGCCCCTCAGCTTGGCACAGGACGTCCTTGTCAAGCTCAAGCAGCATTATGCCATAATACCTCAAAGTATATGTTTGAGTGTTTCACTGCACAGGGAGAGACTGCACAGGGAGTTCAGACCTTGCTGCCAGCCAGCAGAGCAATAAAATCAAGGCCAAGCAAACAGAAAAGAGGCTGAAAGAGGACTAAATTTTATTGAATAAAAGCATTTCACAAAGAAAACCAGAATTATTTCAGTAAATTAGATGAAAGAACACGCACCTATAAATAAAAAAGAAAATTGCAGGAGAGCAGTTTTTTCCAGAGGGATGAAATTTTCCTTTTTGCCCTCTGGTGATCAATGGTAAAGCCACAGCATATTTCACTAGGAATAGCAAAGCATGCCTGAAGACTTCCCGAGAGACAACAACAATCTTTAACAATTTGCACTGGAGCAGCAGAGAAGGTCACTTGCTCTCCACGCATGCTGGGGGTAGTGTGAGGGTAGGTCAGGTACAGGTCACAGATTTCTGTTTAAACAGACACAGGAGTCCCTGTACCCTGCAAAACTTGTAGTGAAAAACAGCCCAAATATTGTAGCTGTTATGCTTGCTCATAGGTTCCAGTGAATAAGTACATGTATTATCTTGCTTTTTTCAGCTCTACGCTCTTCACCCCAAAGCCTGATTTTGTGGGTGTGGGGAATTTCCTACATTTGAGCTGTACTCCAAACTCACCAACATAATAGGATTTTGGGGTTAAATTCAGTTTTCAATGAATGAGCTTTCTATCACACATTGGTTCTGGTTCTTCCTTTCAGTTTAAAATGCCAGAGAAATCCGTAACCAAAGCTAAGTTAACTGAAGTTAAAAGACTGAAGTTTACCATTCTTACTGGATTTGCAAGCCTTCTGAGAAGACTCGATGTAATTGTGATGTATCTCCACTGCGTATTAGCACACCTCACAACTGCACATCATGCTGTCTGACTATGGCACCATATGGGACTAAACCTTCTCAGGCTTAACGAATTTATTCACAGGAAAAAATAAATTATGTGCGGAATTACCCTCTTCTGGAATAAAATTCCATATAAAGAGGATTATGCATTTCTCTAAAGCTTCTCTTTTGCATGATGCTTAATATTCTATTTTGCTAGTGAGTAAGGTAAATTTCACCAGTCTGGCTTCTGATGACAAATCTGATCTTGGAACTCTCTACATCTTTAAAAGTGACAGCTTCTCTGTTAAACTAACTCAACTTTCTGCTGCAATTGGACCTTTTTTCATGTAATTCAGTCACAGGGCTTTTTTAAACATCAGAGCCTTACATGTACTTTCTCGGTTTTGAATCGTGTAAGATAAATTTTACTGCCACAATATCCTCAAACTTTTTGGACTCATTTTCTTATCCAATATAGAGGCTGGATTTATATTTTTCCTTCCCCACATTTTTAATGCACACCTTTTATTGTGAAGTGGTTTTTGTGAAAATTAGATACCTTTCTTTAAGCAAGAATTGATAAGGAGGGTGGGGGACATTCATGTGAGTGCTCTTGTTCACTTTGGCAACACAGTGATGCTAAGGCCTGCCACACTGAGGGTCCCTGCCCATGAGGCTCTGACCCCTGCCTGGGGCTGATCTGGCTGGGCCATTGCAGTCAGCCTGCTGCTCCTCCCTTCTAATTCCTGAGCGCACACACTGCTTATGGGATAGCCCCAGACCTTCATACATTGAGGGGTTTTGGGGAATTATCTCCACTTATCTCTTAAAAACCACAAAGGAACTGAAATTAGAACCAATTCCTTTAAGACATACAGAACCCTCAATCTTTAACTTAAGGAAGTTTATTCTCAAGCAGTTATTCGATTACAGTGATTTAAAATGTTATGGATCCCATTCTCAAAGCCATGGAAATTTCGATTTTTTTAGTAGCCCAAATCAAACAATTTTCTAGTGAACCTCACCCTACCTCCCAGCTGAAGACAGTTTTTCTTCTAGTGAAATAATTAAAGGCTTTTCATTTTGTTGATTTTGATGCCAAAAGCATGTTATCAAAGGGCTGTACTGGCTGTACTGTACAGTTGAAGGCCAGTTCTGCAAGGTTATACAAGATCCCCTGTGAAATTTTTGGCTCTCAGTGTGAAGGAACAAGGTATACTTGTAAGTGCAGCAGCTGGTACTTGGCATTTTTGCAGCTCTTTTAACAAGGAGTTGGTCAGCATTGAACAGGATTGCCTGGGAGACAGAGCAGCAGAATTACTGGGCTGGCTCCATGTTCCTGGGTGGGGGACAGAACAGGAACTCAACAAGCTCAACAAAGAGTTTCTATCAAGTTTGTTTTCCAATTTAATGGTAAATAAAGGTCTCCAACTGCAAATCTTATGAACATGGGAACAGAAGCAGGGAAAAATATAATACTTTTTGTGCTTCAGGGACTAGCTAACAACCAAGAAATTTAAGGACTCGTAAAGTCAATGTTCATGTGTCTAGTACACTTTTCGTTTCTCTGCCAATCTACTTGAAAGGACATTTCAGGCCCCAAACTCTCTTTGGGTCCAATTAGGCAGTGGTAATTTACTTGCTGCCACTGCTGTCACTTTCATTTTGATGCTCATTTAAATAAATTCCTTTAAAAAGGGGCTGTGATTAGTTATCCAAGCCTAAAGTTTTTAGTGCTTTTGCTTTATGACAAAATAATCAAGCATCAAGCTCTGACCTGACTTGGCACTCCACATAGTGATGCACTAAAGTACACGTTCTCATCTGTAAAATTGAAAACATTTATTAAAGAAGGGGTCCAGGCAATGTGCTGTACCCTAACATGGTCCGGGAACTGTGACAGAAGGGAGTATCTCGCCCTGGAGCTGACACAGCATCGTCCTCGCTGGCCAGAAGGCGCAGTAAATACTGGAAGAAATAGTCTTTCCCGCCCCTACCTTTGCTGAACATGTTTGTTATGGCCAGTTCCTGCAGGTACTGATGGTAATAGCAGCCTGTGACTTCAGTATTTGCTTTTCAGGTCGGGGAATTTAAAATTAATACTATTTCCTTTAATTTATTGGTGCTAGTTTTCAGAACTGAGCACCCTGATGGGATAGTTAGGACCATGTTTTGAGGACAGCCTGGACCAACCATTTGTCATCCCAGATTGCTCTTATTAACTGGCATGTTCCCCCATTGAAGTGGATCCAGGCACTTCACAGCTGTGTCAGTGTGTATTTTCAGAAAGCACCCAGCAAAACGAAATCTTGTTCCTCTCCCAAGGAGGCATTGGGATGAAGTGGTACTGGACGCACAACAGATGACAACTATGGGATGCCCACAACCCTGTTCCCTGCGTCTGACCGCACCACTGTCAATGCTCTTTGATGTGAGATGCTCTGGCTGGCATCCCTGGGCTATGACTGCACTTGATTGTATGCTCCTGCTGTGTTCACATACCTGTGTGGTTACCCGTGCTGGAGGAGGAGCAGAAGCCTCCTATGCCAACTCCTAAGCAAGATGCCTAACTATGGTGTCATCTTTCCACTCCTGAGCCCTGCCTCTGGACACTGATATTCTCTGAAACCCAGGTCTTTAAGTCCTACGCACAAAACGATGCTATCCATGCACTACGAACAGAACAGACAGGATGATTAATCAGTGGATGAACTGCACTCATGGTAACACATCATATATAAAGGGCAAAAAGAGAAACCTGTCAGACATAAAAGAAAATACTTCCCAAGTGACTTTTATTAACTGGAAGTGCCAACAAGCTTTTAAACAGAGTCACCTCACTCTAATGCCTTTGCCACAGCCTTTCATGCTGGCTGACACTGTCCTGGAGACATCCCTTAGGTGTCTTGTCATACCATAAGGACTCTGGAATTAGGTTATTCAGGATGTTCCCAATTATCTCTGTTACTCTTTCTCTACCATTAGAGCCGCTCTGGGAGCTCTACAAAAATAGAACCATGAGAAAAAAATAATTGGGAGCAAATTAACGATGGAAAATGCAGCTTTGTCCTTCAAGATGACCAATTAGAGGTTTCCGTTTTATCTTTGCATTTTGATTTGCTTGCATTTATCTTGTCCAGCTATCTAAACAGCAGATGCAGACAACAAACAGGAAAGCTTTTTTCTTTGAGGTACACAATGCCTTCAAGTCTGCTTTGGCTACTTTTCTCATTTGATACAAGTCTCATGTTATTGGAGATGACCTTCTATTCCCTGTGCTACAGGGGGTTTAAAATCTAGGACTGAATGTGGGATCCTTCCCTGTTATAAATGCTCCTGGATATGCCACCGTGTAAATTTTATGAAGTTTGTGAGTTTATGTAAGGTTTGTCTTTGCCTGTCTGGGTTTGGGCAGTGCATATGGTTTATGTCAGCATTTGTAAGGTTATCGCAAAGGTTATCTTAGTTAAATTATAGCCCTTTGTTTATCCATGTGGTTAGTTATGGTGCAAACAGCTGCACTCCCAGTAAAATCTTTCTGCTGCCCTCAGCCCTGACCTGGAGGTACCAGACTCTGAGAGGTTACATGGCTTCATATGAGAGTTGCTTTGAAGGGGCTGTGAATTAAAGCTGACACTTTACCTGAAATACCTGCCCCCAAATTAGCTGTAAAAAATCAGGTAACCAATAGAAGATGCCACTATGTCTTTATCTAACAGCTCACTGTGCTCAGTGAAGCTTCTCCTTGCCCTGGTACTTCATGCGTAACGTGTCCTAAAGATAAGAATAATTGCAGTTACAAGGGAGTATCTGGAAGTACTTCAGGAAGGTGGGGGGAAAAAGCCATTCTGCAGCATATGAACATGGTCTGGTTCTTTTGTTGGTTAGGGTCTAACCTGCCTGCTGGTGAAGTGGTCCTGAAATCATGGTGCAGGGGTCTTTTTTCCTGTTGCCACAAAATATCTGCCATCTTTCCCTTCTGATTACCCTCTCTGCCCACACTTAACCATGGAATAAGAAAGTTCATGGTTGCAAATCAACACATTCAACAGTCTCTTTCTTTACATGCATTCTGTCAAAGATGGGAGACTTGTGATCCACTTGAGGCAGTATCTTTTATGTTCTTGCTTCTTCTCAAATTTTCCTAAAATCAACAGCTAGATGAATCATCAGCTCCTTTTTTCCTGACCCATTGCATGTCACCCTGCATTTTGCAGGGAGAATTCAGCTTCACATTCAAAATGTCTGACTTGGACTCACTGTTTCAGTCTATTTATGAAGCTTTCTTCTGAACTGGAAAGTGCCAGTGGGCCTCAAGCGAAAAATCATTGAGGTAAAGTGGTGCTAATCTGCTCTGCCTCCCGAATCTGGTTCTCTGCGTATGTGAGCATGTGCCTGTGTGTATGTCTGCCTAAGCAAGTGCATATATGTGTGTAATCTAGCCAAAAAGAGGATCTAATTAGACCTAACCAAATAATGGAAGCACTTTTTCTTTGAATACATCATTCAGTGCATTTTGTCCTTGTTCATCTCATAAATTATTCAGCTAATAGTATTTGAATGGTGCTAGAGCTCGTAGACTACTGCAGAAATTATCAGTCAAATAGCATATTCAGTAAGGAAGATCAGCATTTGTTAAATAATGTATTTGGCAAATAATATTCATCCAGCCCTGGTTTTAATTGATCTAATGAGAAAGGCAGACAGCACATGGCACTCATGGATGGCTTGGCAAGTGCTTAGGGAGCTGATCCTTTCAGCTCTTCCTCCTTCTCTCCCAGTGCAAATAAATGTACGGAGTTTCCTGTTGGTACTGTTGTGAGTGACCCAGCTGGGCACCCCACACATGCATACACATTCCCACAGCCAGAGGAAGATATCCAGGCCTTGGCACCCGGAGGTGGGCTGCCCAAGTGAGCCTGTTGGCTCGCAAGCTTGCGCTCTCCTCACTGACTTTCTTGTGTGTAGTTTTGGGTGTCTGGACAGAAGCTCTACCAGCACAGAGTGCCAGCACTTTTCCTGCTACTTTGCCCTTGATTTACGTGGCAGCAAGGCCCATTGTCTTGAACTAGCATAAAAGGGAAAAAAAGAAAAAAACCAACAATCCACCTTCATTTACTAGACAGGGAGGTTTACAAATAATTTATTGGAAAAGGAGGAGTATCTTATCTGCTGGAGGAGCAGATTTCAGGGACATGAATGAATACATTTTTGTGATAATTTTATGCCAGACATTATGGACACATGCTACATATCTCCTAATTTTTAAGTCTGATGTTTTTGTTTCCTTCCACCATCCTCGCTTTTTCCTTTTTATGAAAATAAACCCCCAAATCTAAACCCTTCCTTTCCACATGACATTTCTTCTTGTGCAGCCTTTCATCTGTAAGAACTGTTTTTCTTGGAAATGTCGAGCTAAGCCTTTGAAAAAATTAGATGTCATTGGCTGTGTGAAATGTCTTCCTTCTTTTCAAAGCCAAACCTCAAGGATGTCTTGTTTAGAAACTTCACATCTGCTTTATTTAACAGCACCCAGGGCTACGCTATTCAAATTAGATTTTTATTGTATTTTGATGGTACTATTATTAATAGAAAAATATAAATGAATAAAGAGATCAATGCAGAGTGCCAGACACTTTCCATAGTTGCTTATTTCTGAAATAGGTCCATTGGCAGGGACCCTTTGTAGGCTCAGGTACTACTTATTGTGGCTTCCCCTGTTAGGATCTGTCACATTCTTTCCAACCATTGCACACATATATAAATGCATTCTGCATACACTTTCATTCACATGACAGCTTAGCAGCCTGCCAACTTTTGAAATTATTTTGCCTTTATTTATAAGGAAAGTTAAGAGTGGAAATTTTCAAGGCTAGGCCTTTTCTGTGTTTAGTGTTGTAGAAGAGGGAATGTGAGCAGTGAAAAAAAAAACTTAAGTAGAGAAGTCAACTAATAAAACAGGTTGTCCAGAGAAGCTGTGGATCCTCCGTATGTGGAAGTGTTCAAGGCCAGGTTGGATGGATCTCTGAGCAACCTGGTCTAGTGGGAGGTGTCCATGTCCCCATGGCAGGGGGGATGGGAACCAGATGACCTTTAAGGTCCATTTCAACCCTAGCTGTTCTATGATTCCATGATAAAAACTACACACTGATTTCTCAGTTGCTGAAAAGGTTTTGCTGGATTTTTCTGCAGGGAAGATGTTGTTCCTTCACAGTGATGCCATTTGGCTCAAGGCTTTTTAGCAGTGTGAGCCAGCGTGGATTCTGCCATTCCTGGTGGTGAGGCCTGCAGTCCACCAGTGCCACTGCTGCTGTTCAACCTAAGCCAAACCAGTTTTAGTCCAAAGTCACAGTAGTTACTCATGATGAAAGTTTGTAGAAATGTGGTTTTGCAGCTAAAATTAGTTTGCAATCAATTTTATGCAGCATTAATCACTCGTGTTAATAAGCCCCTCCAGTCATGTTTAAATCAAGCTGTAAGACCTGAACCAGCACAACAAAAGGTTCCATAAAATCAGTCTGAGTTATCCCCCCATAGTGACTAATTATGTTAATTAATTCAAAACCTGATTAAACAAAATTATGCTGAAACAGAATCACCTCCATGAGTCTTCAGAAATGCTTCTTTTATAAACAAGGAATGAATCATTTGCTGATGTGGAAATTTGGGGTTTGTACACGTGTTTTGTTTTGGTTTTTAATTTAATCTAAAATGTGCCTATTTCATTTCTGATTTCAAAGCAAAGCCCTGTGGCCTCAGGGCTTGCATGTCATGTGTTGTGGTAATGGCTGGTTTATTCCTGAAAAAGCACTTGGCTGCGCCAGCCTTTCCTCACAGGACTGATTGAGCAGAAATTTCTAAAAACAGGGAGCACCAGAGATGACTCTAAGCAAACCCCTCAAGCCTGGAATTCCCCACTATTTCGGAAAGATTGGCTAAGGCATCTTGACCATTGAGGCTTGGTCATCCAAGCCAAAAATAAACACTCTCGTCTACCAGGAGTCTACCGAACCATTTTTAACTCACTCCAGTGAAAATTAAGCAACTTGATGTTTGGATGTTGCCAAGGAGGCTCTGTGATGCTCTCACAGCCCGGGCTAGTGCAGCTTGCCGTGGCATCACTGCTGTTGTAGTGTGAATCGCCGCTCCGTGATCCAGCCCGTTGGGAAGCAATGCTCTGTTAATTACTGTAATCAACTGTTGTTATAAAAGAATAAAATTGTGTTCTGGGCAGGCTATGTGCCCCACCTTGCCATATCCCAGGAAGCTGTGTCAGCCCCCAGGGCTGTCAGCCCCAGCAATGCTGTCAGCAACACTGGGCTCCAGTTCCCCACAGCCCTGCTCTGCCTGGCCACAGGCTCTGGGAGGTGCCCCATGCCAGTGGCCAGGGCTGCCCCAGTGTGTCTGGCTGGCCTGCTCCTGTCCATGGCCTGTCTGCCAGGCTGTCTCCTAATGGACACCCATGGGGTGCTCCCCTGGCTTCACAGCATCCTCAGAGCCCTAAGAGGAAAACACCCCACATTTGAGTATCGCCTCGTTGCACACGTGTGGCACTGACAGCCTTATTTCACTGATTGAGGAGGTTTTATTCCCTTAAACAAGGGTGGCAAGTTTGTTCTAGCCCATGGGTAATTGGGTGTTAGCAGGGGGTGTGACCAAAAATGACAGAGTGGCATTTTGAGCTAGAATTAACTATTTCAGAAAGTCAAGGTTCAGCTGAGAAAAATGAAAGTACTGAGGAGAAAAATGAAAATACTGAAAATTAAAATTATTCAACATCAAATGATTAAAAACAGTAAGCAATATTGTAATAATAGAAATAATTGAATATAAGTAGTCAGTCTGATTATGATTTGCATCCTTTGTAGTCCTCTGAACAGAATAGTATTATTTTTAGTCATGATTCCCTGTGTCTGAACATTTTAAACCCCAGAAGATGATAAAAGACCTCAAATGCTGGATCAGAGGTGAGGTGAAAGCCATATGTAGAAGTATTCTCTTCTCTCTGGTGTATAACAAGAGGAAAAACAAGGAGAGAGACTTCAAAAAATAGTAACTGAGAGGCATGAAATGCAGGAAATTACTTAGGGTAATGAAAGATATCAGGAAAGAAAAGATCATTAAAACCAAAACAGTTTGCTTTTAGGGAAAGAAGAGAACCTCTGGTGATGGGATATGTGATTAGGTGGGATGAGGAAGTCATCAGTGATGGGAAAAGATGGATGCGCTGGATAAATATTTCTGTCTTGCGGTTGGAAACAAATAATTTATAACCTCTTTTTAAATGAGAAAATATTTCCATTGGTAAGCAGAGTGACTGTTGAAAAACATTTAAGAGAGAGAAAAATTTTTATATCCACACCTTCAGGGAAGTGACAGACCAGGACTGTAACGGACCTGGCTGCAGGGGTCACAGGCCCACCGGTATAAATGCTGAGCAATTTCCAGTGTCTGGAATTCCCCTGTGAAACAGGGCAAAGGCTACTTTTATGCCAGTAGCCCCAAAAAGAGGAGTGGATGAGTTGTGCTTCTCAGCGCTGCTTAGCCTGACATTTGGCTGAAGTGAAAGAATGGAAAAGCTGATATGTGATTCAGGTGATAAGAACAGAGGAAGTGGGGGAGTATAATTCATACCTCTTAACATGTGGGAAACCCAAACAGAAAAGTGTATACTTTTACTGCCCAAGTTTTAAAATTAATGTTTTAAAAATTAGAGTGTGGAGAAAGCAGCTAGAAAATGTTTCACAGACGGGAGGAAATGCCTTGCAGGAAGAGACTCAGAGGTTAACTTGTCAGAAAAGAGATGGAATAGTGCCTGAATTAAAATTTATAAGTAAATTTACAGGACTAAAATGGCAGACCCTAAAGGCTTACTTATCCTGGCAATGCAAGACAAAATGAGAAACAATGGCTAGGAATCAAAGCCAGAGCAATCCACCTGACAGAAGGCTCACCTCTTTAACAGAGAGGATGACTGATGAATGTGATGGATTCTCCATGTTTTTATGGCTCCAGATCAAGGCTGAACTGTCTTTTAAATACACAAGCTCTTGGGTTCAGTGCAGGGAAAAGCGGTTAAAATTAAATGACCTGTGATATATACACAAGGTGCCAGACCAACAGTCTGTCTGATAGTCCCTTCTGGCCTTAATTTGTAGGCCATGCAAACCTGAAAGATAAATCTGGTCCTATATAGGTTTTATAGATAAATACCTTAATATTTCTGTGAAAATAAAGGCAGCAGGGGTGTGCAGTGTTCCCAGCCAGCTGGGTGACCCGCTGGAGGCAGGAAGCTGTGTGCCGAGTGCTCAGTGTGACCCATCACACACTGCCCACATGCAGGAGGGTCGAGCCCTTGCAGGCACAGGATGCCTGACTCTGCACATAAGCTGCCCTAAGCTGTCTCCAGGGAGCAATTTATGGACAAAATATTGAATCCACCCCATAATCCCTGTGAGTCGCCTGGGAAGGAAGGGCAGCTAGGGACAGGTTTCAGTTTGATTAAGCTGTCATAGCAGACCCTTTCTCCCCCAAGTAACTTCTTACTCATTGCAACCTCTTGTCTGGATAAGAAATGTTTTAAAGACACCCTAAAAGTTGCACTGCAGCAAAAGAATTTGCCCCAGTATCAAGCCCAAAGCATCTCAAACACTTTGATTCCTGTGGCCATCCATTAGACATTTCCTTTGACAGTAGAAATAGTGGAAGTAGAAGGAACAATGACTCCCATGCATGCACCCGGTACCGAGCAGGGGGAGAGCACATGATGGTGCAGGACAGTGCAGACCCAGTGGGCCACATTCTGACCCAGGCATTTTGTGGTCTGGAAGGGAGCTGCAGAAGGCGCAGTATGTCAATGCAGCCCCCTGGATATCAGAGTCACTCAGGTGTGCAGGTAGGGTAATGCTCAGTGCCCTGTTGTTACAACACATAGTGTGTTGTCAAGGTTTGTCTGCTCCCACTTAAGAGACTAAAAAGAAAAGCTTTAATAGCCTTTTGAGACATTCTGCACTGTCAAAAAAGAAAAAGTTTCACTGCAAACTTGTATGTTGTCAGTTGCACAGCTCTGTGAAATACTTCACACGGTAAAAGGTGCCTGAGAGGGAAGATTATGTGAAATGCGTATGTGAGCAGATGTGAGTAATCCCTCTAATTGACAGTTGGTAGAAGAGGTTAACTGCAAAAAGGTTTGGTGTATGTAAAGCAAAGTGCTCCATCCTTTGCAGTTTGCTGTTGCTACTGCAGTTAAAGTACTACAATTTTTTCCATTGTAATCCCGTGCTCTGTTTTTTGCTCACATGTGAGACATTTTCCTCGGCCTGGATTCTGTGCCTTTTTGAATCTCTTCAGTATCACTTTACAAATCACATTCAGAAGTTCTTTTGGGCACAGTGTTACAAATATTGTTTATTATCATTCTACTGTGCTAAATACTGCACAAAACCACATTGAACCACTAGGAATATTCTTACAGAATTCTAGAAATATTCACTTTCTCAGTCATATTCCAGCTACAATGCTAGAGGCGAGATGCAGATTTTATGGAGAGAAATAACCATCTCAAAGTCTATATTTCTTATTCTTTCCCTAGCTCTACTCTGTTTTGCACCTCTTGCAGCCATTTACACCTGAGTGAAGAGAAAGCGAAGTAAGTGTAAAATGCCACCCACTTTGCATGGGTGGAAATTAGTGCATTTAATGGAGAAGGCAGTGAAGGAATCAGGCTACAGGGAGGGAGGTATCATCCATGTACGGTTAACCCAAAGACCTTCACACCGAAATGTGCAGATGTCAAAGTGCTAGCGAAGACTTCTGGAGAAACAGTTGTTGAGACTGCAGGACTCAATCTGTGCTCATGCAATTATGACCTGTCCCATTTCACCTCTGTGGTGCTAATTTTTACTGGTTTAATGAATTCTCAGCCTGCAGTGGACAACTATGATTTTATTATAATTTAACCACGATATTTTTTTTCCCAGCAGTTTTGATTCTGAGCATGAAAATTATGTTTGAGGTACACTTTCAAGTTCTGCATCCTAGAAAGTTCCTCAGCCTTGATCCAAAGGTACAAACTGACCAACTTACTTGCTGGTAACATAATCAGTGACCCGTGATCTTAAGCACAAATTCTTCTTTTACTTCACATTGGGATCTTTGCAGTTTTCCAGATTCCGGCAACCAGATTTTGTTAGGCTTTTGTTGGCTTCACATAAGAATTATCCCCACTTCAGTCTGAGGTGTTATTGTTGCCTAAACCTACTGTAATTCAGTAGTAAATCATGCCCCTGGAGCAAGAAAGGATGTGTCTATTACACTAGTATTGTTTTCTTCTGTCAGTCACATGCCACGTTAATGTTCCCTTCACACATTGTTTAGATATGGCCATTTTTTTACAACATCCCACTGTAAATGCTAGAGGGAAGAATAAGACAGTGCACCCATTTTATAACTTGTTTAATTCCTCATTGAAGAGCTTGACATAATTGGGAATGACTGCAGGTCTGTTATAATTAGAATTTGTTCTCTAGCCCTAGGCTTCTCCCCTTCAGGGGGGTTGATTGGAGTCCTGGGAGGCCTCACTTCTCAGCATGCTATTTCCTGAAGCCTCTTTCATCCCTGGTGCTAAGTGTACACTGAGTGACTTGGAGGGTAAAGCATGAAGCTTTGTAGGGTCTGCAGAAGCAGAGCAAATAAGTGATTTGTGCCAAGGCAGAGATAGACCAAACCAAGATTTCTATAGACAGTAGAGCTGCCAGGATTTTCTGCCACAAAGAGGCATATCATCTTCTGATGTACATTGTGGCAAACCTCTGGTTGGGAGCTACTGGGAAAATATGATGGGAACAAGCGAGGGAGGCGAGGAAAACAGAAAATATTACAAGAAAGACACAACTTTCAGATGTCTGCAGGGACAGTTTTCTGCGTGTGCAGAGAATTTCTCAGACTCATTTTTCTAGGGCTGGCCAGAGCAAATCCATTGGGTCAAAATGCTGCCAGAATTACCATCAGCATGTCATGGTCAGCTGCACCTGGACTGCAGGAGAGGAGAGGGGGGAGAAGACTGGAGTGTAGGCCTGATACCATCTCTGGGGAGCATTTGCAGGAGTGTTGCTGCTGCAAGTCACCCTGTTAGTCACCTCTTATAGGAACAGGGCTTTTTGCACTACAGTTGAACTTGAGAAACCATCTTTTTATAGATATATATACTCTTTTTATAGAGTTTTGTTTTGGGCTGGGAGACACTGAGGCGAATTCTCAGCTGCTGCAAATTAGCACCGCTGCATGGTCTTCTGTTACACCAGCTGTGGGCTAGGCCCTTATCAGAGTTTATTTACAGAAATGGGCATGATCTTTTGCTGGGATAGGCAGCAGAGAGACAAAAGATGTGCCTGTTAGTGTGTTATGGGCTCTCTTCTCTGCTGAAGTACACACAGGTGGTGCAGGTATTCATCAGTCACCTTTGAATCGTCAGGTACCTCTGCATGCTGCGGTCCGAATCACACATCTACAAACCCCCTTTGTCCCAGGGACATCAGTGAGTCCAAATGTTATTACATGTGCATGCAGCAAGCCCTTCACAGTGTGGCATGCATGCCTAGGTGCTTGCAACACAGCCTTATGCACATGTACGTCCAGATTCCTATACCCACTCAGCCTGGATCTAGAAAGCCTTTCAGCTTCCCAGAAATATAGTTCCTCTGAAATGAGAGAGAAGAAGCAACTACAATGGGCCCTCTAGGATGTCTCGATCCAATCCAAAACTTCTTCAGGCTCTTCAAAATATTTTGTGTCTGAGTACATCACCCTTTCTCTGCTTCTCTTCTTTCCCTCTTGCACAAACACAGACATAACTTTTTGGTGACTATAAAAATCCCTCCACCCAGCCCCAGGAAGTCTAGACTCTGTGGAGTTGCAGTGTGCCTTATTGATCTGTCAAGGCATTATATCTGGCCATTAGATTCACATGTACTCTTCTGAGATTACCTAAATCGCTCTGCAAACTGCTAATAGGCAATTTCACAGGCACAGGTGTCCAAAGATAACAGGAAAAAGTTCAGAAAAGAGAGTTTAGCTAACTGATCTGTGACTGCTGAGAGCTTGTAAAGCTTTTAAAATGGGCTGTGAGTGAAAGCAATTGGTGAGGAACTGAGGCAGCCCAGGTCTCCCAGGATATAATCCTTACACCTCTTTACAGTTGATTATGTGTCACTCACTCACTGCAATAAC
Source organism: Corvus brachyrhynchos (assembly GCF_000691975.1). Lineage (NCBI taxonomy): Eukaryota > Metazoa > Chordata > Aves > Passeriformes > Corvidae > Corvus > Corvus brachyrhynchos. Next base: position 2,866,556 of record NW_008236217.1, on the reverse strand, counting down.
CTGGTATTACTTGCTTGGCCTTTGTTCTTTGACCAAAGGCAGGGGGCAAGTCCATCATGAACTGTCCTCTACTTCCATGTGAAAATGCTGGATAAGGATGCTGAACAAAATAACTTCACTTCCTGTGGTGAGCCTGCAGGCTGAATTTCGGGGAATGACTGACATTTCCAGCAGGTCCCTGAGATCTCTGGGGATCCCTGGAAGCAAAAGTGTGCTGAGCCATATGCTTCTCCAGGAAGCAGCCCAGGCCATGGTCTGTTAAAGACAGAACCATTGTCCATTGTGATTACCTACACTCTCAGCTGCACTTCAGAAACCTGCAGGAGTGAAAATGTCAACCGTGAGTGCTGATGGGGAAACAGATGCCTCTTGTAATTTAAATGTAAGTTCACGGTCCCTATGGGAGAACAGTACATGAATCTCTGGGCAACCCTTGCATCCAGAGATGGACCCTGAACTAGGATCTGAGCAGGACTTCCTGAGGATGGCAAGGAGCAGCAGAAAGCCCAGCCAGTCTCAGGGTTAGACACTCTGTGAACTCCCCCAGGCCAGGATGACTGTGGGGCTGTGAATGGTGTTGGCAAGCTGTGCCCGTGCTACAGTGGAAGGGTGTGTCCACAGCTCATGCAGACTTGTGGAAGCTGTGTATGAACTACCTGGGAGTCACGGCAAGGCAGAGTTCAGTGACAGTCAAGCACCAAAGAGCTTCTGCATGGGTTTTGCAGCTGTCTTGGAGCCATGTTGCCAGGTATGGGAGTGCCTGAACTACCTAATTTCACTCCAGATGAGGGTGTGTGTACAAAATACAGTGATGCTTTTCAGACACACCCCACTGCATGGCTGGGTGCTGTGGTGCCCATGCTGCTCATGTCTTCTCTTGGGTCAAAGAGAAGGCAAACGCCCTTGATTACAGCACAGATTCACAGATCCAAAGAATTTGTCAAGCCTAAACTGAAGTCCAGGGTCATATATCTCTTTCTGCCCTTTTATTCTCCAGGGAATTTGTTTGTCCCTAACTCACTGACTCTGAAAAGATTCCAAAACATATTTCTTGGCAATGCTTGGATCTTCCCACCAGAAGGTCATTATCTTTTCATACGAATAAAGGGAGGCACAAAATGCCCTAATTCCCTGGCAAATAAACAGGCCTCCATCAGACATGTATTCTTTCTAATCCCAGAGAGAAAGGCAAAGAAAAAGCTGCTAAAGATTTTTTTTTCCCCAACTTACAGGACAATTTGTCTCCCAGGTCTCCTTTCCTCATCAGTAGAAGCTCAGAATAGCGTCTAAAGTGAATGAGAAGATTGTTTTAGTGGCAGGATGGTCTTTACATTGTCCTGTCTTGTGTGTCTTGGTCATGCTCCTGGGTCAAGCTGACCTCTGCAATTGCCCCTTTAGGTCAAATGGGGAGGTACCACTGGACACTGGATTTTTCCCTTTAGCCTTTGTAATGCGAGGCATGGCCAATTTCCAAATCTCATCTAGGATTTTTACAGGAGGCACCGAGGACACTGGGGCTGCCTGTGGTTGCTACTGCTCTCTTCCTGTGGCACACAAAAGCTGTGGCTTTTGTTCTCTGCTGTTGGTCTCAGGCTTGTTACAGGGCCCTGGAGAGCATTTTGCGGCCATGGGCTGTGTGGTGGATGCTCTGGAGACCAGTCAGAACTAACCATCTTCCTGTGGTTGTGGTAGACTGAGCTTGTCCTGGGACCTTTCTAATTCCAACTTTGCTGTCTGGCATGGCTCCTGGTATAAAGCAGACCACAACATTTCAGCCAGTAATTCCCACCAGAAGGAATTACTCTCTGCTCTAGCAACAATCCTAGAGAGCCCTGGCATAAGGACTTCAAGTGAGTGTTCTCTTGCACCATGAATTTTTGCTTCTTCCTTTATTCATTAAGAAGATGAGAAGTGCAGGGTCGTGGTGATCAGCCTTTCTCCCAGGAGGGAGGAAAGCAAGGTAGAAGCAAACCCCTCTTGGGCAAGGGGAGAGGGCTGCCCTGTGCTAAGGATTGCAAGGGATTGGTGGGGCTGTTCAATACAGCTGATCCCAAATGTTGTACGTGGGATCCTGGACAGGATATTTATGCCATCACTGCATGCATGTCTTCTAGGAACTTGGCAGGCCAGGTGCTGAGACCCAGTTTTCCTTCCTGCTGGGAGCTCTGTAGAGTCCCTCACTTCTGCATGGGGCACAGGAACCTGTGGTAGGTGTTGTCTATTTTGCACCCGCCAGTTCATCTGTACTTCCTCCAGCCTCCTCATATCTAGCCTTCCCTAGGAACAGAAGACTTAGAAACAGGGATATGTGAATCCCTGCCAAGCAGAGATCCAGCAAGTGCTATTTAATGCTTCACTTTACTTGCCCTAGCCTTCCTTCCTCCTCTGCTCTTCAGTTCCTGATCGCTGTGAAGACAGGGAGGTTATGCAGGCTGCCATCCCACACAGTTCATCCCTGCATCCCTCTCTCATGTATTGACAGGATCTGACATCTGCCCTCTGAGGGCTTTCCCCTGTGGGCAGCAGAAGTGAAGAGGAGCAGCACTCTGTGGTGCTCAGACAGGAACTGGGAACAACAGAATGCAGGAGAATTCAGAAATAGGCATCTGCAGCTCTGATTTTAACTCTCCCTAGAAGGTGTTGCAACATTAGCTGGAACCTGCTATTTTCAGAGACGCCTTTTCATTTCATATGTTTGAATATCAGCTGAGCACTGCCACTGAGAGGTAAAACTACAGACTGGGGCTGCTCTTGAAAATCAGGAATCATTCTCAGACCAGCTGTGAGCCATACCTTCAGCTACCAACCAGCACAGTTACACCAGCTGACATTCTTGCCCAGAAGCCTGGCTCCAAACCCATTATATGGGCTGAGAGTTAAGGGCTGCCCATTTTGTTGGAGAGACAGCTAAGACTGCAGCCAGGACGGACTCCTACATGCCCGGGTACCTGTGGTAAGGTGAAGGCAAAAGCCCTTGTTGTTGGATGAGGCTTCACTGAACCCAAGGATCAAAACCAGCTGAGTAATGTTAGTATAAAATAGTAGACTGAACGAGAGGATAGGAAGATTTGGCCACTGTTGTGTGAACAGAGGATAGGTAAGAATTGAGGGAAAGAATAGATGAGGAAGAGAAAAGCTGAACACTTCTTCCTTTTTTTGTTTTTTTTACACGTTTGACCCTTCAGATGTCTTTGTGTGACTCCAATTGTCTTGTGTGATTGTTAGGTGTGTTTTTATGAGAAAAACTTGCATCATTAAACATTGTCTGAAATAGCCTAAATAAAGCCTGGTAAAAGCTTGCCATTGTCCAGTTAAACAATAAAAATCCCAGATAGTTGAAAATAGATCAGTACTTACATAGACTTAAAGATGAGGCCTTATTCTGCAGAATCAAGTTCTGTTCCAAATAAACCCTAGAGTTTTTGGGAGTCAGTGTGTTACTCCACGTATCTGCTTTTTTGAGAACAGATAATTTCACTATTGGTCCTTTCAGAAAAGGTGCTGGAGGCGTGGTGATCTGATTTCCTCTTTCTCATAGTGGTTTCTGTCATCTCTGTCAAAGTTAGAGGTATCAGTGCTACTGACACAGGCTGAGAATCAAGAGCGCTCTGGCTCGTGTACACAGCTTTGGTCAGGCAAGGTTTGTGGAGAGCAACGGCTCTTGGAACTTTCTAGACCAGATACTGAAAAAGTGTTGGAGAAGACACTTTGGAGATGATTCCCTGCCAGTTCTGCATTGCTCTTACAGGGATGTGGGTGCTTCGTGGACCTTACACCCTCACACCCATGTCAGCAGAAAGGCCAGCTAGCCTTGTGGCCAATGTACCTGCTGCCTCTGGTTCCACCTGGGCTCTGTCTCCGTGTGTGTGGCCTCTGGTAATCAGGAAACCATGTTCCTCATTCCTGTTGTAGGCATCTGCATTGCCTCTCATAGGGCCATAGACTGGCAAAAGCCCTCCAGAAAATGGAGATACATGGAGGCATGTACCCCTTGTGTTGCCAGAGTGAAAATGACATCCTCATGCCACACCATACTTTTGCTGATTTTCTTTCTGGAGTGGTTGCAGATGCTGAAAAACAGAGAGTTGCTCTCTTTGGGGAGCTGCCCACAGGATTCCCACAAAGCAACCACTGGGAAAGGGAGTGGGAGGCAGAATGGTAGGCAATAAACCCTTGATAGCAGCCCACAGTGCACATAGACATAAACACTGGATGTGTCTTCTGGTTAATTCAACAAAAACATTCCTGTATATCCTCACATGTGATCCACACCAAATCCAGGAGAGCTGGGAAGGCACAGTCCTGGAATTAGTAGTTGCGGATCCCTCACTTCAGGAGACTGCATAACAGAGGTAGCTTGGGGACCCTGATAGCTCTGAGGAATTGCTGTGTGCTGGCTGTGCTCCCAGTAGAAGGATTAGCTGCAACAAAATGACACTAGACTTACTAATTAAATTAAGATGCTTTCATTCTTTAGGGGCAAGATTTTCAAAACTGCTCAGCCTTCTCCTAACTGTGCTCTCACCAAGGGTAGTCAGGTGTTGTACCGGCACTTTCAAGCAGAGCAAAGCCTTTAGGGAACTTACCTTCATTCTGAAACCCTTTAGCAGGTATGATGGGAAAATGCAGCGGATCTTGGATTCCAATGCAGCTCATGGAATATCTGCAGCTGCACAGGCTCTGTCTGCTTCCCTACATGAAGCAAAGTCAGTTTTGGGGCACATCCAGACAGGAGAACCCTAGGAAACAGCAGAGGACTTGGGGTGTTCCCCAGATAGCCACTGCTCCAGGAAGGGGACATAGGAGGGATGCTCCAGTTTTAAGATGTGCTTTAAGAGCATCATACAAAATGTTCTAGGGTGTGTATGACATTAAAGATCTCTTCATGTCTGCATCCTGTCCCTCTTCCAGCTTGCTTAATCCTGTCCTGCCTTTTTGAAATGTCACCTGCCATCTCAGTCAATGCACAGGCCCTCCTCACTTCCTATCCCAAATTGTTTCAGAGCCTTGCTATCCCCTGGTAAAGTGACACTCCAGTTTGTACTAAAGATGTGGAGTACCTTCCTTCCCTGTCATTTCTTCCATGAGCAAAAGGTCAAAGCTATCACTTTTGTGACCGAGTAGGAGGGATAGTTGTGAGTTGAGTCATCCCACAGGCGCAGGGTGTCCTATAGATCCCCTTTTGTCTCCGGAGGGCAGCGAAATACAGGCCAGCAACCTCAGGCTTGATGCAGCTTTTCCAGTGCTGTTGATATTTAAGACAAATGATTATTATTTCAGAAAAAAGGAGGTGATACCTACCCCTTCCATTTATCAGGAAGGCTGACATTAAAAAGCCAGAGGCAACTGGGAATTTTTCCTCAGCTGGGAGCAGTTTTTTCTAAATTACAGCTGAATTTTTCTCTGCCCTGCCTGCCATGTCATGGCACCCCATTGAATTAATTGGTTTTCAGGGTTGAATCTGGCCTGGCAGCCTTCACACAAAGGCTATGGAGAAAAGAGAGCTGCCCCCTTTTTTAAAACTCCTACAATACAGGATCTTGATGAAGTTAACAGCTGGCAAGTGCAGAACGTGGAAAAGGAAATACTGCTTCAGGCAGCACTGTCATTGTAACCCTCGGAATTCAGGGCTGCGGGAGGCTCTTGCAGATAGATGTTTTTTCAAGGACAGTAGCACAACAAATGCAACAGTCAGTAACAAAAGCTCAAAGAGGAAAGCAAGACCCAGCAGGGGAGAGGGAGGAATTGCCTTTCAA
>NW_008236217.1:2774930-2860790 GCF_000691975.1 Corvus brachyrhynchos | reverse complement strand
ATGGCTGGGAATGGGAGGCACTGCAAAATTTTATAGTTTTGGACAATGTATCCGCTCAAAACCTGGAGAGTTTTGGTTTCCAGAGCCAAAAAGAGAACCTGGGCCAATTTCTGATCCTCTTTATGTTCTGATAGAGGTTTCCATCACACATGCAACTAATCCTACGGGGTCAAACCCTCTGACAATGAATGTCCTCATAGTTTAGGTTGTATCAGCTAAATATGCAACTAAATATCTAAATAGCAAAGCAAGGCTTATGTGATTGCATTTCTTTCCATGCATTTGTCTCTCAAACTTGTCCCCTTCCCACAAGAAACTTTGAGCCCATTGACTAATGTAGCCAAAGTTTACAAAGGGTAGAGATCAATTACATTCCCATCGTTTTTGTGGAAAGCAATTATTCAGAAGGCAGTGAGTGTCCTATGGCATGCTTACAACCATGCTTTTGGTAAAGACAAAACTGCAGTGTGATTTTAATGCTATCTGTGCAGTTCTGCCTGATGACTGGATGTGGTCAGGGTCCATCTGGCCCACATGCAGCATGGGATCCCTGGGGCCTCTCAGGGGTTAGTGTACATGCAAGATGCTGCACAGGGGCTTGAGCTCAGGTGTGTGAGTGTGGAGGGGGAATTGAAGCATTTTGGAGGTTGGAGAGATCAAAGGGAGCTTGATGGAGGCTTACTGCAATGAAAAAGTATGGCCACAAGGCATTAACATGTAGGAAACTGGATTACGTCACTGCTCAGAGTGACTTGCTTTGTTTTCTGGATAGCACAACTCTCAAAAATGTTTCCTCTGCAGAGGGGTTTGTTTCCTAACATACACAGCTCTTGATACCAATGGGAAATTTGTGTGAGTGCCATAATCTTTGTCCTTTGCAGTGTTATATTTAATCACAAAGACCTGATATAGATGGCAGATGTGTGGAATGAATGGGACACCATTTCAGCTCACTGGTAATCTGAGTTGCTGTTACTTCACCTGTTCGAGTGCCATTTTGTCATACAGTTTAATTCTGATTTTAAAGTTGCTTCCCATCTATGTAATGCATTGATTTCAGTAAAATTATCCCTGTGTTACACCAGGGACTCAGGAGCAGTATTTAGACCATTTACTTTAAACTCATCTCAGTAGAAACCATGTAAAAATTCCACTGAGTCTGGGGACTCTTGCCTTAAGTCAGTGGTTGTTTCCTACACACTAAGTAGGCAGGAGGCATTAACTTTCTGAGTAGGGAACATTTTGTGATGACCATAGGTAGATGCAAGTAACAAGTCATGGCAAGCAGAAGTCAGAATCAGATCTGACACCTTTAATAAATACATAATTGCTATTTTACAGGAGGCATCACACAGCACTATACCAAGAACAAGAAACGTGCATTGAGTGTCCAAAACCTTGTATCAGCTATTTGCTGGAACTCAGTCACCAAATTATATGCTGCTCTCTTGGGTAAGGGCGCAGTGGGTATTTCCAGAAGTGCTTCAGGACCATTATCTCACTGGGACATGTGCATAACAGAGTTAAGTGCACGAGCAGCTTGGCGGTCTTGGTAGGCAGGTACTTGAGGAGTCACAGCTCGCTAGGACTCTGCAGCTTCTTGGAAATCACAAAGACGTTGAGCTCAGAGAAAGGATACTTCAGTTGTTTCTCTCACTGCAAAATCTACATATGAATACTTTATATTTCTTTTAGGAAGTTATTTCTTGCCTGAAAAGGGAGAACTGAGATGGATTTTGGATGTGCCACTGTCACGTAACACAGCAGGGCTCAGAGAAAGGCTAGTTAGTCCATGTGCACAGCATGGTCAGTACAGCAGTCAGGGCCCTGTGACCGGTGTGCCCCAGGGGTCTCCCAGTTTGTTACTCCTTGCTTTGCAACAGGACTCTTTTGGTCCAGGTGCAGGTCTGCAGTGATACAGCCACACCACCTGCTGAGGGACGTGGTGTCACCTTCCTGAGAGTGTGTGAGGGAGGGAGGGGAGGAGGAAGCCAGCCCTTCGAGACTGTAAGCTATTGCTGCACGCTGTGGATCATACCACTGGTCTGAGAGACAACAAAAGTAATACACACACAGCACTTAAATGCCTTAAATATGGCTCATGTTGAGTGCTCTGCTGTGCATCCCAGCACCATGAGATTTGCCAGGTAGCCTGTAACTGCATAAAATCTATTTTTTCGTAGAAACCAGATAGAAATGGGTAATTACTCACAGAAGGAGGTCATAATTTCCTTCACTAACAAGTAAGGGCAGAAACTGTTGCCTTTAACTGCACTTTAAAAGGACAAAGCAAAGAGCACTTGGCAACAGGAATTTCCCATAAGGAAGAGGTGCTTGGTATTTGACAGGGTAATTGAATGTTTAGAGGAACAGGCTGACATGAAAATACACTTTCTTTTGTGTGGCTTAGGAAGGCCAATCTTTGACAACAGCCGAAGACGCAGGATGGAAGACTGTCAGGACCCAGACAAAGAAGGTGGTGCAGACAAAGTTCTCATCTGTATTTTGGGTGCCACAACTTCCCAAGGGACTGTGATGTCCACCTGGAGATGCCTGGCAAAGATGTCCAGGGCTCGGAATACACAGCTTTTAAAATCTTTTAAAATACTGATGTCCCTTTGCATAATGTTCCCTCCCAGCCTGCGTCCATTATGTCCCATCCAACAGTCTTTGTTTTGAGCGGTTTAGTGCTGCTGAGCAATGAGATGTTCTGTGTCTTTTCCTTCACATGACCTCCAAAGGGCCTGGCAATTCATTGTGCAGCCACCCTCACTGTTAGTAGAGCACAGAGTGAAAGAAGCAAGTGGGACAGGAGAAGGGGAGGTTGCTGCCAGGACAGACATGGAGCTTGCAGAGGTGATACCATGAAGATTTTTTGCCTTTTCTGTTATACCCCTGTTATACCTTCTTACAACTTCCGTATTCCTAGTGCTTTTTGCCTACATTCTTAGACTTGTTTGTTCAGCTAAGAGACTAAACATTCCAGAAGCTTCATAAGTAGGAGTTAGTGTGTCCCAGACCCCAAGGTTCTCTCCAGAACACAAGATAGAACCATCCAGGGGAAGGTTCCTTGAGGACAGGGGCTCATTCCAGCCTCTCATTGGAGAATTTTTGATAGATGTGCTAATTAGTAAGACCTATAGTGATATACCAGATCTTTTGTAGGTGGGAATTGCAGTGCATTTGACCTGGACATGTGCACATAAGGATCCTTAAAATAAATGCAAAGGTAAAATCCCTTTTTCCCCTCTAACCGTGTTTGACTCTTGATTTTAAGACCAGGAAAAGGCATCAGAGGAGACCTCCTTCAGGCCATCAAGGGAGTGGTGGAGCTGGCCTCTTCAGGAAACTTGTTCCCTTCAGGCAAGAAAGAAAATTTTGAAATGGGGGGCCTTTAAATTATGGTCTTGCCCCACTCCATCCTCCCCTTTTCTCTCAGTGCCCCCTCATCTCATATCCTGTGGATCAAGGACACAGCATTCAGATAAAACGCCCCAAATTTGTCTCTTTGCAGCAGGTCTTTCAAATGTTCCATCTCCTCACAGCTCAGACAGTTCAGGGTATTTACATAAAGGGTCCATTAGCCGTGGAGAGAGGTTATTTCTTGCCATCCTGCTTTTGTTTTGAATTTCGCATGGATGGGGACTGTGTTGTCAACCCATTAATTGTCACAAAGTTAATGGCTTGGATCTACAGGCCACAGGCTTAAATTTCTGGGAATGAGATTTACTGCAGACTATCACATGAGGATACTGTGACAATCTAGCTGAGGTTTAAGAAGAGCAATCCTATTAGCTTGAATTGCCAATAGGGATCAAAGCTCTCTTTCCTCTTACACAAATGCCTTGGAAGCAAACTGATCACTGTCCAGGTCTATCAGACCATGAAACTAGATTAGCAAACTGGTGCCTCTGTGGCCAAATGACAGAGCAGCTGAGGCTGCTGTACATAGAGGAAGAGAGAGAAGCGGGGAGATTATGCAAATATGTGGCAAATAACTCACTTTATAGGATATAATTAAATAAAAGCAAAGGTACAACAGCACTACCAGCTGAATACAAACTTACTTTCACTGTAGCAAAGGACACATTCAATATCATGGCCAGGAGAACCACCTCAGGAATGAACAGCATCCAAAAATTTGTTTTCAGAGCTACCAGCTTTTTTCATGGTGCACAAGCAGAAGAATGTAGATCCTTTCCTGCCAGGTATGTGCCATACACTGAAACAGCTGCCCTTTTATTAGAGCTCAGGAAATAAACTGAGCTGGAGAGAGGAGAAAGAATGGTGATTGATGGTTATATGGTTGGTACTAGCCACATCACTAATATGACTCTAGTGGTCTGAATTATTGTTAGGGCTATGGGAACAGGGCTTTCTGGTGCTGTGCAAGAAAAACAAACCATGGATTCTTTGCCAACAAATATTCTTGTTTAATCCCACACACCTCGAGGGATGCTTCAAGCTGATAGCTGGATGTGGCTTATGTAGAAAAAATGATGACTTGCATGCCCTTGGAGTGGGACAGGTATCTGGCATTCAGCTCTCCTGCCCCTGACTTAAAACTGATTTACAAAAAATCCCAAGGCAGAATTTAGTCCTATGGCAAATTAAGTATATCATAAGGAGCCAAAGCCCTGTGTCTCCTCTCAGAGGAAAAATCTGGAGCAAATTGTCCTGCTGGCCCCTCCACCTACTGGGATTGCAGTAGGTCATAGGTTTGGCAAAGACCTAACAGGCTTTAGTAGTCAGCTAGCACCACTTGGTCCCTCTGTGGATCAGACTAGGTCTAGAAGCAGGGATTAGTTAATAAAGTAAGGCCAATTTTTGGCTGACTGTCCATGTTGACAGGCAGTGTTTGGGTACCTATGTATAATTAGCCAAGTTACATGCATTTCATTTGTTGGGTAGATGCTCTGAGGTTAAAATCAACCCTGACCAGGTTGTATTGATAAGTAGGATAGTCCTGGTAAATACCAGCAGAGTATTCTCAAGATGTCTGTACTTCACTCTGCAAGGCAGAACTTTGCCCTGTGCTCCTTATTATTCCTTCTTGCAAACTTACCATAGACTACTGATTTTGATAAAAACTTTAGCTCTTCTTCTTCTCTCAAATGCACTGTCTTTTCATTGAAGCATACAGAATGTGCTTTAAAATGGGTAAAAAGTCTTCAACAGTTTTTATCCCTTGAATCAGCCGAGCCACATGATTGACAGATCACAGGCATTTCTCCTTGGCAAGACAGTTTGCTTACTTGATAATTCACCAGAGCTGGAATTTCCTTCCCTCACAGGTCTCACCCACAGCCCAACCTTGCAGCCACAGCATGTGCTGTTAGCAAAGGGAACTTTGCTCCTCGTTTTGCTTCTGCTTTTTGATGCTTCTTACTGTGAGCCAAGAATATGAACTCTTTGGTACACACAGAAATGAGGGAGGTACTCTGCATAAAACTATACATAAAAGTTGGCAGCCAAGACAACCAATTATGTAGAATTAGTAGTCAATACCTTATTGATTACATCTTACATGACAAGTCCCCAAGCAGTATTACTAAGATTTTCCAGTACAGTAGTTGTTAGTCTGTTTTTCTTTCCCCCTTTTTGTTTTGATTTGCTTCTGATCTAATCATGACTGGAAGTAAGCCTTATTCACAGCTCTGGCAGCAATTCCTGCCCACAAGTTTTGGGGAAGTTCACACTGTAATCTCAATATGGATTTGCCATTGATGGTCCTGCCTTGAAATGGATCTGAACTGGAGCACAAAATCTGAATGCCACATTACTCTGCTTAAATGCAGATTTTGATTTTAATTTTAATGCTAGTCCAAATCTGTATTTCAGGACTTGACAAGAAAAAAAGCAGTAGTAGTAGTAAACAGTATCTGAAAAAAGCAGGAACAATAACATCAATAAAAGCAATAAAACAAATCATATCCATGCATTAGACCTCCTATACTCATAAAGAATTCATTTACGAGTGCTTTTAAAACTCAGCACACAGAGTTTCCTTCATCTAAAATTGTTGCACGTGCACTTCTGGTGTGCAACACAGCAACAGCAGGCTTCCAGTGAAATCTTTAGGGGAAAAACAAAAAGTAACATCAAATAGTGTCACAATTGAAACAGAGGGGAACATTCAAGCAACGTGTAATTAACCCAGCTGGAATTTGGTCAGGATATCCAGGTTAACACCTCATTCAGTTAGTGGGCTGTGTAGTAAATTGTTGAATATTGTTGTTTAAAAGTCAAATAATTTACTGAGCTCTTTTCATGTGTGGAATATACAAGAAGGTCAACTGACTTTTTAACATCTGGTAGCAGAACCCTGGTGATTTACCTGCACTCTGGTGATTGTAGATAGCCAAGTGATGGATGACTTTGCTAGAAAGCTCACTCTGTTAACTCATACGAGCCCACAAGGAGCCTGATAACTGCTTTGTGGAAACATTAAAGGCTTTGTCTGCAGCTTGTGTAGATGTCAGTGGGATTCTGCTGATTTATACATGCTTTGGACATATCTCTGAACCAGAAGGCCATTCATTACTCTATCTTGCTCGGGAAAAAAAAAAAAGGGAAAATAAGAAAAATGGAAAGTACCTTTATTAATTACTTACTTACTAGAAAACATTTTCCTCAGGTTTTCAAATTACTGTTCGAATCAAGTCTAGGATTTGGACATAGCCTGGATGAGGAGAAGACTGGATGAGATGATGCCACGCTTACCTTAACTGCTTTGCTGCCTGACACGTGTCTGTAGGAAAGCCAACAGGAAAATTACAGAAACAGCAAGCAGAGCAGTAGATAGTCTTAAGGAGGATCAGAAAACTGATTAGGGGCTAAATCTCCCCTCAGCCTAATGAACCATGCACAGGGGAGAGACTGCCTGCATCTCCCTGTCCCTTTCTGGCTTCCCGCATCTCATGTCAGTTTAAGCACAGCCTAACCACACCAACTGTGCTGACCCTGTAGAGCTGACCTTCCTCTCTTACAGAGGTCTCTCTTTGATCAGCATGTCTGTATTCTGAGACACTCTGAGCACATTGCATTGACTGACAAAAAGTAGTTTTTCAGTCTTGCTGGCAAGAGGAAGCTAATATGGTTAGGGAAAAGGAAGGTGAGTTCACTCTGTTTTCTGCCTTATCAGCAAAACTGTCAGTCTGCAGTCACAGCATGGCAGCTGATGGAAACTGAAGACAGGAAAGGTATAGCATTGCTTAATTTCTTCCCTATCCATAGGCTGAACCTGTAGAATCGGCAATTAGAAAATTCATCTTTTGGCTTAAAATTGTTGCTTCAGCTTCATGCTAGACTTCAGCAAGAACAGCACTCAAGTGTAGTTCTCCACTGTGGCTGACTTGGAGGCAGCATGGGGGGGATGAGTGTCCAACAGACCAAGGGCAATCGTTTTACTGCACGATCCTCCTCCAGATTGCTCTTGTTTTCCACATATCTCAGGATTACCAGAGGATGCTCAGCCTCCACTGATTTACTGTCTTGGCAAATATCGAGCAGAGCACAATCTATGCTGTATGTTGCAAGGAAGCTAACAGGGGATGAATGAGGGTAATGTTTGCAGTCAGGACTTTCCTTTACAAACACTGAATCATGCTGTTGTGAAACCAGGACAGAGTGATGAATGACTCACTGTTGGCAGCACACACTGCCCTATCAGTAGGCTCTGTTCAGGGGATGTGGGGGCTGGTGTTTGATATCATCTCTGAGATCCCAGCTCCCAGCATACTAATGAGTAAGGCACACTGTGGCCTGTATTGATCTGTGATTTGGTTATTCATGAGGCTCTGCACAAAGACACCCTCGTTGCTGGAAGTCCTGTTATTCTCCAACACAAAGATGTTGCTTTGGTGATGTTTAAAAACATCTCTCTTGTTTGGCTGTGATGTTTTCAGCTTGGATCTCTTTTTTTTGAGGATTTTTTTCCCCAGTACGAATGCTTTGTAGTAATAAAATGCAAAACTTCATTGGTAAGGGACAGAATAAGCATGTTTAGATGATTCAGAGAAATGAGAGTGAGATAGAGATCCTTGGGCCAGTGGTTCAAAGTCAGTGCCTGCAGGTTATGAGGTAAAAGACACATCCCCTATTTGAGTTCAGGTGATTATATCATATGAGCCAATGCTGAGGCCGGAGAGGACCTGCCTGTTGATAGTGCTGGAAATGGGTACAGTGCCAGGCTCAAAAAAATGGAGAGGGAGAAATGTTCTTTTCAGTGAAAAGGCATCAAGCTGCTTATTCTGCAACTGTTTCTAAGCTATGACACTGATTCGCTTCCCAAAGACTCCCTTCAGGTTGTGAGGAAAAAGTCTGCATCTTGAGATAGGCAGGGTTGAGAATGGTATTACAGGAAGTCTCCATACTTAACTTGAGATGGTAAGAATCCCTACTAAACCAGCACTGCACCCACTTTTTACTGAGGCTCGGCACAAGGGCTAAAGTCCCAGAAAGTTTATAGAGTGATGTGTCCTCTCAAGGTGAAAGGAGGTGTTCACAGATGAACAATGAAGCATAGGGAAGGTTGGCCTGCCTCTGCCAACTCTCTGGGATTAAACAGGAGACTTCAGTCACCAGTTGCTGCTGCTGGGTCCATAAATACCAGATCCCAAGCTCACTGCAAGGCTCCCACTAACTTAGGCAGACTACCAATCAGGCTGTGAATAAGCACCATGTTTGCTTAAACAGACTGAATGGAATCTGAGAGATGGGAGATAAGAGCTCTTCCCAGGACAGGGCAGAAACAGACGGCCTGGTTTCCTTCACAGAGAAGTCCTGCACTTAAAAGGTTCAGCATTTGCACCAAGGATGGGGAAGGCAAACACACAGGAGTACCTTTTTGCAAGGACAGAGGTTAGAGTATTGTTGCCGACCAAGCTGTAGGGACGTGACAATCCCGTCTTTCCATTAAATAGCTGCAAGTTGGTTTAAGAGGGACAAGCCTTACTTTTCAACAAATAATGTAGCTTAATTAATCAAAGAGAAGACGTATGCATTCAGGCTCTGAAGCAGTTTTTCTCTGATAACAGTCCCCTCCCCATGAGTCTGTGTCATGTGGTAGTATAAGTATGGGCTAAACGACACTTAAGACTGAGTAAACAATATGATTGCAAAAGCAACTGGGAAAAGGAGCATGGAAATTGAATGAAGCCCAGAAATATGTTCTGAATCCCCACCCCAAGCACACTGTGGGAGGAACTTGACATTGCCATAAATAAAAATGCATGTTAAAAACCTTTCTATAGTTTCTGCAGAGCATGCTCGTGGGGCCAAGATGGCTGTCCATAGCCAAGAATGCCTTACACTGAAGGATCACATAGGATTCTGAAAAATCCTATCAAATTTTATGGAAAACAATAACATTCCTGCCAGCTTAATGAACCATCACTTCAAGGCTCTTAGGAGCAGTACACCCACTACTGAAATATATGGATGGTGCATGCAACCTTGCAGAAGAGATAAAACCCTCCAACACTCCTGTGGTGCTAGCCAAGCTAAACTATGTTCCATCTCCGACAACCACACAGCAATACTCCTGACATGTTCCTATAAATATTCTGAGCCTCTACAGAAACCTACTGGCTTCAGCCCCAGCCTGTTCTGTAGGTTTTCCTGAAAGGCTTTATGGCTTTACTAATAAGGCAGACCCCAGATTAACTCCCATTCTCAGATTTTCCTTTAAAAAGCCCCCACAATCAGCTTGGGAAAGCAAGCAGCAAAATAATGGCTATCTCAAAACCTCCACACTGCACAGAGGTCTCTGCCCAAACCATGGGCTCATTTGTTTTCCTCAAAAACGTGAAGGTTCTGGGAAGGGGAACTTTGGCACAGAGCTGTTTTGGGAAGAGGTGAATGTGGTTGTGAAGCCAGGCAGCTCAGGAGGAGAAGTGTGGAGTGGGTGCACGACCAGACAAAGGCAGATGTCTGAGCAAACACAGTGTGTGGCCCTGGGAAGAGCCCAGAGAGAGGGGGCTTTTGGGTGGGGGGCTTGGCCAAAACAGCAGGGGAAGTTGGGAACAGAGAAACCCTCTCCTGTGACTTGACTCCTGCTGTGTAACACAGGACTTTGTCTCTCCTTTGTAAATAAACAAAGCTGCTTGCAAAAAACTACCTAAGCCCTGCACTGACTTTTCTTCCTGACTGGAACTACCTACAAGCTTGTGGATTTTAGACAGCCCCGTGAGTGGAAAAGGAACAGCAGGGTTTTGCAGACAACCTAGCAATACATTAAAGACATGTATTTAAGGGATATGTGGCAGAAGTGAGCAGAAGACACAGATGGCAGCAGGGGTAATATTTCGTAGAATTCATGAGATCCTCTTTCTTCTTGAAGAAATGGTATCTGATGTAGATAAATGCAAATAGGATTTTCCCCAGTTTTAATTCCTGACTGTAAGTACAGGCAAATTCTTCTGCTGCCTCTCTTTCTTGTGTGTACACACCGAGTTAATGGGGAAGTGTTTGTGTTCCTTCAAATATCTAGGAGGTGGGTTACCACTGGCTTCCTTAATCCAGGTACCTTGTTATCTTAATTAAAAGCCAAAATCAGCTTTGATCTCCCTACAATTTCCTTGCATAACCAGTTTCATTTACTATTGTTTAAGCTCAGTTTGCTTTCCATGATGAAAAGAATTTGTATTTCACACTGAGCAGGAAGTCCTACTTAAATGTTTCCTGGTTTTGATCTCCTTAAAGGGAATTAAATTATGTTCCTGGTTAAAAAAATTCATGGCAAACAGATTACAGAGTCACCAGACTTGCCAACCATGAGCCAACATGGCAGCAGGCTGGACACCTGGAGGCTGAAGTTGCTCCATTCTCTTGCTTTAAATGTAAAAAGGACTGTGGAGATGGTTCAAATCTGTTTTTTGACCCCCTTTTGTTGCAGTTTTTGCTGCCTTTCCGGTCTGGCTTCTTACATCTGTTCGACTGGACCTTTACACCTTCTCACCCTGCTCCCTCGAGCAGGGAACACAAGCAGGGTTAGTGACAACTGCTCTGGCCACTATGTGGGGTGTGGGAAACCGACACCTCCTCCTGACCAAGCGATTCTGAGGGGACTCTTTCGACTCCTTCGGTTGCTGTAACACTGGTGATTTTGGGAATGACCAGGCTGGAGCAGCCCAAGAGCTATTGTCGGTTTCTGCATCCCCAGCTTTTCTCCCAAGGCAGTTTTGCTGTGTACCCGACCTGCCCTGACCCTCCTCAGTGCTGGCATGCCTGGAAGCTCTGCTGCAGAGCTCTGATCTGGCCAGAAAGGATGTCCCACCACCTTGCTGTCCTCCTGCACGTGTAGGGCACCAAGGTCTGTTGGCTGCCGTGCCCTGGTGGCACAGCCAGGTTCCTGACAAAATCTGTGTTAAGACTGCTGCCATGAAGATTTTTTGCCTTTTCTTTTATACCCGTTACACCTTTTTACAGCTTCTGTATTCTTAGTGCTTTTTGCCTACATTCTTGGACTTGTTTGTCAAGCTGAGAGACTAAACATTTCAGAAGCTTCATAAGTAGGAGTTAGTGTGTCCCAGACCCCAAGGTCCTCTCCAGAACACATTCTGTAAACGAAGATAGAACCATCCAGGGGAAGGTTCCTTGGGGAGGGGGGGCTCATTCCAGCCTCTCATTGGGGAATTTTTGATATATATGCTAATTAGTAAAACCTATAATGTTATACCTGATCTTTTGGGGTGGATTGCGGTGGGCATTGAGGTGCATTTGACCTGGACATGTGCACCTAAGGATCCTTAAAATAAATACCAAGGTAAAATCCCTTTTTCCCTTCTAACTGTGTTTGACTCTTGATTTTAAGACCAGGAAAAGGCATCAAGACAATCTGCTGCTTTCTGCAGGAGTCTGAAGGGAGCAAGTTTGCTCCTGATGACACAGGAAAAAGCTTTCTAGGTTGCTGAGTGGCATTTTAGATCATTTAAGAACATCGATCTTTGCCTTGCTGTCCAAACATGCTCCAGACTGTATCCCAGAGATTATGTTTCATTTTGCATGGGATCTGGGGAGATCTACTAGTTGATAGCCACACTCATGGCATGGCAAAACCTGGTAAAGCAAATGGGACTAACATATTTTCTCACTATGCACATTATATAAATCCAAGGAACTAGCTGCCACATAAAGCACTCAGCTGCCTGTTTTGGACAGCAGAGGGGATCAAATTGCTTCAATTCTCCTCCCTGTTTGCCCTGAGGCAGGTAAGAATCAGCTTTTGTGACTCTGGGAGATGCCTCTGGTTTCCTGCTGCTGCCTGGCAAGAGCTTTTGGCATTTGTGGGGGTGACCCAGGACACCCCGGTGCAGGGGGAAGGGAAGCTGAACTCTCAGGGTCTGAAGTGTTCTTGCTTCTCATCTTACCACTCAAAGGAAGCAGGAAAGAAAATGTTGACACATTTTCCCCACCAGTTGCCCTACATAAAACCAGTTATCTGCTTAAATGGTTACAGAGAGGCTGAAGTTTGCAATGCGTTGTCTCCAAGTTAATCTTCTGTGTCTCCATCAATTGGTGGCACAGGAGTTAACAAGAAGCCAGAAAGAGACAGCAGGTAAAATTTAGCCACTTAAAAAGGAAGTCAAACAAATGTCTCTTTTGAGTGTGTTATAATTTTACAGGATTTGCTTCCTTTATACCCTCCCCTGCCTAGTATGTGATAATCTTTGCCTGCTGTTCCCTCCTCTTTTATCCCATTAGCAGATTGGTCCTCGCAGTTTTCCCCGAGAGGGCTTTGCTTGTGCTTGTACATTGTATTATCTCTTTCTTCCCTGCAAACCCTCCCATTTCCAACCTGTTTAACATGCAGTTAGAACAGCAGCACTCCTGAAGAAGCTCTGGCGTGCCAGTGCCCTTGGATATGCTCTGGGTCACACAGTGAGCCTCCTGAGATGTATTGGTGCATGACTGAGCTTTAGTGGGCTAAAAAACCCCAGACCCATTTATAGAACAAGTTCTTCCCTAAATCACTGCCTGATATTGTGGGCTGTTTGACCTTGGGGCAATTAATAGGGAGTAACAAGGTGAAAACAGTGTCTTGGGTGACTGTGGGCAGTGCCCAAGCCATGGGCTAGTCCTGTCTTAGCCGTCATTGTGACTGGTGTGGCCTGCTCCCTGCCTTATTCTGATGAGACCCTGCAAGTCCTAAGGCCCTGTGCTATTGCCTTGAGAGCTCATCCCTGAGAGCTTGTCCCAGCCTCAAACAAAATTTGGAGTAGGACTTGGCCCTTAGGGGCAAACACTTGGCTACTGTCTCCTTCCTGTGATGAATTCAGATGATGTGACTGCGTGCACTAATCTCGTGAGAGAAGTAGAGTCCAGTATGCCTGAAAGAGAGAATTTTTGGCTAAATGAGGCAGGAAAGGCAAGAGCACATACAGCAATTATGTCTGCTTGTACAGCCTACACAAATGCTGTGGGCCAGCTGGACAAGACTGCACGCAAATAAGAAATTTACACAGATATCTACCTGGCTCACAGACTCAGACAAGTATCTGCACGTATGAGTTCATGTGTATACAGCAGACCGATTCCAAGCCAAACACAAATTATTCCACGAACTCCAATGGGACAAAATTTGTTTGTGCAGCTTCAGAGGCCAGTCAGAAAACTTGGAAAGAATATTTTCCAGGCACTTGACCAGTTTCTGGGTAATCTGAAAAATGGTATCTTTTGCAGAGATTTATATAGCTATAAACACACCCTCACATATGAACACGTATGTATTTGATTGCTTTTAGCTTGCTTTTTTATTTGTTTTACCCCCATCCTACTCTAATTGTTAACTCACTCTGGAATGTGATGATTAAGGGAAGTTAACCTGAGTTTCTCAGAGTAGAGTTTTTGGCCTACAGAATGAATAGGAGCGGTTTTTGGGGAAGGGAGGATGCATTTTGCTTCCTACATACACTTAGCACCAGCAGTCTTTAGTTCTACTTAAATGTAAAGGAAACGTTAGCAAGGAGGGAAGTGCCTTGCATTTTTTGAAGTCTATTATTAAAATATAACAAAAATCAGACGAAAGTTTGCATTGAGATCCCTTGAAAGATCCATGTCTTTTGGACTGCTCTTGGCAGGAAAAAGTAATTTCTTCCATATGGTTGGGGTTACTCCATTGTGCGAGGGCTGCTGAAGTGGTGGCTCACATTCTTTGTGTTTGTTTTCTTGTGGGATGGCAGATTGCCCGGCACCTGAAGGCAGCTCACCGCATCACCGTCACTTAGGGCCTGGAGCGTGTGGCTGGTGCCAGCAACTCTCCTGTTGCCGCCTAAACCATAGAGTGAAAGGGCATCCGAGTGGCTGCTTGCAAGGCTGGCATCCTCACTTCCCACAGGGCTCTTGTGCCCTTGAGTTGGCAATGTGTGTGTGCCTGGGTGGGATGCCCTTGGTGTAGCGGATATCAGGTTTTTTCTCCTCACCCTAATCTGGCTGGCCTGTGCTCTGGGGTGATGGAAAACAGCAGAGGTCCTTTGAAGCAGGGCAGATTTTCATCAGCAAGGAGGCTGCCCTCCCCAGGTAATGTGGCAATATCCCAGCCATCAAAGGGCCCATACGGGCACGTGGTTTACCTTTCTCACCTCACCTCCAGTTACCAAAGCAAGCAGGACATGACAGTACTGTGCACTCCTGTTGGAAATCCCAGAATAAAACCAAGGCTTCTGGAGACAGCTCCTCAAAAGGGAGATTTGAAAGAGCTTGTGTGCTCCCCTCCAGATGATTTTATCTCTGACTCACCACATGAAAAGGAAAGATACCATTGGAAAGAATCCTTCCTTCTTTCCATGTGCTATTTGCTTATTCGTTTCTATGTAGATGGGGTTAGGTTAGGGTTAGGGTTGGCCTGGTAACGGAGGCCACTGTGCTCCACAGTGTCCCCTCCCCTTGCCCAAGTGCATGAAAAAGGTAAATTTAGCTCTTTGCTCATCCTTCTATTTATGTGTTAGAGCTAACACAGTCATCTTGACTCAAAAGCTGAGATATTAAAAAAAATTATTGTAGGAAGAAAGCACGGCTTAATGGATTGACCAGTGACTTATAGGTCAGGCATTGAACTTCCAGCTGTGGCTACTCATGGCTGACAGTGACCACCCTCTGACATGGCTTTTGGGAGCTGAAAAAGCCCTGCTGAGCATGGCAACACCTGGGCTTGGTGTTGAACACAGGGCAGACTGCCAGCCTCAGTGCTGCTGCCCACAACTGAGCAGCCAGAGCCCAGCAAAGGTCTATGCCAGGGCAGTCAGTTGTTTGAGCTAAAGCAGTGAAAATAGGAAGGGAGGAGCATATGAGAAATAGCTTTAAAAAATGAAAGAGCTTTTAATACATCTTATCAGGGGGTTGATTTAAATAAATAAATAAATAAATAACTAGAGGGTGAGTTCAAATCAATAAAACTACTGGAAAGGGTGCTTTCTTTTCCCCCTCACTTTTGTGTTTATTTCCTTCTTTTTAATTCCCCCAGCTCTGTCTGGCAGAGTGGAAAAATAGGTAAGTGACACAAGGAGAAAAAGAAGGCACACGGAATGCAAAATAAGAATTTTTTAATGGGAAAAAGTACCTAAAAACCAGGGAGAGAGGATTTACCCAGAAATTGTTGTTTTAAAATAAGCACCATTTTTAATGGGGGAGAAAAAAAAAGAAAGAAAGAAAAACCCACTTAAAACAAATAGTTGTAGCCACAAAACGAGATAGCAGAACTGCGGTTTGGCTTTGCTTAAGGACTTTTATGCCCAGAAGCACATTCCTGGGGGTGACAAGGAGGAATTCTTGGCCCAGAGGCATATGAAGGTACCTGAGGAAGTCAGAGCTGGTGGGGAGATAGTTGCTGGATTAACATGAAGTTTGGAACACTGAGTCCTTCATACCTGCACCAAGGGCTTCAGACATACACTCAGCAAGACTGCAGGAACTCGTGGGATGCTGTTCTTAATGCAGTGTCATCATATAAGCCCTGATTTTCAGGCAACATATGCACATGAATGATGGGGTAGGTCTGTGACCCCTCTCCTGGGAGGTAACCACGCAGTGCTAAATGCCTGCATCCACTTGGAGGATGGAGAGGATTTGGTGACCTCCTCCGGACAGAATGACAGATAACCTCCTTCAGCCCAAGGAGAGCCACGGCTAAGTCTCACCCAGGGAGCCATTGGCAGCCCATCCTGCTGATAGCAGAGCTATACACAATGGCCAGTTCATTACTATAGCAAAAACGTTTTACAAAAGCTAGAGCCAAATAAATTGAAGCATTAGGATCTCATTTTCTACAGCATTAAAACTATGATGAATGCGAAATCTAATCCCTGCTGGCATCATCAATACCGAAGACAACAGTGCTATGTGTCAAGAGGTGTTGTCAGAGTCCCTCAGGAATTGTATGCAGTGATCAGAAAACCTTATGTCTCTTTCCCCCTCCTCACCAGCTGTCTCTGCTTACAGGAGGCCATCTCATTTCCCACCAGTGGAGGACCAACAGTACAATGGCAGGCACATGCTGAAGAAAGAAGCAAAGATTTTTCTTCAAAATTATTTTGGGAGCGAGCTGTTACTTGGAAGCAGAGAGAGAAGCTCGTGTTAGAATAGCTGCTCCAAGAACAGTAACTCTGCCTGGATGAATTTATAATAGCCACTTTAACTGGTGCCAGGAAGACACCGAACTTCCAGTGAGTCATTTTTCCACAGCCTTGAATAGGTCAGGATGAACTTCAGGTATGTGCTTTGTTTTTTATGATCTAACAACCACAGCAAAGTCTTGAATCCCTCCAGTTTTACCCACAGGGAGTGGCTATATCCATCTTTCTTGGGTGGTTTTACTTGAAACTTTCTGTATTCTGCAAAGAAAAAGTTAAGATGTTATCTGGAAGAGCACTGCGTTTTCTGTCTCTCAACACCTGCACACCCAAATTCCACTCTGGTCTAAGGAAAAGCCTTGTCATTGACAAGGGGTAAGGGCATTGGACAGCTTCAAGGAGTTGAACCTACAGAACCGTAGATGCCACAGAGTCGAATGGCCAGGTTTGCTGCATATATCAAAGCCTTCTTGCAATCCCTTTTTCTGACTAGAAATTCTCCATACAGGTGTACTCTGGAGCTCCAGATCTTCTCCTGCCTTTATGCCTTTCCCCATGTGCTTCCTTCAGCTCAAAGTTACCATTTTCTCCATGTCAAGGAGAAACCTGTCTTAAGGTGCACCCCGATTTCCTTTACTTCCCTTCGTTTTTTTGAGCCTTACTTTTTATTCCTTTCTATCACTCCTCTTTTCTTTCTCTTTCAGGGACACAAAGTTTCAGGCAATGCTTGATTTGTTGGGTATTGTCTGGGAGGTATGGGCCACCACCACCTGATAGCTTTGGAGGTGTCTGTGCCCGTTTGCTCTCATGCTTCTGTTACATCCTCTGGGCTTTGCTAAATGTCACCAAAACCTGTGCAGGGAGGGGAAAGTAGAACAGCCCCTGAAACTTTGGAAGCAGTGTGTCAAAATGAGTCAAAGCTGTGCTTTAATACCCAAACAGTACTGCCTAACTGAGCATAATATTTTGTGAACTCTGACAAGCAGACCTTCATGGTAGTAAAAATCCCACTGCTTTTGCTGAAGCTAGGAGCTCTCATCTCACATCAGGCCTTCTTGTCATGTGCTCTAAGGAATGGGAACTAGCAAAACGGCTTAGATAAAGCAAGAACTGCTTTTAAACTGAAGCTTTGTTGTGGCCCAGAGATTTTTTCCTAATTAGCTTTGGAAAAGCTACTGTTAACTTTCAGTGCTTTTTCTGGTTTCATACACCTGCGGCTTTGCTGTGCATCCCCAAGGATAAGGATCAAACTATCAGCAGCAGGATGCTGCTTCTTCCAATTTAGGCCTGCCCCAACAAAGGTGGGAAAGAAACTTTTTGGGAGAAACACATTTTTGGTGCAGTTCTTGTGCCTGTGGTTTAGCCTTTGGGTTTGGGCGTGACCTTCTGGGTGGAGCTCACAGACTTTCTGGGGTCACTAGGGTGGTGCACACCAGCAACTGGAGACCATCAGCACTAGGAAGCGAGGATGAAGAGGTAATCTTCAGCTCCCTGTTTCTGCCCTGGTTTGCCCGTATTTCATGGCCTATCTCCGTCTGATCTGTACATTCCCGGTGGCATACCTCCCTGAAAAAGTATCCCTTTGTTTGTTTTGTGCTATACTCTTGAGGAGGGTCCTCCTTATTTACTGAGAGCAGCATCTGCAGCCTGGCAGACAGGAGACACACGCTGTGCTTTCCCCTCCACCCCGCTTGGGCCATTCCTGTGCTTCTGTGATCGCCCAGAAGGAAAGGACATGATATGTTCTGCCAGCACAGGGGCCAGGCTGCTGGCAGCCAGGACCGGCAGCCAAAGGCGAGGCGTCACATCGTCGCAGGGACTGTAAATACACCACGCATCTTTTCATTGTTGTGTTATAATCACAATGTTCCTTTAATGTAGTTTGTTTAACTGGATGACTTCAGTGCTAAAAATAAGTGGATCTTGCTGTTTCCAGGACAACCGCTATCCCAATGGCTTATCTCGGCGCCTCTCCTCTGTCAAAAGGATGTTCTAAACAGAGCTGGCCATGAATATTAAAAATGAAGCATGCACACAATAAAGCATTCCCTGGGAAGAGCCCCATGTTTTAATGCTGTACATTATGCAAATAGGACAGTTGCCTCTCAGAGAGGTGCTTAATTCAAAGGCGGCACAGTGTGGTGTGAGATTGCAAGTAAGCATGAATGTAATGTGTATTTCTTTATTCTGTTTTCTTTTTTTAAAAATTTTTTTAATTCAATCTCTCTCTGGTGCTTGAAGTGGCTCACTAGGCAGCACTTTCTGCCTCTAGCCCAGAAATCCATAAATTGAAACCTTGCATGTGTGCTCTGAGCCCACCCAGTGAGATGGCTGCAGGGGGACAGAGAGCTGTTGCCTGGCAGGTGGCACCTGGTGGCAGGGACAGCCTGGCTGCCTCTGTGGGCACGAGAGTGCTGGTGCCTCTTATATTGAGCCAGGGAAGTAACAGCTTGCACAGGTGATGGATGCCTGGCTTTTCTGAAACTGAAATTCAGCTGGTCTTCCCAATAGGAGTAGAGATGAATTGCTCATTTGGAGGAGTCAGGGAGATTTAAAAAACTCTCCTAGCGAGGAAAGGGTTGCATTATTACATGTCTGCATTCCTCCAGCTTTTTATTCTCTATTCCTTTTTCTTCCTCCTTCCCTCTCAAACAAAGAAAAAAGCCTTTAAGAAAACATCAGAAGAAGCCATAGGAAATCAAAGGGGTCATTTTTAAACTCTGTGTCTGGACAATAAAGAGGAGATAATTTAGCCAGTAGGATTGGTTTTCAAGTACAGGATGAGTGGAGGCTGACAACTGAGCAGTAGTGCTCCTGCAAGAACTGGTGAGACCCTTGTCTAGATCATATGTTTTGAGTGAAGCAATTGGTTCACTATTAATCAAACTGTTTGATTCCAAGATTACAAAGAAATGTTCAATGTTACTGACGCAATAGAGCAAAGTATTATACAAAGACAGCCATCTCAGCAAATGCAGCCTCATTTCCTCCATCAGTATTTACTGAAAGAAAATATTAAATTAGCTTAAAAATATTGCCCATTTATTTCTATCTCTTCAGTTACATTTTTAACAAAACTTTCTATTTACCTGAAGGCACATTTATGCAGTAACTGGCGTGAGTGCAGTGAGCTAGACCCTCAGATGTTATACACTGACTAGGATTCACTGCCCAGAACTTAATTTTAATCAGATGACCATCAGGCCCATTGTTAGGAGACCTTCTGAAAACCATCAGTTGTTTATGAGAGCTGACAGCAAATACAACTGTTCAATCCTTATGCACTGAACCTACAAATTTTCAAGGTGATTGACTTGGCTGCCGGACAGCTGCCACTTTATGAAGTTAGTACAGAAGGCTTCAGAAAAGAAGTGGATCCTGAGCTCCCACGGAGACTTATTGTCTACTTCTTAATATTTTGGGTTTTTTTATTTTTGCTCTCAAAACTGATTGTGACTCCCTATGGATATTTAATTTTCTTCATGAAAACAATGTAGCAAAAATACTTGCCCTCCTTTGGTCTGAAAATTTGGACTGTGAATCTCATATAAACCCAGTGACCGAATTTTTCTGATGCATTTCAGATTTGTAGTTCTAGCCCAACCAGAGCTCAAAAAGTGAAGGTATGTTGAAAATAATGTTACCTGGATGATTTAAAATGTCAGAAAAGGCAAATTCCAGGGAGGTGCAAAGTCCTCTGGAGGTAATGCATATCTCAGCTCGCTGAAAATATCTTACCTTGGCAGGTTGTGTCATGTCAGAGTAAATAATGCTGAAATGCATTAAAGAATCTGAAGACTGGATCTGTCTTCAATAAGGAAGATCTGTATCACACCACTATTCCCTTTTATCTGTGTTGCTATAGTAGAGGCCAATTCTTCTGCAAACCTCAGAAATGTATGTCTGGGCCCCCTAAAAAGAGACAGTTCTAGGGAGAGGTTCTTGAAGGAAGATGGTTGGTATAGCCCAGGCTGAAAGGAAGAAGAATTTCACTTTCAGAAGTGTCATTCCATGTGATTTGTTGCAGGGTGGGGGGGAATAAGGGAGTTGCAGATATTGACATGTCATAGGTGATGATGGTAGGAGGGTACAACTTTGGGCACAAAACTATTTTTTAACATGCAGACAAAAATTTCTGGTGCAATGTCCATTGTTTTTCAGTGAACTTCTCTCACCTCAGAATAAGGGGGATTTTGACACTCTGGTTCTAGTGCAGCAGCAGGACCATGGCAAGAAGAGGTATCTGCACGTGCACACACACACACACATATACACACACAGGTACAAAAACATACATATGAATATTTCTATATGAATGCAGAGGGAATCCCAGCAACCCTGTGAGAGCCAGTCAGCTTCAGGAGGGATTAACCAAGTGAGAAAGAAGAAGGAAGAAGAAGATAAAGGAGGAGACAACATTGCGTCCCATTCTGCCTGTTCTGCCTCTTCCTGAGATTCAGACAGATTTCAGACAGTCCACATCCCCCATCACTGAGCAAACGACCTGCTCCCTCAGCTGAGATATTAATAAAGTCAACTTGCTTCTTTGGAATTAAGGAAAGAAATGCAGATGTTGAGTTGAACTGACAGCCCTTCGGGAAGCCTTAAAATCCCCCAACTTTTTTTAAAGAGGAAACAAGGTTTGCAATTAGTGAACTACAGCAGGTTAAAGCATCCAGTTGCTATTAATGTAATTATAATTAAGGTTGTGATAGCTCTAGTGTCCTCTTGAAGACTCAGGCCTCCATTTCATTAGGCCATTCAGTGTTTTTTTAATATTGCTTCTAGCACTTAGTAAAAGGAAACATAAATTTTGGACTGAAAGTCCTGCAGATACGGCTCATATGCTCTGGAGTGTGACTGTACATGTGTCTGGGGTGGGACTGGAAGGTATTTGAGAAACCTTTTGGTATGTCCTGGAGTGAGAGTGTGCGTAGCTTGGTGCAGCAGAGGAGCAGCTTCAGCAAAGGCGCTGTAGTGACTCTGCTGTGCAAATCAGTGCTTACACATAAATATTGGGTTAATGCATCTGACAGGAGCAGTATAGAATAACAAGACTATCTCAGTACTGCTGTCTCCAGTGCTTGTGCTGCAGGAAGGCATGTTGTCGCTCTGCACCTTCCATACGGCAGACAATTTAAGAATACAGTGGTTTAACAGGTTCTACTCTTTCCACCTAAATTCCTCTTCTCAAGGGTAAGGAGTGACCCTTTGAATCTTTCAGCTGCAAATAGCAAATCAGTGTCCACCTCAGGCTGCAACCTTTACCCTCTAGCCAGGCAGCACTTTGAATCCTTTCCATCCAGTCACTTGTTTCTACAAAATCCATAGGAAACTAAGAACTCTATGACCTGGGACTAGCTGGGCTCAAGTATGCATGTGGGTTCCGTGATTCAGGCAGAAATACAGATGGACAGAAAATACTGAGCTTTGCCATCAATTGCATTAAATATTGAGTGCAACAGCTTTATTTCTCAGGCTTTGTCAGTAAAAAATATTAGAGTGTTTTGAATCTTCTGATGTTTGGGCCATGCCCACCATCCATTACTTCTTCTAAGCCACTGTCCTTTAGAGCAAAATAAGTTCGCAGAAGTACTCTCAATGGGTGGCTAATATTTGGGCCTAGGGCTTCAGTGCATTTGGGGTTTGGGTCCTGGCTGGGTTGCTGACGTGATTTATGGTATTTACTGTTCAGATTGAAATGTCAAAGACATCCATCAAACTGTACAAAAAGGCCATTCCATCCCTTCTCTCTCCAAATCATGTCTGAAGAGATATTTTTTGGCGAAGTATGGCAAGCAACACACTGCTTAGCTGAAAAAAATGGGACTCCATACATAGAAAAAAGGATCATTGAGGTCACAGCACGTACATTATAAATAATAATTTGCTTTTCCTACAAAATGCAAAAGAAATGCCAGATAAACTTATTTTGTTCTATTAATCTCAGCTGAATTCTGCAATTGTTTTCCTGTAGTAAGTTCAATTACTTTTTAATATCTTTACTTGTGCAACATTTTATCTTAGTGTAGTCAGTCAGATAGGTAGAAAGACTGATTGATTTTTTCTCTTTCTATATTGAATGGCAAGTAGAGGCATAAATGGACAAAATCATCATTGAAATAGAGACACAAACAGTATTTTCCAAGCTAAGTCCAAAGAGAAGCCAGAGTATCTGTATTTCAAACGAGTCAGGGAAATTACTGTGGAAGGACTGCTCTAACTGTCATTCCTGGGAAAGGACAAAATGGAAATTGTTGGTTTGCTGTTCAAGTGCATCACCTAGCACAGCAGGGTCTTGGTCCTCTCAGATATTCTCAGAAGGGCTACCAAGCAAATAAATATTCTTTGCCATATTTATTCATTTTCCTGAAACGTCTTACATCCAAAGGCTTTTGAGGGCTACATCCTGACCACGCAGCAGAAACATCCTACAGGAGGGTGCTCCAAGTGTCCAGTGCCCTGAAAGTCTGGGCTGGGAGGTGGGCAAGGTGTGGAGCAGCTGTCTAGCTGATGAGTTTCAGCCAGGTGCCTGTGGTGAGAGGTGGTCCAGCCAACCTGGCTGCTCCTGTTGTGGCTGTGTGGCCAGGAGCAGCAGATGTAAGGAATGTGCTTTCTTTCTGTGTGCTGCTGCAGATCTGGTCCCCCAGAAATGATTATTCATCCTACACTTCTGACTTAAATTTTGTCTTGATTAGGCCAGTGTTCAAATCCAGAGCAGCACCACTGGCAAAGAGACTTTTGAAGGTCAAAATTCGTCAGCTTTGATTATAACTTCTGTGTGCAGTATGGCATAAATATATACAGACACCCCCAAACACCTCCAAATACAGCATACTACCTGCTGTGATATTAAAGGGGCAGCTTGTTAACAAAATTTTATGATCACATTCTAATGAAAGGAGTAAGTTCTTTACAAGTTTCAAATCACACGAAGCAGTTGCATAGTGAAATCTGCGGGCTACCCATCTGAAATGCCAAGGCTTTTTGTGCCTTACCATGCATGGCAGCTACCTGGCTATTCTGCCTCAGGAGCCAACTTCACTGCCCACTTCCCAACAGAAGTCAAGTTCTACTCAAGCAGGCAGGATAATATAGCCATGATCGCACAGCCTTGTGACAACAACAACATGAGTGGTGATGGGGAGCATCTCATTTCCTCCCCCTTCCCGAGTCTGCAAAGATGAAGAGGGATGTGGATAGGGACACCCCATGCTCCCATTACCCTGGTAGCTGCACCTTGCTGTTAGGGTCATCACACTGGAAAAAGGCCATGGACAAGCAGGAACTGGGAGTCACACAGAAGACATGCAGGCCCTTAATGGCATGGTGGGGAAGTGGAGCCAGGAGCTAACAGTGTGTTAAAAATCTGTCATGCTCCTTTTACACTTGGTCCTGGAGCTGGGAAACCAGAGCAGGCACTCAGGCTGTTGTCACAGCCCGTGGAGATGTAGTGTGGTGAGGTAATAGCAATGTAGGGGAAAGCCAACCTTGAGAAACTGCTTTAAAATATGGCCTGAGATCAGATGAAAGTCCCTAAGCCTTGCTTGAAAGCCTGGGCTCACTACTGAGGAACATTTATGGGTCATATCCAGGGCTGTGGTGGCGATCCCTACTGCACATGCTGTGAAGGGGAAGACGAGTGGTGTGCTCTGCCATTCCGAGGGATGTGTGAGATTTCACTTACTCACAAGTGGTGCAGATGAAAATACAGGGTATAGACATGCCTGTGGTGTGTTGAGGCCTATTGGCAATTGATTTGGGAAAACGCAGGTTTCCAGATGTCTGCAAGTTCTGGTATGTGTGCTGTAAACCAAAGGTACAATAGTGGATGAGGTGTCTGCTCTCAGTGCAAACATTTTTCCTACTTGCATTGTGCCAGGATGCTTTACTGGCTTTAATCATCACAAGGTAGAAAGCCGGTGAGTAAAGTCTTGCCACTTTATGGGTTTGCCTGAAATTGAAAGAAAAGAAAATGTAGCAGGCCAAAACCATTTAATCTGGAGCAAAGTTAAGAGAACGAGTTAACGAAAGAAAGGCAGTTATTTAAAGGTGTGAAACTGCTGAAGAGAGCCAAGATACAAGGGGTTATCCATAGACATGGCCAAGTTAAACAAGACAAGCTGGTGACTCAGGGAGGCTCCACCTCCAGTGTCATTCATAAACCCAGCCTGTCCCTGGGCAGTCACTCAGCTTTGATTGCGTCCTGTTTAACTTGGGCTTTGGATGACTTAACTCTTCCAAAAGTTGGCTCTTTGGTTAGGTATCACACCTTAAAACATCTGATCCTCTTTTATAGGTGCAAAGCACTCTTTTATTTGATTTCTTTGTGCTGCCTGCCTGCATCATTGGGTTTGGGTTGGTCCTACCAGACACAGGCATATTTCTCACTGGCAGAAGATAGTAGATCCAGCAGTGACTAAGATGAGAGAATTGGACAAAAGTCCCAGAAAGGTTCATCTCCTTTGTAGCCTGCAGGTTATAGCTGGCATCTGGAAGACAGTGGCAGAGGTTTACAAAAAAAACACAGAGGGGAGTCCAATTTCAGAACTGAGATCCAGATGCCAAGGCCTTGAAGACTTGTGTCAAGTGATGTCCTTGGGAAAGGTTGTTTTGCAGTGTTTTGGTAGCTGTATAGAACAAGTAGTGTCGAATGTCACCAGCACCTAAGAAGTTGTTTTCCCTCCCAAGATTATGTGATAAAAATGAAGCTATTTCATTTTCAGTGATATTTTCCATGAATTTAATGAGGAGAGGTTCTATTAAGCGCAAATTGAAAAGCACTGTCCAGAGCTCAGCACCAGCACTCTGCTGCTCCCCAAGTTTGCAAACTGTTTTGAGCTTTTCCAATGTTTTAACTAAGCCGAGGAAAACGAGGGTGAACTTTAGAGCAGCAAGTTTGAAACTTAACACTGGATGTTGCCATTTTGGGAGCAGTTTATCACCTCCATAGGGTGGCTGCCCAGGCTCCTTGATATTCATACCTGAGCAAAATCCACTGGCACCTCAGACTGCAGGTGCTGAGCCACAGCTCTTGGCATCGATGCTGGGGTGGACCATTGCCTCTCCACTGCCACTGAGAGCTTGTGGCATGTCTGACTGTGACCTCGTTCCTGCAGCTCAGTGGTGTCTGTCAGGTAGGTACTAGCTTAGCATGAAAGTTGTCTTAGCCCTCTGCTACATTACTTAATTTATATTGCCATGGCAGTGAGAGGAATAATCTTTGATCCACACTGATCTTGGCTCTAGAAACACCCACTGGCTTGATTTATATCAACATTGTGGCAGGGCACAAGGGTGCTTGAGGTGACCTTCAAGGCAGCCTTGCCTGCTGAAGGCAAGTCCTGTGCAGGCTCCTTCCTCTGCCCTCATGAGGACAGCCACAGGCTGAAAGATACTTGAGAGCTCCCCGTGCAATGTTCCTCCCCTGGGGGTCTGACATAGCCTCCCTGGCTGAAACCAGGTACAAAAAATCCCGTTTTCTGTGAGACAAGAGGAGCTGAGAGCCACCGGCACAGAAATGCTCCAGTCTGTGAATCACCACTAGTCGCTTCTCAATGCACTTGTGGAGTGAGAAGCAATGACAGCCCCTGTGCCCCAGTCTCAAACGGGAGCTGGGGGATTGCTTGCACATGATGTTGTCATTCTGGGTAGGTCAGACTCTATCATGCTAGCAGCGGGCAGGGTCCATCCCGGCTCAAAGCTAAACCTGTGATGGGTGACATCATGCGGGAGGCACTTCGGGATGCAGCTGCCAGCATGTGTTATTAAGCTAATCATGGTAGAGGAGGAGCCCCCCGAGGCTGAGTCGATAAGGTGAGGAATGCATTCCACTAAATGGTAAATGGAAAGCCCTCAGCCACCTTCGGCTTGATGTCACAAAGCTGCATGCTGGAAATGGTGCAAGTGAGATAAAGTACAGCCACCCCCAGGGCTGGACTCTGCCGTTTTCCTGCCTTGGAGCAATCTGGTATTTATGTTAGGAGCAGACAGCTGTAGAAAGCACAGAAAAACCCAGGACCGTGCTGGGGACTGCTGAAGAAACCACTTGCACAGACTGAGGCACCCTGGCTCTGGGGAAGGGTGTGAACGCCTCCCAGTCTTGCCCTGAAGGCCAGCTTGCCTGCCCTGGTTCCTGGTTTGGGCGATAGTCTGCATGTAATTCCCCTCTTTCACCCTTCTTCCATGATGATTACCCGATGCCTCTTTCCACTGGTTATCAGAGTAGGTGCTTCTCTTCTCCAGGAGGTCCCATCTACAACGGGGCATTCTTATGGTTGGAAAGCTTGAGGGCAGCAGCCCTTCCCCTGTGTCACCTTCAGATGTCACAGGCCACGAGCTTTGCAGAGTCATGGTGCTCAGGAGAAGGGTTGATAGCTCAACTGCCCTGGAAAACAAGTCCCCATACCACCAATGCTGGCATTGGCCCTTCAGGAGAGGAGGGACCCATGCAGAGGATCCTGCTGTGGGCAAGGGAATGAAAAGGCAGCCATATATCAGGCAGTCTGGGAGGCAGAAGTTCAGATCTCAAGAATCAAACTAAAAGAAAACAAGCAAATAAAAAACCATTGCTTTGGCTTCAGCCAGGAACCCAGGACAGTAAACAGAGGAGGCTGGAAAGCCAATATATTCTACCCTGGGGGAATTGACTTTGCTTGAGCCAAAAGGAAAGAAATGAGTATAAAATAAAGAGCAAAGATGAAAGCCATATATCGCAAGCCCAAACTGCCACAGCCATGATTGGCAGTTTACATATTACATTCTATAGCATTCCTTTTCTCCTCCCTCCATATTTTCTTTCTCCCCATTTCTCTGCTGACAGCTCATACACACGCCTTGCGCTGCACAAATAAGTGCTCTGCTCCTCCCTCACATCCTGCTCAGACTTCACGCCAGTCCTTCCCAAGTTCACAGACCACCCCACCATCCTGACTGCATGCAGAAGAGACAGCAGGTCAAGGTCTGAGTTGTCACAAGTCCACTGAAAAGATTTCCTGTCATGTGCAAATAAACCCAGCTCCTCTCCTCTGGCTTATTTGGTTTTTACTGAATCCGGTCAAATCACAATTTCCCCCTTCTCTTTCAACAAACAATCAGCCCGTGTCAACTTGATTACGAGCTGCTGATGCAGCATTGTTGAATCCAAGCCCTGAGTGTATGTTTTGGCAAAAACAGCGCTATTTTCAGCTAGGTGTGCAAGGTGGCTTGCCAAGAGGCTCAGCCTTCCCAGCAGACCCAAGGTGGGTTGGAGGCAGGGCTCCCACTGGCTGCCTGGGCAGCAGGACTGGGGGGCCAGGTCCACACAGCTCAGCACTGGCATGCCTGGCAGGGTGTGCACCACCTTGCTGCTCCTCCTGAATTGATCCAGAGCAGGATCTCAGCAGGATCAGATACACCGAGCAGGAAGAGCACAAAAACCCCACCCCTGTGCCTATTCTGACCACTCTGAGGGCAACCACTTGGCACATCAGCTCCCAAGGAGGTTTACTTTGCCTACATGAAATTCATGGAACCCTTTTGCCTCTCTCTCCAGTGTATGTTCCTGGTGTAGGAGCTCTGAGAGCCCTGAGCTGTGCAGAAGTTGAGAGGCAGGGTTTACACTTTCTCCATACCAGGGCAGGTACCCTCTAAGTCAGCTTGCTTACACTCAGACAACACAGCCTTCATGTCATTCCTCTCTTTAAAGGGTATTTATTTCTATCCAGGGCAATGGTGTATCCCTATCATCCATTTTTCTCTGGGACACTCATGCTTTTGGTGTCTATTTTTCCTGTTGCTGCTTTCTTTTGGATGGTCTTTTTCCCATGGATTCAGTGGCCATAGGGACTAGGTCTGTGAAGCACAACAGTGAAGGCACAGACACAAAAATTAAGTGTAACACAATTTGGGCAAAGTGACTTCCCGCTTCTCCCATGACATCCTTCTTGCAGAAGTGTCTTTTCCCCATGTGGAATGACAAACTTGCTCCCTATTTATGTTGATAGCATGCAGATTCACAACCTGGCTGTCTATAGCAGTCTTTTTTTATTTCTAACCAAATCACCTTTTATTTTGCCGGCAGTGATGCTGCAGCAGCAGAGCCCCTCGGGTGGTCTGCAGTGGGCAGGGCTGGCAGCTGTGGACTGTGGCAGAGCCCGCTGGTGGAGGGGTGCTGCCCTCAGCAGAGCTGTGCAGGGGTGGCCAAGCACGTGTGTACCTGCACACGAGTGCCTGGCTGTGCCGGAGGCTGCCTGTGCCTGTGCCTGCGCCTGCGTCTCCTCTCGCTGAATTCCAGAGGCGTTACGTGTCCTGCGGAGAGAAGGAACTATTTATGCCACAGGCATAAATAAATCCACCGAGCATTTGCAGTAACACAGGTTGCTCAGGGCCTGAGCTCGATCCCACTCTGGACAGGGACAAAATCTGCCTTTGGTGGGAGGTGGGTGGGGGCTGTGGTGTGGGGATGCTGCCGGGAAGGACACAAGGACAAACATACAGGCAAGGTGTCTGTAATCTCCCTGTTAAATGATAAGTTGTGTTATTTGCTCGTGACTGCTGGCACAAGCCAGGGGAACGTATTTCTGCCTCCTCATTACACAAGAAGCTTGAACCAGTGAGTGTTTGCATACTGCTGAGACAAACACACCAGCACCTCTTCTTGTGTGCAGGCTTGACTCAACAGAAAGCAGTGGCTTATTGGTTCATGAGAGATATGGTGGTACAATTATCAAAATGAATTTTTAAAAAATATATTTGCTACACAAATAAATATACGTTATCCCATGTTTCAAAGGAAGATGGTACCACTGCTTTTATCAAGGGCAACAGGATACCACTGAGTAACACCTGCACAGAGCTTACGTGACTTGGTAGCTGGTGTTCTTCTTTAGAAACAGCTGGTGCAATTTATTCACTGGCCTTTAGATACAGATGATGTAGGTATTCAACAGCTGAGCTAGAGTCAGGGGAGAGAAACAGGCATTTCTGTGTATGGGTTACCCCAAACCGGGACACACCTCTAACATTAGGTGAGTGAATTGCACTTTAGTGGTGTCTTCTTCTTTCTCCTCGCTCTGAAGGGGTTCCCAAAGTCAAGTTCAGACATAATATTGCCCATTTGAAAATGTGCATGAAGCAATTTTATTCCTGGTTTTTCCTGGAAGACTTGGATGACCATAAACCTGTGACATGTAAAACCTCCCTCATTTTTCAAACCTGTC
This sequence comes from Corvus brachyrhynchos, assembly GCF_000691975.1. Classification (NCBI taxonomy): domain Eukaryota; kingdom Metazoa; phylum Chordata; class Aves; order Passeriformes; family Corvidae; genus Corvus; species Corvus brachyrhynchos. Next base: position 2,831,023 of record NW_008236217.1, on the reverse strand, counting down.
TTTTTTTTTTCCCCCTCTTTGTTGCCTGGGTGACACTCTGGTGTTCTGGCTGATTCACCACTCCCCTGGCTATTTCCCAGCATGAAATTGCTCTCAGGGAGTGATGAATGAGTGCTCTGCCTTAACTCTGCCAGAGCAAAGGGCACAGCTACCATACACACCACAACTTTCGGAGTATGATGGATATGAGCTTTTAAAGAAATCTTTATTACCTCACCTTCCTCACCCTTGGAACCAAACTTCTCATGAGCACTTTTCAATTTAATTTACTTTCTTAAGAAGAAAGAAAAAAGTAGCAAATCAAGAGTGATTCTGTTACAGTGATTTTAAGTCGGTGTCAAACCCAGCAGTGAGGTGCAATGGGCTGCACAGCCAGGCAGAGTATTGGCACATTGCTGGACAAGCAGGCAAGGCAATGGTGCTCAGACTGCTTTCCGTGCAGCTGTAGGACTGCACCAATGGCAAAGGCTGTTTGGGAAACAAGCTGGCTCTACAACCCCTGTAAGCATTTGCTCTTCACTGGAACTTGGTATACAAAATCCGGCACACTTTTTAAAAAACAAACAAAATTAAAAAAAAAAACAACCAAAACGGAAAGAAGAGACTAGTCTTGTTTTCTGTTGCTGTAATAACTACAGAACTTAGTAAAACAAAAGAAACAAAGTCCTCTGGTATTTAGTGACAACAGCTCCTTAACAAAATCTGGATGAGATTGTTGCACTTTAAAGTTAGAAGGCAGGGCTAGGGTGGGTGGAAAGCAAGGGAAGAAGGCAGCTGCAGAGGAAAAGCATGACCAGGCTAAAGCTTTTGAAGATGTCAGATCAGTTCTTGGCACAGCTGCCAGTCTTGTATAGGACTGTGGCCCTCATCTGTAAAGATGAAACACATTTTTAAGTTCTTTAGGGTCTGAAGTCAGAATGAGTCCTATGTGTGTTTTCTCCAGGGGAAACCTGGCCCTGGAGAAAGCTACTGTGGTTGAGGGTTGATGCACAGGGCTTATGCTGTGACACTGTAACCCGCAGAAAACGGCTCACGTTCTCCAAAATGCATTTATAAATACTTTGCATGGCATGTGTCTAAAAATATGGGTGAAATTTTGCCTTTCGCCCTCCAAAAATGAAGTGCAAGGGTCATTCATGGGCGGGACTGGATTTTGATAGCCGTCTGCAGCCAGGATTTGGGTTTACTGCAGTAGAAGTGGGGAAGAAGAGGAGCTTGAAGCACAAAGGGACAAGGAATGGACAACTATGAATCTGAAGGCAGATAACACACTAACATCATAACATGATGATGTTAACAAAGCCCTGAAACCCAGTCTCACCTGGTAACTGGGGCCAGATGCCTAGGACAGGCTGATCCTCCTGGCCATGCTGTGGAGTTGATGGAGCACTTGCTGCAGGATTCAGCACAGAGGCGTGGGCCCAAGGGAGAATGCCAGCACCATGGGAGCCAGGGATGCTGGAGCACTGCTGGTGTGAGCACACAGTGGCACCCGAGTCAAGGCTTTCTCACTATAGGAAAGGATCTCTCCTGCAACAATGCGTCTGTGGATCCTCAGTGGAAATTTTGTGTCCAGCACTGGCAAGACAAAATACCACAAATGGATTAAGTGGTCAGGCCGCTCATTTATTTTCATACACACAATGGCTGTCTTGAACAAACCCCATCCTGTTTAAGCTCAGGGGCTGTGCTGCTCATTCTCTGCGTTAAAACTAGATAAACTGAGGAAGTGTCTAGCCTTCCATTTAGCTAAGAGTGAGCTTCTGGACAATGCATCAGGTGCTAGCACATTCCCAGCTGCACTAGTGGATTTGTCAAAGCGTATATTCTGCAAAGGGTTCAAGAGTTTGCATCAGGGATAGGTGACTTCCAGGAGGCTGTGCAAAGAGTTTGGGGTTGAAACCTCTCTGTACTCCAAGGCTGAGGTAGGGGGGCCAAGACATTGTCTTTGGTCTTTATTCAAAGCTGTTCAAAACTCTTGGTCAAGAAATCATAGAATCATAGAATGGTTTGGTTTGGTTTGGTTTGGAAAGGACCTCACAGATCATCTACAACCAACCCTTGCTCCCATGGCCAGGGACACCTCCCACTAGACCAGGTTGCTCAGGGCCCCATCCAAACTTGAACACTTCCAGGGGTGGGTCATGTGTCACTTCTCCAGGCAACCTGTTCCAGTACCTCACCATCCTCTGAATAAAGAATTTCTTCCTACTATCTAATCTAAATCTTTCCTCTTTTAGCTTAAAACCATTTCCACTTGTTCTATCCCCACCTGCCCTTATAAAAAATTCCTCTCCAGGTTTCTTGTAAGCTCTTCATCACATGACAGGGATTTCTGCTTGGCTGTCCAGTGTTTACAACTTCCAAGAGTCTGGATATTCTGCAAATCAAGTTTCTGGATGAGAAAGGCACCTTTTGGCTCACAGCTGTGGCTGGACTCAAGCGCTACAATGATGGGGGGGGGGGAAGAGTTCTATCCCCACCTGCCCTTATAAAAAATTCCTCTCCAGGTTTCTTGTAAGCTCTTCATCACATGACAGGGATTTCTGCTTGGCTGTCCAGTGTTTACAACTTCCAAGAGTCTGGATATTCTGCAAATCAAGTTTCTGGATGAGAAAGGCACCTTTTGGCTCACAGCTGTGGCTGTACTCAAGCGCTACAATGATGGGTGTGGGGAAAGAGTTGAGTGATGAGCAACCAAAGTAAAGTTGGCAACTCACCTGAGTTTAGGTGAGTTAATGCACTATTAATGCACTGTCAGGCCCAGAAATATTATTATTGAGGTTCCTTGAAATATCTTATATGCTTGGCTCTCTCCCCAGCCAGTGGTGTGAATGCCAACCACTAGGGTCAGAGTTATGGACTGATTTTGTCACCCCTGACCTTTTGTTTCCTAAACAACTGCCTGGTCTCCAGGGATTGGCCTCCAGGATTTACTAGAGAAGGGAGCAGAAAAGAGCATCTAAATCGTACCCCAGCCTTGCTACTCAGCCGTGCTAACTCAGATCTTTTTGTTAATTGGCACTGTGCACAATCAATACCTTTGTTTAGAAAAAGGCAGGGAAGGAAAAAATGGTAAAAGTCCCTGTTTAACAAAGAGCACAGATGGACCAGCTAAGCATCCTTCGATTAAAAGCTAGCCATGAAATGAACAAACAAGGAGAGAACAATCTTATTCTCATGCAAATTTTTGCCCTGAGAGATGAGTCCATGAGCACAAAACCTGATTATTGGCTAATGGTCATTTGCATACCCTAGACTATCTCAAAGCACCTCTGAAACATTAGTGCAAAGCATTTTGCTAATCAGGCCTGGTCCCTTCCACCCTTTCCCGTGCAGGTAAGTGATATTTGCCCGCAGAAAGGGAAACTGCAGATTGTAACCTCTATCGAATGAAGAATCACAGCTTCCAGAGGGGAGCACCAAGTGCTCTCACAGCCACAGAGTGCTTGAGAGGAACGAGGAGAGTAGCAAATGACTTGCTAGAGATCATACAGGGAAACAGCAGAAAGGTTTGAAAGAGTTAACCAATGTTCTGTCGCCCTCTCAAATGTCTCTCAAAGCTGGTCTAAGGGCATCTCCTTAAGAATTCACTGGGATTATTTCCTTAGTCTGAGATGTCAGGGTGGTACAGCTTCATGGCTCCAGAGATTCAGCATTTGGAAGCCAGGTTTGGTATCTGAGTTGTGCCAAGTCTACCCATTTTTCCTGTGTCTGACTCCAGGCGTGCCTTAACTCCCTCTCCTCCACAGCCTGCAGAGTCTTGGCTTCCCCCTAGAAGCAGCCAAGTCAGGGTGCAATCCTTGCTAACTTGGTGAAAATTTGTAACAAACTCCTGCTTTAGTTGCTTGAGGAATAGGTTGCTTTCCAGGACTCTCAAGCTGGTTTCTGCACACCTCACAGGAAATGTGAAGGGTGATGCAGACAGCAAAAATCTGAATGAAATTGCTGGTCTTTACCAAAGATTTTAAATGATAATAAGCAGAAAGCCACTCCAAAGAGGTGTTCCCAAGGATCTAGTTCACTTGCTTGATTCCAAATATGTATTTTCCCACTGGTAGAGTTTTTACGATGTGCATAACAGAGATGTAATTTAAGAGTCACAGGAACACTAGTGATGATGAATGATGCCAGCCCCGGATTTAACAGCCCCTCCACGCCTTGTGCCAGCAGAGTGGTAAGGAACAAACTGCTCCCCAGAATGGCTCATCACACTGTGGGCTCACTGGGCAGTGTGGGGACAGCATGAAGACGTTGTTCATGGGGTACCGTGATGGCTTTTCTCCTGAGGATCAGTGTTTGGGCTGTGGCATGGGAAATTGTGGCAGTGGCATTGATCCATTCATCCTGGGTTTCAACTCATGCAACCAGGGATCAGGAATACCCCATTACATTGCAATATGCAAGCAGAAGCAAGGCCACTTAGCAGAAGGGGCCTTTGTTTTTGGCCTTTGCTTGTTCTGCTCTCAAGGACCTCCCCCTGAAAAGTGTGGGCAGCAATTCCTCCCCTTCTCTTCATGCCTGTCTGCAGCTCAAGGATGGAAAGAGGTGGGGGTGGCATGCTAAAATCCCAGACTTTGCTTTGGGCAGGTTTTTTATTTGGTCTGTTGCTGCTGTAGAGCCCTGTGCTTGAATGTTCCCTTCTTCTCCCAGAGATGACATCCTCTGGTGTCATGAAGGGGCTTTTCTGTCTTCGTGGTGGCAGTGACGGGTGCTGGCTGGATCTGACCCCGAGGGAAACAGGTGCTGGCTCAGAGCTGCCCATCTCCAAGCCAGGGTGCCCTTGGCCAGCATCACCCTGCTGCACTTCCCTCTGCATCTCAATGAGCACCTTGGGATGTCAGGGGCAGATGGGATACACTGATTACTTGGATCCTTCCTATTTTGGGACATGACAAGCAGTTCATTTCCCCCTTTCCTTTCATGTTTGCACAATGCTTTACACTGATCTCCCCTGCACACATTTATCTGCCAGGCAGGGTAATAGAGCAGCACCCAGGGAGTCTCCAAGGCTTTTGTAGGGGTTTGATATTGCTGAGCTGTGAATGCAGCAAGAGGCAGCATGTGTAGCTAATCCTGTGATACAATAACCAGTCCTTCGTGGTGGATGTGAAATTTACTAAATGCATGTTTGTTTATTGTTTGCCTGTGTAATGATGTGCGTGGGACTTTGGCTGATTTGAAAATATTAATAAACATGACAGCATTTCAGTAATGCACCAGACAGAATCCTCCCATTGCTCCCAGGAACACTAACACGGTATGTTCATAGATGGAATGAAAGGGAGTTTTCTTCTGAAATTAAAAAAAGGGCTTTCTATTATCTAAGCTAAGTAGCAAAAGAGTTCACTAGGTTATTTGCACTGGCACACTCCAACTGCAGGTGGGTTCATAAGCTTCTCTCTGATGTAGCAAAATTAGATCAGTGTAAGGGACAAGGAAGCTGACATTAGCCTGTGCTGTCACTGAAAGGACTGCTTGTCTATGAAGAGGAACGCACTGGTGATTTACAGGGCACTCAGCTCAGGCAAAACTGAGCAGTCAGTTTTATCTCAGCCTTTTCTCGTTCATGGACCAGGAGCCTTTTGCTGTGGCTCTTTGATTCCTCTAGGCCCTCTGTGTGGTGGTATGTCTGTGTTGCCAGCACTGCAGAGGGGGATATTCAAAAGTAACCACGCGGGAATGTTTATTTCCCAAAATCAGTCTATTTGACCTGCACCAGGCAAGCTCCCTCCTGCCCTTCCAGCTTGAGTCTGTGACATCACAACTTTTTGGTAATGGCCTATTAATCACCTACTGCCTGATGCTGTGAATTCTGTCTGGTTTCCGCCAGGATACTTCATCATCTGCAATCAGGACTTGGACCAGGCAGGGATGCCCCCATCCGAGCTCCTCCAGATGCTGGTGCTCCGAGCTTTGCCAGAACGGCACAATTTCTGTGCGTGCCATTAGACTGGGATGATGAACAGCTTGGCTGTGAGCACGTGCAGTGCAAACCCTGGTGAAAATCTGGCTTGGGGCCCTGGAGAGCAAGCATCCTCACTGCCATGCAGAGCTGCCATCTGGCAGGTTGGACCTGGTGTCCTCACCACTCCAGCTTCCCAAGCCAGTGGCTTTTTGTTTCCTTTTAAATGAAAACAAATATTAACCTCAGCCCATGGATGACGCAGCCCATGGCTACCAGCAACATCTCTTTGTGCTGGGGTTGATGGGATGAAGGAGCTTAACTGCACACCACACAGTACCCAGAAATAGCCCCAGTGGGTCAGCAATGTGGTCTTTGTGAGGGAATGCAAGTAAGAAAGTGATCCTACCTCAGGGAGCAGCAAGGCAACCAGGCTGCAGTTTGTGGTGCAAAGCATGCTACAAAGTGCTCCTTGTCAGTGGGTGCAAGGTGAGGCACAGTCTGTGTTTCCCTATGGCACTGCCTGCTGCATCCCAGGAGCTGTGTGGGATCCCACTGCTGCATTTTGCAGGAAAGGGGCTGCTGTGCTCTCTGCTTCCCCACCCGTGAGACTTGCACTGTGAGGGCCTTTGTGTGGTATTAATGTGATGCACCTATTTCTTGTTTCAGCTGGCTTCATGGGGAAAAAAGTACAAGGAGAATCCAGCTGGGTACAACTGGAAAAAATTTGGGTGAGGTTTGTTTAACTGTAGTGACAAAGTTTTCCATTGCCACATGGTGTGGCCTCATATGCTCCTTCTCCATCCCTTCCTTACAAGTTGGTCAAAACTTGGAAAGAAAGTATGTGCCCAGGAGCAGCCTCCAGCTGTTCCATAGGATGGTTACAGCAGAAAATCAGAATGTTTAAGCCTGAAACCAAGTTTTTGGTAAGAAGAGCAACTGCCCCTTCTGGCTCGCCTTGTTCATTTCACTTCAAGACACAAGCACAGTCCTGGATGGTAGGAATGAAGACAGACCACAGCAGCTACTTTTGCAGCTGATGGTAGAGAATCCAGGCAAAACTCACACATGGGTTTTTGGAGGGATCATGTCAAAGCGAGGCAGTGCCAGGGGCTGTGGCTGTGGTACACACCTTGCAGGCTGCAGTGGCATTGAGTGACTTTACCAATTGCAACTCCACCTTGGGAAATGCTGCCAGAAGGAGAAAGGCTCCTTCCTTTTCACCTCAGCACTGATGAAGCTTTCAGGGAAGCACTTTCCAGCATGGAGAGTGCCATCTTCCTCCAGCAGTTTCCTGCAGGGGTTTATTAGTTTTTGGTTGTCCTGACACAACCACATCTGCCCCTTCATCACTCTCACCAAGGGCCCATTAGCCCTTTTCTGGTATCATCATCTCACAGGTTCAAGCTGTTCTGCTTTTCCATGAGGAGGCCAAAATTCAGGCTATAGGAATTCAGGCTACAGGTCCATACACAGTAGGTACAGCTGTCTTCCTTGCTTCTTCCACAACATGCTTCTTTAATTTACTGAAGAGAATTTTGTCTGAATGACTTTAGCTTCCTAATTGTCTTCATTGTCTGGGATCATCAACCCCCCCTCAGCTTCCTGCCTGTCCCACCTGCTAATTCTATCAGTAGCAATAGTTTCTCCTTCCAGATCACTGGAGGAAGATGCTGCTAAGTGTCAGGTCTAGAAAAGGTCACCAGGGAGCACCACCAGAAGTGCTCCCATGTGTGCCACCTCCATTTGTGCCTGTCAGCCATGCAGCCCCTCAACTCTTTTATACACTGTCTGGAACTGTTGCAATATTGTCATTCTCCCCCAAAAGTGCTGTGTGTGGCCTAGTGGTGCCTCACCCAGGGTTTGCCTCCAGGCAGCTACATGTATCAATCACTTTTTACAAAATCAACAGAAAATTCAATGAGATCTGTTTTCCATGAAACAGTGTTAGCTGGCACTGATGCTCTCTCTCTTTTATTTTTGTTGTACTTGAATCCCGTGTCATATTCTCTGTTGTTTGGTCTGGGGTTCATGTCAGATATTTCCACCTTGTCTTTTTCCAAACATTAGCATACACTTAGACCTTTTCCAGTCCACTGGAAATTTTCTGGGACCCCTGGGGTTATTAAAAATGAATGCCTACAAGCTAAACATCTCCCAGACAGTCCTTTAAGGACTTCAGGGTATAAGATATCCGCATTTTGCAATTTAAAATTGTTTATCCCTAACAGCTGTTGCCTGTCATTCTTCTCAGTGATGCACTGGAGAGCACTTTATCATGCTTATGTCATCTCAACATGTCATCTATTTCTTTTCAAGTACAGAACAAAAATATTAATCAAACTATTCTGCATTATCATTAGCTGTTTCACCAGCTCCATCTAGAAATGAGCTAATATTGTTGTAATGACTCATTTTTCATTTCTTAATGGATATCTTTATGGGAATTGTTGAATTTATTTATCTACATGACAATTGTCTGAATGTTTCATGACTTTTGAGTATGTATAATCAACACTGTCTTTTAGATACATCATTCAGATATATAATTTGCAAAACATAAATAATTCAGGATGTTGCTCAGCCATACAAATGACAGCGTTTTCTTGTCTGGGTCATTAATCTCACCTAGATGAGGTCTAAGGCACAAAAGATGCTGCTCTTTTCACTTTTACTAAGTCCAAGTTAATTGAAATATAAAATAGCTATGCCCACACAGCAATGCTGCCTACAGAAAGGTGATGCAGCCTGATTGGAGAGATAATCCTCAGTTTCAGGAGACATAGATTTTGTTGCTGCCTCTGTTACTAAGTTTCCTCATGCAAATCACTCACCAGTCCATCCCAGTAACTGGGACTCAGTGCTATTTCATCTCCTCTGGGAAGTGCTCGGAGTCCATGGAGGAGCAGATCTTCCCTGAGAGAAGCCTTCTGACTTTGGGGAGCTTTAGAAAGGTATTGAATGGACAGGATTAGTGCTTGTTTTGTTCTCCTTGGTTGCCATTCACCTGGCCATTCACATTTGGAGCATTGCATTTCATTGTGATTTACTTTTGGCTTGAAATTTCTGGAAAAGCTGTTCAATGCAAAGCTAGGACTTCAGGGCAAGAAAACAGAATCTATACTTGTTGATCTTTTAATAAACTCTGTCCCCAGAGAGTGGGGTTTAGACCTTCACAATTTCCAGTCTCTTCTCCTGGCAAGTGAGAGGAGTAGGTGGAGAGGAAAGCTGAAACGAGGAGGGATCTGTATCCAATATGTGATTTGTTCTTTGTGGAGAGACCAGCTTTGGTTCGGACTGCTCCAGCTGGTAAAACTTTCACTCTGTAAATTCAGTATGAAACCAAATGTGTTTCTTGAAACAGATCCTTGGAGGACTTTCAAAGACACCGGTAGGTCAGATGTATCCAATTAGTAAGGGCCTGTGACAGCAGGCGAGAGCCCTGAGGGGCAGGGTGGGGAATCTTCCCAGAACATCTTGCCTGCACCGGGCTGAACTTCACTGAGGTCACCCCGTGGGTTAGAGCACAGCAAGTTCATGGTGGGGTTTTGGTGGCAGAGCCTTCTTTGAGCAGGGCTCATACAGGCAGTCATGTCACAGGCTGTCAGCTCCACTATGCATCTACCTGCACACCTTCACGTGTAGTTAGGAAATGGGAATCGAGGGACATTTCTATTCCTAGCTTTTTAATGTTTCTGTCTTTGCTGGCTGCTGTTTCGTAAACGTCCCCTCACAAGATTTTTAAGCTTGGCTTCTCTTTAGCCATGCTCTCTATCACCTGGGAAGGTTTTACCCCTTGTAGTGTATCTCACCTTTTCCAAAAAGTCTCAAAAACAAGTTTAGAGTCCCTGTAGGCTATGAGTTCAGGACCCTGTCTTGGACCCCAGTGCTATTGGGGGAATAGCCCTGATACTTGACTCTAAGTACAATTTTTCTCTAAATCTTGGATCTTTGGATCAGCTGTCATTACAATGCAAAGACAGTCCAAACTTTCTCTGAGTGTTGCTCACATGGAAGGCTTGAGACGTGACTTCTATTCATTACTTACAGCCTCCATGCTGGATTACTCACTGGGTAAACTAACCAGGGGGAAGTTTCCCACAGAGATAGCACCCAGGGCCTTTCCCCTGAGAGGGTCCTGGGGCATTTCACAACTCACACGTGTACACTGCTGCTGTGGAGAGGCAAAGAGTGGCCCAGGGCACTGCTCAGGAGAAGGGTGTGCGGTTGCAGTGGGCAGCTGGGCACAACTCCTCCTGCTGTTACAGAGCTCGGCAGCCGCTACACAGAAGCAGAGATAGGCTTAGTTTGTAAAGCCCCAAATGAGAACTAATGAGAGGGAAGGTGACCTTGGTTTAGGGGGTGAGACAGAGCTGTCAAGCAGCGCTGCTTTCCAAAATTACTATGTGAAATCCCCAGTCATTTTCCAAGCTGAAAAGGGGAAAAAGAACACATCCCTACTGGCTCCTGAAGGATGCTGGGGTGCTAGGTGTAGTATGAAAAGACCTAACCCTCTAAAGTGGGGATCAGGTTGAAAACTACATCAGAAACAAAATTATCCACAGTTACTATCTATGCTTAGTTATCTGAACCTCATCTTTACCAAGTGCCAAATGTTCAATTATAAAAAAGCACTGGGCAATTCCTCAGTCCTGTTCATAAGCAGCACTCAGGTGCTGAGGAACAGGGGTGTACCTGAGCTGCTGGTAGGACTACTTTAGCAGTATTAATTTTGCAACAGCTGCCAGTGATGCAGGAACTGCTCCAGATGTGGGGTGTTTATGAGCTGATTTATGAAAAAGAGTAGGATCACAGTGGCTATCTCTGCTATGTGTAAGCATACAGAGGATGACGGCTGCCTCCAGCTTCTGTCCCTGAAGATGCACCTCACTTCATAGCTTTCTGTCAGCAGAGGACAGGAGGAGGAATCAAAGTGCAGGAGCCCTTGAGGAAAGGATGAACAAGGCTTTGCATTTTAGATGGGCTTTAGGTTAGAAAAATAATAAAACCTGAGCATTTTAATAGAAAGATCAGCTCTAATGTTGGTAATCTAGACAGACAGCAGTGGGATGAGGAGAGACAAAGGGAATGTTTGATGTAAAATCAAGGTCGTGCCCTGAAAATCAGACACAGACGTGGAGAGAGGTATGTGAACCATTAAAATGAAAGGAAACCTGAGATAGTTGCTCTACCAGCTGCCAAAGACACCATGCTCTGTTTGTGCATGCTGGAGCCTTCTCTCCTCCACATTTGGCAACGTGGCAGATGCCGCATTGTGGTACCATCAGAGGAGAGGAAACCCAGAGGATAAACCAGAAGTGACCTAGGAACATACTTTAAAAATTCCTTTCTACTCATTAATCTGATGCGGGAGAGGGGATTCAAAGCTCTCTGTGGAAGGGAAAGTCCTGGCCCAGGAGCTAGGGGGCTGAAGCCCTCTGCTCGCTTGCTGAGCTGACACAGGGAGCTCCTCTCCTGCTCAGAGGCACCAGTGAGCAAGGAGCTGCTCTGTCCTTACATGTGACTGGGCAGCAGTGTCTCTGCAGATGCCGCAGAAGTCTTCAGTGGTTCTTCTTGGGAGTGCCTAGGCGCTGCAGCGAGACCAGCAGATTCTTTACATGCAAGTTGGTACGTTTCTGGAGGAGCATGACAGTAGTGCTCCTTCTCAGTTTTTTACACCCAGGCTGAATCTGACAAGACTCTGAACCTGATAGCATTTTTACTGCTGGTTTTACCGGGTGCTGTGACGTTCATTATCCTTGAAACATCTGTTTTTGCAGCACCAGCCTTCACTAAGCTTTCTGCTCTCAGCTCTCGACATGGGAAACTGGCTCCTCCAGCTCAGCACCACAGTGCAGCCTCCCCACCACACCCTGGCCAGCACCTGCCTTTGCTCCTGTGGGTGAGGCTGACAGGCTCCTGACAAAGACAAAGCAGACACTCAGGACCAGCACCCACCAGGCACTTGCAACTGCATCTGGCCTGGACCTCCGACTGTAAGGACAGCGTTAGATGCTCTGGGAGAGAGGCACAGGCTACCCACTAAGAGAAATGCAGACCTGTTTGTGTTTACATTACTGCAGGGATCACCTGGTGCTGCTTCTAGATTCAAAGCTGTGCAATCAGTGGCAGAGTGGCTGAGCCAGAGTGCAGCTGGGGCTGTGGCCTTGTGCCACTGCCTCCTGCAGCTCTGCACTGCCTGACAGGACTGTCACCACATCCTAACAGCACAACACTCAATCCTAAGCAGCTGGAGTGGAACAAGGTTTCCGTGCCCAACTTCCAGATCAGAAAATCCAAATCCATGTGCAAAAGGACAGAGCAGGGGAGTGACAACATTCAGTCACTACAGTGCCATCAGACACATATCAGGTACTCCTGAGATACTGAGCAAGTTGCAGAGCATCATGAGGGCTGGAGAACCACTCCATGTCAGCTGGGACCATGCAGACACAGTCTTTGGCATGTCTTGGCTGGAACAGATCCTTTGATACCCAGGCTGGGAGGCAGGAAGGTGGCAGGTGGGGAAGGTACCGAATTGCCTTTATACTTTCCTAAGTTCCTCATCTGTCACTGTGTGTCCCCATGTGCCACCAAGGGTTGCCTAAAGCCTGAGGAAGTCTCCTCCATGGGAAGGCAGCCAGCAGCACTGCCTGCAGCGGAAGGACAGATTTTTCCAAGGAGCACCAGTATGAGGTTTCTTCCTCTTTGTACTTGGTCATCTAAACAATGGCTCTGATTAAAACCAGGAGCTGTTGTACACTCAGCCGCGTGTGGACATCAGCCCAGCTATTTGGTCAACAAAATAAAAATTAAGATACTTAATTCTGAGCATCTGTTTTCTTGCTTTGTTCTTTTTTTAAATTTTGGCTGAGTCCCTGTGAGATTGAACTGTTTTCCTGATGGGTCAGCACAACTAGATGCCTTAAAGCTTTCTAAAGACTGGTTCTTTTACTTGATGATGGCCCAGAAAGCCACTGGGGATGTACAGTCAGCATCCACCCTTTTTGGGAAAAGGAGAGGGTGGAAGGGGAGAGGCCACGGTTCTGATTTGCTTGGCTTGGCGCTCAGGCTTGCCGAGCTGCGCCTTATGCCGCAGCCACGTGATTCGTGTAGCTGTGACACAAAATCATAAATCAATCCAGTTGGGCTAGAAAAGTTCATGAACCCTTACTGAACTTTTGGACGAACATGGGTCGAGTTTCAGGCTCATAAGGAAATCCAAAACCAGGCAGGCTTCAGAAGGATTTGCGTTTCATCACAACCCTTTTGTAGAGCTTCACTAGAAAGGTGGTGGTCAGGAAAATGCTGGGTTTGGTCAAGAAAAAAAGGTGTTGACATGAGAGCCTTTAAGTAGAGCAAGGCTGGCTTTATGAAATAGTCCTACTAACAGTTACTGAAAAATAATTAGTTTTGAAAACTGCCTCTTGTACAGCCGGGAGTTATCTTTATTTCACAGAATTGTCCAGCATGGCTAAAACACCTGCCAGGAAGATCCATTCCAGCATATTTTGCAGATTTTCAGAGAGGTTTCAAATCTCTTACTCTTAAATCTATTAAATTGTGGTGATCTGTTTGAAAACTCCTGCTTTTTTTTTTTTTTTAATCCACCTCATTTTATAGGCATGGAAGTTTCTCAAAAACACCTTAACACAATACTAGCAAAAGATTTCAAAGAGCATCTTCATTTTCAGATGGTTCAAAAAACATCTGTATTCCTCCCTTAAATCTGAATGCAGAAATGAAACCAGAAAGGGCTTCCTTGTCAGGTTCATTATTGCTTTTCTGGCTGAGGGGGGTCTGGCTCTCCTGCTGCATCTCCTAAGAGAGCAAATATCTTCAATGGATTAGTCTGAGTTCAGATTTTAAATCAGCCTTTGCAGTGTTGCTTATTGCAAGTGGGTCAGGGCTGATAATCAGGAGATTTTAAGATAACAAGATTTCAGGTCCAGTTTATATGCCCTCTTCTATTTGAACCTTCAGGTTCCATATTTACAACCTTTCCCTTCCCAATGCACAGGAGTGAGAAAGCTGAGATCCTCAAGCCCTCATGGAGCTGTACAGCCAATTTCCCAGGAGAACAGTAGAAACACCACAGCTCTTTCAGAAAACAACTCAAGAATTGGCATCTGTGCCTCCAGATGACCAAATGAGCTTCTGACTCCACTGAGCTTTGTTTTTCACCCATTCACAGTACAAATTAGTAGAAGCCTTGTTATACTTTACAGTTTGTATTTCAAATAAACATATTGCCTACTAAGAAACTGCTACGGCTATTCGGTCCAATGTTTTCACTGTGTTTAGGAAGACTCTTGCTTCTGGATTAAATTGACCCTGGAGCAGATCCCAAATTAGCAAAAACAAAATAAAAGCATGGAATTTCTGTCAGTTTAAACACCAGAGATACACAATAAATACTGAAGCTTAACCAGGACTTTGTGACGTCTCCGTCTCTCATAAAGCAAATTGTGCTTGTGCAAACAACTGACCTGTGTGAAAAAGGACCAAAAGGGTCCAGTGTTCTCCTTATTGCCAACTTCTTGTGATGATTCAGAGGAAAGGGCTAAAAAAAAGGGAGGACAGTGAAGTGCCTTTCTCAGGAAAGAATACTTTGACTGCCAGATTCTGAGCAGTGATTTTTATTTGGCCTGGGCAAAATTCAATTTGGAAGTTAAGGGGAATAATGAGCTGAAAATCTCTGAGCTATGTACAGCTGTCCCAGCAAAACCAATGCTCTGGGCTAACTTCTGCTTCCACGGAGATGGATGCACCTTGTGTAGGCTGCTGGGAGACTGGACACTCAGCATCAAGAGCAGCATCTTGGGATGCTCTGGACCTTGCTGGACCATATCTGCATTCTTGAAAATCTTCCTTTCCACGAGAGAGTCCTATGGGCTCCCTCTCTGACCTCTGCCTAGTGCATGTAAGTCCTGAGGGTCTAAGGGAAATCACACTGGGCTTATAGACTTACAGCTGAGTTTGGAAACTGATTTGTGGCTTTAAAATATGAGGTCTCAAATATGAGAACTATTTTACTCTGTTTGTCAGAGCAGTGGATTCAAGTCCTTCCATGCCAGAGGGACCACAGGAGTAAGAACGGGAGAGAAGTCAGAGAAGGCAGAAAACCAGGACTGGGCTTGTTAGATAATATATGGCAGAAAGACAGTGTTGTTTCTCAAAGAGGACAGGGAACGTGAATTCTTAATGTTCTACAACAGGTTGCCCAGGACCATGTCTAAAATGCTTTTGAATATTTCCAAGTATGGAGACTTTGCTATCTCCCTGGGCAACCTGTACATCAGTGATACAAAATAGGCTTCCTGCCTTTCATGCACCCTGTACACACCTTATCCTTGGACAAGTTTTGCAAGTAAGAGATCACCATGTTCTTCAAGCAAGGCCAAAGCAGATGACTCACTGGAGGCAGCTTTCATCCCAAAGCATCCATGTTTCAGCACAGCAGCATGGCTAGAAGCTGCTACCCTAATTCACCATTTTCCAGACTTGAAGTTTTCCAGATGGAGGCAATTATTTAATTTCCTTCTACGCATGAAGGAGCCAGAGCTGTGTCTTTGACATTCAGGTGAGCTCCACTTCATCAGAAGGACAGGGAGCACCATTTCAAACATGCTTCCACTGGGAAGAACTTAATATGGAGAAACTTGCTCCCAAGGAGCTGTAAGAGTGAGAACTGCGACATGAGAAGCTGTAAGAGTTATTCTTTTGCTTGGGTCAAATCTTGGTGGAGAGTAAACACCATTTGCAGTATAACTGATAGCAGCAGGAACAGGAACAAGATGAAGGTAAATACTGCATTTCGTAATGGAAGACTTTCTGCTCTTCAAAATTCAGAGTCCTGTGTGCATGGGACTTTCTGAATGTGTGCATGTGTGGTCCACAGCTCTTTGTTATATGCTGTGATTTTCCCCGCTCTTCTACAGAGATAAGTAGGTAGGAGGCAGCTGTTTGTATAAGTCAGCAGCAGGCGATAAGATTATAACAAAGCCATTGAACAGCAGTGGAAACTTTCTATACCACATGCAGGGTTTTTATCAGGGGTCTACAAATTGTCTTTGTTTCATTTTAAGGGCTTAACTTAAAGCTCATCCTCAAAGCAAAATGGCCTCATCCTTCCTGTCATCTTCCAAGATAGAGGAAGTGGTGAGATGTGTGTGTGTGTTCCCTGTCACTTGATATCACCTTACAGCAGAGCCTGGAAACAGGCTTTTTAATCAGCGTTTTGGGTTTCCTTTCCTTGTTTCCCTCTGTCTTTGGTTACTTTGGCAAAAAGAGCCTCCACTTCCTCCTTTGCTCTGCTTAAACAAACTGGAGGATTCAGAGATGGTGTGAAATGAGCCAACCCTGATGGGACCTAGGCACAGCCCTTCCCGTCCCTGTAAAACCCCAGTGCAGGCAGTGTTCACGTCCCCTGCCTTGGTGCCAGGGAAATTGCACATGTATATTCCATGTGTAACCTAAAAAGCCTGAAGGTCACTGGGCAGCTACCAAGGTGATACCTCAGCCAAGGCTTGTGGACTGGCTTGCAACTACTTAGCTCTCAGCCACTGCAAAAGTGGAGAGACTTTGAGCACAGCTGCGTCGGCTCATCAGAGAAGGCGATTCAAGAGAACCAGTGTCGGAAAACTGATTGGTGGAAGAAATCTTTTAGCTGGGCCTTTCAGATGCTGGAGATGAGCATGAAGGGATTGGCTTGGTAAAATCAGGGAGTGACCCACACTGGAGTTGGGTACAGGCTGGTCGGGAAGTCCCATGCACTGCTGTATGTGTGATGAGCACTTCTGCCCTGTCACTGAGGGGACCACAGAGCGGCTAGCAGTACATAACATAGCATTTCCTTAAAAAAGTTAAAGTGTCAAACCAAAATTAAAACAGTATCAAACAAAGAAGTAGCTTGAAGGTGAGCACTGTGCCTCTGGCCCTATGGACCAACATGTCTCTGGAGTTCAAAGCTTCCTTGCAAGGCCAGTCACTGCCCCAGAAGAATTTGCAGAGTATATTGACAAGACACACAATGAATGGGAGAAAAAGGGCTAAGGGCTCTTTATTATTGTATTTATTGGCCAAGAGGACTGAAGAAGCAGAGGAACTTAGATGTGTTCCTGATTTACTTCATGTGTGTCTTTGTTTTTCAGCAACCATAGGTCTTCCAGCCAGCTCCTTAGCTTGTGCCAGACACAGGCTCTTCCTCTGCCACCAGGACAGTCACTATGAGGTTCTTCAGGAATGCTACTGCATGTCAAATCCTCATCCTCTCTCAGTGAACAAGCATTGCAAGCACAGACAGGCTGTTTCAACCTGATTTAACCAGGTCAAAGAGGAAATGTGTAGCAGAACAACCTTACTCCCTGCCCACTGATAGCCCAGTGTTTGACCTCAGGTTGCAGTTCACTGAAAACCATGAGTAAGAAGACCTATGCCAAATGAAACCTACCCAACACTAAATGCAAATTTTGTAAGCAAGAAGTAAATGAACCAATTGAAAAAAATGGAGAAATGTCTAGACCACTTAGATGGGTTTATGCATTTAAGAAAGAGTTGGCTTATGCTAGCAACTCACCAACCTCAGAAGAAAATACTTTAAATCTTCTGATATGACTTTTTTCTGGGAATGAAGAGATGAAACAAAGAGTGCATCTCACTGAAAACCCCAATCCCAAGCCCTGAATAACCCATTAATAGTCTACAGACCACTTTAAAGTTCTAAGAACTTTTCTGCCTGACATTTGTTCATGCTTATTAGACATGTGATGAAAAAGATGATTTATAACACAATCCTTATATATATAAGCTTTCTTCCAGAAAACAATCATTGTTTGTGCAGTGCTGGTAGAAGCATCTGAGTTGTGAAGTGGTTTTGGCTGCAGGGAAGTGAGAGGTTGACTCAGTTAAAAACCTTTCAACATCTTTATTTTAGTTCCCTAGTGAAAGGTCACTAAAGGCACGCTGAACAAAAGCAGGAGAAGACACTCTTTTTCCTGCTGTTGATGGCCCTCAAGCTGCCAGTGGAGAGGAAAGATGCTCTGACTTGCTCAGGTGGAGGAAGGTGCCCTCACCAATGCCAGGGAGAGTGGCCTGCAGCCCCATGGAAGCTCTGCACCTCATTCACTGACACGGAAGACTTTGTCCTTACATTTTGGTGGAGAAAGTGGTTGTAATTCATCCTCACAAGCCAGAAGGAGATTCTTTCTATGAAAGACGACCCTCAGGGATTACTGAAAAGATCTGGGAGTTCCAACAGGGTGTGGTGTTAGGAAAATGGGCAATGAGGGAGTGTCAGGACACCAGTGATCCTTGTGGTCTTCCTGCTCCCTGAAACGGCAAGTCCAGGCCAGCCTGAGGCATCCCTGGACATACCTGCAGAGTCCAGATGACTCATTTTAACCAGGAAAATTGCACTTCCCAAATCTGCTTAGAGAAAGGAGTACTGAAGAGGACAGATTTCTCACAGCTATAAAAATGACCCTACATGGAAACTTCTGTGGAGTATGCATACATGTACACAACTACATGTATATAAACTAAAATGATCTAAAACTGCTTACAGATCAGTCTAAGTGCCAAGAAGTGATTTCTGATTTCAAAAGCAGTGTACTGAGAGGATGGGAAGAAGTCAGGCTAGTTTTAGAAAGAAGGAAGTTCCCGTCTTGCTTTTTAGCTCGATTTTTTTTTTCATTTATGACTATCAGCTGGTAGTTTCATACTTCTGAATGAGCTTTGGCCAAGGAATTCTATGTATAGAAATCAGTATTTTTAGTTATGAAGCAGAGACATTGTGGTATTCACGTTCTTTGGATCTCCTCTCCTGAGGTATAACCATTGAATCTCTACTAATTGCAGTTGAAACAAGCACAGCACTGCCATTACTTTCAGTAAGGTCAAGGCTGGGTCCATTGCAGACAGAGATCCATTAAGCCCTTTATGTGCTGGCCAGGCCTTACAAAATTGGCCTGGCGTTCTTGTTGTTCATTCCTCCTGGCTGCTGTTAATCAATTAATATGTGAAATTGCAGAGTCAAATGGAGACAGGATATTAATATAGAGTGTGCACTGTTTCCCTGCAGGAATCCACGTAAAAGCTGTCATTAACATCATGCATATACATGAGTCCAACAGAAAGCTATTAACTTATGTATTCGTCCAAGCAGGCTCAGTAAGTGCTTTACCATCAACAGTCTTGCTGCACTTGAAATTAAATATGCGTGTCAAGGTTAGCACTTCCTGGGCTGAGAAACTGAACCAGAAGAATATTAACAGATGTTAGCAATATGTGTGTGTGGGAGGAGAAGATCACACCTGAACCTAGTCAGTACTGAACAGTATTTGGAGCCTGGAGCTAATAATCTAGAAAAAACCCACTTTTAAGGAGCACAGACAGAGTTAGTGCTCTCTGCTGATGCCTTTCTCCCCTCAGTATGCCCAAATGGACTTTCTGACACGGTACTTAAACACTGTGACTGTGTTAAAGCCTGACCTTGGGCACCCAGGAACCTGCATGGTCTTTTGCAGCAAGACAATCCAGCTAAAGAAATGTCTCTGGCTGATGCAGAATTACCTATTGTCTCCACCTCCCTGCTGCAGCCTGTTACCTGGGGATGGGACAACAATTCCTGCTCCCTGTCCCTGAGACAATCCTCTGGTTCCAAGTAGAAGTATTGAAACTCTGTTCAAGGCAGCTGGTTTAAGTTGGCTTTAGTTTCCTAAGACATATTCTCTTTTTAAAAAACAAACTGTTTTTTAGCTGTTGAACAAAATTATTAACAGAATAGGTAACGGATGTCAGGAAAATGCAAACTTTAAACTCTGTTGGAGAAAAGAGCCTGCTCAGGTCTGAGATCAGATTTCCAGCTGTAAAAGAGAAAGCTCTGTCTAGAAGTGCACCCAGGATTTACCAAGTGGCAGAAATCCACTATGATCCCACACTGCAGACCCTATGGTGTCTGAGGGAGTATGCACAGGAATCGGGGAAGGAAGCAGTCATATTTGTAAAAGGTCCAAGGAGGGAAAATGCTATGTGAGAACTGGGAATTGGCAAAGACAACTTTTGTTTAAGAAAATAAAATAAAATAGACTAAGGACAATCTGGGAAGCAATATGGCCAGTGAGTTGGACATTTGTTCTGGGGAAAATGCTTGGGAGCCATTTCAAGGGATATAGTGAGAGAAGAGTGACCAAACCCCCCTAGATTAGAGGAAGCCAGCATAGACTGAGGCACAGGAGGATCGTGTCATGCTTAACTACTCTCCAGGAACCCTTTGAAGATACCACTGCCATGACAGATAAGGGTAATTTAGTGGGTAGCAGAATATTTTGATTTTCCAGAAGCATTTGACTGTTTTGCATGCAGTAGATTAATGGCTTTTGTACAAAGACATTAAAGGGAAGATAAAACAGTGACTGGAATGGAAAAAGAGCTTAAAAATAGGAGACAAAGGTTGGCAGAGGATGGAAGGAAGCATTTCTGACTGTTTCTAAAATTGACATAATTTCTATTTATAGTGGACCTAAAGATATTTATGTTGAAGCCAGTGGAAGTGTGCCACTGAGATCAGATTTGCAGGAAGACAATGAGAATGGGTGGTGTCCTGCTTTGATCTATGTACCTCTTCAGAACAGCCTAAAAATGGGATGGTAAATCACCTTACTGTATGAGCTGCAGGCAGACAACCTCTGGAAGTGCTGCTGACTTCACTTGGAGGGTCTGGCACAGGGGTGAGTTTGCCCATCGAACCTGTGTAGAGGGTCTGAGCAAGCAGCACCTCCTGCAGCCAGGCAGTAAGAACATTCCCATCCAAACCACTGCCTTAATCATTGGGCCAAAAGTATTTCCCTGAAAAGTGCTATGGGAAGACCTGGAAGCAGGGCTGAAGCATCCTGTTTGAGGACACAAAGGGGCTTTTCCTAATCACAGAATCACAGAATAGAATCACAGGACAAGCTGAATTGGAAAGGACCCTCAAGGAACATTGAGTCCGGCTCTGGGCCCTACACAGGACAGTTCCCAAGAACCACTCCATGTACCTGAGAGCACTGTCCAAACCCTTCTTGAACTCTGTCAGGCTGGTGCTGTGACCACTTCCCTGGGGAGCCTGTTCCAGTGCCCAACCACCCTCTGGATGAAGAACCTTTTCCTAATATCCAGCCTAAACCTCCCCTGACACAGCTTCAGGCCATTCCCTCGGGTCCTGTCCCTGGTCACCTCAGAGAAGAGATCAGTGCCTGCCCCTCCTCTTCCCCTCATGAGGAAGCTGTAACTGCGATGAGGCCTCCCCTCAGTCTCCTCCAGGCTGAACAGAACAAGTGACCTCAGCTGCTCCTCACAGAGCTTCCCATCTATCCTTGATGCTGCAGGCTTGCACAGCATCATCCTTAGTGTGTACCTGCAGCAAGACTAGGCCTCTTCCCCGTTGGGAACATTGAGTCCTACCAGTGGGCAAAGTGTCAATGCTGGCCCCATGGGCCAAGTGCCAGTGGGATCTGCTCAAGGTCCAACAGGTCAGAAGAAGTTTAGGAGACAGCCCATGAGCAGCAGATCCCCAAGAGCCCGGCACATATTGTTCAGCAACAGTAATTGAATTTGCTGAACAATTGAACGGTAACATCTCAAGTAATTTCAGTCCTAAACTTAGAAGGATAGGACAGCCTCCAGCCACTTCTTGTTAAACCATAGCCTGCTCATTGCAGGCAGAGCAGTGAGTAGCCCTCAGTGAAATCCTTTGGTAGCCAGTGCACTGTAATGCCTAGAGGTGATGAAGGGTGAAGGGCAGAGGAAAGCTGAGGTCCTGGCTCCATCAGCTCCAAAACTCAGGGTTATCTCAAAGGAAACTGGATTTGAAGTGTCTAAACTCTTCCCTAGGCACTGCAGACAACTCTTTGTATGTATCACTGTCCCTGTGTCAAGCTCCAGGAATTGCCCCTGTTGATGTGCACTGGCAGTGGGAGTTAAAAGAGGCTTCATGAACAAGCATCTGATGGCACAGAAAGCCACAGCCAGAGGAAACTTGTGCCCAAATTACCACCTCATGGAGGTATTCTGCTAGCCCTGCTCTCCCTAAAACTAGGGTGGGTCAGGCTTGATGCCTCTGAAGTTGTTGAATGGGTCAATAAAGTGAAATCCTATGAATTCAAAATTGGTGCTTGTCTTCAAGGTCAGTAGAGTCATGTTGTTTGTTCAGCAGAAGGACAGAGATTTTCCCATTTTTCCAGTTAGATAGGTACTCTGGAGTAGTGTGCTACCTCCCTCTTAGCTGGAAGTGTCTTTCATGTAATCTGATTCTCTTCTTCTTCAAGGATATTTTCTTGGTCAGACCTGTAGATCCAGGCCTATGTAAGAGATCTTAAAGGTATTCAACTAATTTCCACTGAGTATCTCTAAATTTGCATTTGCACTCAAGTTATGTTAATTTTTGGACACGGGGCACATCAGACAGTATATCACTAAACAATTTTTTCCCCACAAGCCTTCATTATCTCTCAGTCCTAAAAGCAGCAGTCTGCAAAATAAAAAAGCTTTTAGATAACTTTTCCTGAATACTCTTTCTATTCCTTTTCAGTTTTGCTTGTAGCACTTTGTCCTGGCTTTCAGAGTGGGGATAAAAATACAGGAAAAAATATATCATGTTTGAATGCCTGTGGGGAAAACAAACAGCATTTGAAACATGTTGTTCTAAAATATAACTTCCTACCTGTAGTCTTTGTTTTTTCTGGAAGTTTCCAGAATCCTTGATAGCATTTGAGTTCTTAAAAACTCTTAAAAAACGTACTCAATGAGCATAAATCAAGATAAGGAATACATATGGTAACAATACTGTCTCCTGCTTGGTTTCAATTTGTTCCAGCTGTTTGCATGATGGTGAATTGCAGGGCCAGGAACACTGTGTTCAAGACCATGTTACTGGAAGTGGCTGACAGACCACTTGGGCAGATCACTACCTCCGTGCAAGCAGGTGAGGTAACAGAGAAGTCAGCATTCACCTTGCGGCAATCAAAAGAATTACTTCGGTATAATGGAGGAAAATCCAGCCCCTCCAGCTCTTTGAGGCCGCCATAGGAAAAGGTCATGCTCAGCAAACAAAAAAGAAAATAATATCTGGGTGTTCAAAGTCTGCCTGAAGTTTGATTTCTCTGCCAGAAAACCCAACACTAAAGTTTAAGATAACATTTAGAGCGAAACAGATGTGCTTGGGTTGTTTATTTGAAATAACTCCTCATACCTCATAGCCCAGCTTTGTAAAATCTTTCTCTAACTTGAACATTTAACGAGGTCACTTCTTACAGCAGTAATCATTAGTGATGCACAGACAACCATCCCAAGGGAGATGTACTTTACACTCCTGCTTGTAACTGACAGAAAAAAGAGCTGTATAAGTGTATGAGCTTAAATATGCTACGTTAAATTCCTTATTAAATAATGGTATTGAATCCTTACACAGTGCTTTCTTTCTCTTGTGCTGGAGCTCTACAAAATATTCTATCCCTTCCCTCAGTGATACATGCTATCCAAAACAGAAACATCACCTGCTGTGTAATGCGCAGAAATACAAGGTCACTATAGTCAATAACCACAGCTTAAATAAATGGCTGAGGATATGACTGTGCTCATTCTTTCCCTTCTTTCTCTGTAGATCAGTTGTCGGGGAGGAGAGGAGTGTGTGTGGCACCCAGATGTACTGGGAGCTTTCATCAGTGGAGCAGAATGTTTGGCACCCAAGGTTATCACCTGCTGTATGTCTTTCTGGGATTGCCCAGGTATGAAAAATTGTATTTAACATGCCTTTAAACAACCCCACCCACTGCCCTGTGTTTCCTATCTCAGAAGTCTTTCAGGCTGCAATAAAGTTAAAACCAGGGTTAACTCTGCTGAAATTAATTGTGAGGTTAGCAGAAGCAAGGCTTAAAGTAGAGCAGTTTTTGTGTTACAAAACCAGGAGTCAGCAAACAACTAACATCACAGCCTGGGGAGAATGACAGCACAGGCCAGGGTTCAATGGAATCCGCTCCAGAACAGCCAACGGGTTGTATACTGGCACCTGAACTTCACACTGTCTCCCTTGCTCCTGCAAAGTGAGGACATCTGGTTCCCAAAGCTCCTCTACCCAATACCCCCATATTGCTGCGGCACCCATCTGGGGAAGGGGTGCAGCTGCTGCTACTGAATCCCCCTTGGAGCAGGGCAAGGGAGCTCTCTAATTGCAACTTTTTTCCCCAGGAAGCCTGGGCAGAACAGTGGGGAGCTTTGATGGGGAAGCAGATATCATGACAAATCTGGGGTCCTGAGCTCTCCTGGGCAGTGATACTACAAGGACAGCAGGACATGTAGGTCCATCTCTGGTGTTGCCAGTGACCACATGAAAACTGCGTTACTTTCCCTCCTTGCTGCCCTTTTCTACCTGCTGTACTGTAGCTACCCAAAGCATAAACCATATGATCATCCAGGCTGACGTTGTCCTTCCCAAGGTCTTTGCATTGTACACGCAACAAGAGGCATCTTTGCAATCTGGCACTGCTGTGGTACGGATGCTCCATTGGATCCTCAGATTTTCAGTCCCTCTCTGGGCCTAAGTGCTGCACTCACACTTGTAAAATGAATTTGGAAAAAGTGTTGCAAACGCTTAAGGCTGGCCTTGTAAACTTCCTGCAAATTTGTCATGGTAGAACAAATAAATGATATAAATATTAGAATATGATCAAAGCGTAGAAAGGTTCTGATTTGTTATCTGCCTCTGGGCATTACGGACTGCAGAACCTCGTGGCTGAGGACTGGGATGCAAGAGTGGGTCTGCAGTGTTGGTGGCACCAGAGGAATCCTTACACAAGCTTCAGATGGAAAAACCTGAGATCAGGTATATTGTGCAGGGAGATCTGTGCTCCCTGCATGTTTTTAGGTTTTTTGAACAAAAATTTAGGATAATGAAAGAAGGTTTTAGGGGGGCTATTACCGTGAGTCCCATCCCTCGTCTGCTGTTCCGCGTATGTAGCACACAGTGGGTAATGGCCTAAACAGACCTGGTCAATCTTCTAAGTTAATCTCCAGTTCCAGGTAAAAATAACATTTGTCAGGTCCAAGTACCAGAAGAATTTATAGAGACTGGAAATAATGCTTCTTATTCTTGCTTTGTGAGGGAGACTTAATGGGTGAATAGAAGAGACAGGGCACCCTGCATCCAGCTGGGCTTCCCCCCCCACAGTGTGAACGCTCTCTAGCACAGTCTCAGGGCTCACCAAGACAGTTTTAGGTCTTACTAACAGGGTCTCAGAGCTCACTGAGAGTCTCTGAGAGAAGCTGTGATGGCATCCTCGGAGCAGCCCAACTAGAGGCATCACCAAACAGAAGCCTGCATAAACTCTGCTGAAACTGCAGGACAAGCCCCGTCTCCTCATGCCCTCTGTGCTCAAGCCACACAGCAGTGCAAATCAAGACAATCCTCAGCCAGGGAAGCATGCATCTCCCAGACAAACACTTGTCCTTTTATTTCTTCATGTGACCATATTTGTTGGATCTTTTCCTTACCAACTGCTGTCTGAATGTCAAGAGACACTGTATCTTTGTTTTTCTCTGCAGCTGTGAACTATGATAAACATGATGAAGTGATGACCTAACATCTAGGGCTAGTTCTTATGGAAAACCAGCATTTTTCCTCATTGCTGTATGAGACAGCAAAAGTGCGTGGTCCTTCTTGGTATGAGCTACCGCAGCTTGAGAGAATCATCTCGAGCAGTCTCTGTCCTCACTGGGCAGTTGCCTTTCCTGGGATGCTGCTGCTTACATCCCACAGCACCAGCACAAACATGCTCTAAATGAGGAATAAAAATACTTAGAAAGCAGGCCATGGGAGATGGCCAAGAGCTGTGAGGAAGAGAAAGCTTTGAACAGTGCTGTAACTGAAGTGAGGTCTCCACCTTCTAAGAGGAAGGGGGTCTTGGAGCTGCCTGATGAAGGGGACAGGCACTCAGTGGTGCACAGCAGCACTCAGCAAGCAGCCCTGCTCTGTTCCTCACACCCAGTGGTTTCCAGAGATGCCTCATTATCTCATTTCAGGAGTGAAATCTGATTAGATTTAAAAAACAATCAGTAAAATTGAAAACATTCAGGTTTTCCATGTGCGGGTGAGCAAACCCTTGGGTTTGAGTGTTACCGTATGGAGAATACAACTGCAGCTGGCCGGGTTTTCCCCTCCCACCAGGACAGGAGCAGGCTGTGGACCTTCCCTGGAGCTTGCCTGGTTGACTGCAGCAGGAAGCCTGCATTTATGGACACATTTTGTCCACAGTGACCATGAGGTTGTCAGTGACGCATTACAACTCCTCGACTGAAGTCTTTTGGCCAAGCTCTTGTGTTACTGAAGTCAGCAAGAACAATGCAACCAATTCAAGCAGGAACAGAATTTGGCGTGACAGAAGCAAACAGAAAGGCTGGGACAATGAACCCTCTCAATTGATCAGAAATAATCTTCCAGCTGATGGGCATAAAACAGTATTTACAGAAAAGGCCAAGCTAATTTTCCATAACTCTCCTGTGAGGCAACCCTTTTTCCGCTGCTCATCTTACAAAAGCAGAGAAGCCAGCATTCACAGCACTGCTAATATAAAATAAATCAACAGATTGGAGGCATCTTTCCAAAGAGACAACTGTGTTTATTAGTACAAGATACTAGTAAAAGCACTCTGTAATGACGATTTCCTCATTTCTTTGTTTTATGTTTATTATAGCCACTCCTCTGTTGCAACAAATAAAACTGACGTGAGGATTATTAGAGTCAAAGGCAGACTCCGATTTTTTTCTTAATGTGCTTGGGGTAACTCACACAACAGACAGCAATGTAGCAGGAAATGCAAAGGAAGTAGTTGTTTCATGTTACAAGGCTGACCAACACAAATTTATGTGGGTAGTTTCCTGGGAACTGATCCAAAAAGAACCTTAGATGTCACCATCCCCAGCTTTACAATGCTGAAGTTTCAATGTCTATTCCCAGGGCATAATCTCCAGCCTCAAATTAGGTTCTTAGCATGGACAGAAACAGGATGCAAAGTGGGATGCCACAACTCAATACTGAGCACTGCAAATGATCAGCCTCAATGGAAATGAGTCCCCAAAAGTCTCTATTTAGGCACTGAAAATAGAAAACACAGATTAGCAAACACTTTAAATATGTATGAATAAATGTTTATAAATTGTTTCCTTATCAAGAGATGCTGATCAACCTCGTACTTCTGGAAAAGTGATCGGGGGAATATGAGAAATATATTCTGTAGGACTTTCTGACATCAATAAAGGGCTAAAGTATATAAGCCTTTTCCAGGGTTTTAGTAATCAGCTCAGGTTAACAGCTTGAAGCAAAATAACCCATCTGGTTGTTATTCTATGGTAAATACCCTGGGGCAGCATGTGTTGGTTTGTTAGAAAGCAGTGGAAGTGCAGAATCAGAAGGCTGATTTTAAAAATTCCCCTTTCTGATTAATTGGAGCATTTTGTTAATTACATGCTACACGAAAAGATGAGCTTGAATATAGGCAAAATAAAGACCCCCCACAACATGCATTTATCCTCTGCAAGAAATAAAGTGTGAAGAACTGCCAATACTGAATCTCAGCCGTGTTTGCATACTGCAGTGCTGCCAAGGGCAACAGTGTGAAAATCTGCAAGACCTACATTCGTCCCTAGTGTTATTCAGCTCTTTCTGGTGCAGATACAGCTGGGATAAGTTTGTCTCAATAGGGGTAGACAGAGGTGCCCGTCAAGAGCAAAGATCAGTGTACTGCTCCTGGGAGAAGAGCAGATACCAGCCTGCAGCACAGGAGTTCATAATGCTCTGTTTCTTCCATGTGAAAGTGCAAACCATTCCCAACAACTGGCTGACCCACACAGCTTCATATCCAGCTGTAGGGTGGTTTCCAGCCTTAACACTGTCTGGCTATGTTTCCCCACCTGCAAAACAAGAATAGGAACTCAGGTGGCCAACTAGGAATATGAGAAGGGGGCAAGTGTGGTGATATTCCCCTGAATACACTTTCCCCTCCTCTATGTGCATTTGTGGTTTAATTTCTCCAAATAAGACTTGTCTTTGCATTTCACAGTCTTTTATAGAGGTTAAAGGAAAGCAAATCCTTTGTGAAAGCACTTCACTTCTAGTGCTTTCTCCTTACACAAACTGCTATGGTTCCTGCCTTAAGCTCCCTAGCAACGGATGCAAGATGCCAGTTTTATCCCTCCTCCAGGTTTCATGGAGATTTAAGCTCTTGATCCCACACATGTACATGCATTTGACTGCCTGATCTTTCTGCTCGGTCCTAACAACCCATGTCTGTTGCTTCCATGAAAAAGATGATGAACCACCTGGGACAAAGCCTCAGAGCTGCTTTGAACCAGTACATCTTCACAGTTTCTTCAATGTTTGGATAATTTACCCAGAGTGCGAGTGAAGCTTGTGCTGTGCAGACCTGTGCTGGCAGATGCTTCAAGCCTTGAAGTCATCCACCCCAAATTCCTTCTGTAGCACAGATAAATCGGTCTATGAATTTCTAATGCATCTGCCATGCAGCATGGAGATACCATGACATTTGTGTCAGTGGGAGACATCAAACCTTTCCAATGTGTCTCTGTTGTGTTCTGCATTGGGATGAGCCAGCAAACATCAGAGCTAGGACTAGGGCCGTGGTGTAGTTTCAAGTATGTGTTGCTTGTAGTGGGGCATTTTGCAGGGTACTCTGTTAATTTGGCGCATTGCTGCAGGAGTCCCTGGCAGAGAGGCAGCAGGAGCAGTAAAGCTTATCTGAAGGGAAGTCAGCTCTTACACAGCCCAATAGGCTGGGTTTCTCAGAAAATGTGTTGTTGTTTAGCTGATTGCCATCTTGGAGAGAGAGGGTGCAAAAAAAAAAAAAAAAAAAAAGACAGAAGTGTGTGGGAAAGAAAACAGGGTTGATATCAGACATTTGGTATGAGAGCTAGCTCTGTACTTGACTAACTTCATCTGTGTGCTGCTGGGAGTTTGGGTAAAGCTGACATGGATTTGAATGAAGAAATTTGGACAAGGGGATGAAATGAAGTGCAAAAGAAATATAGGCTGAATTTCAAGACCTAATGTTTAAGTGTGAGGGATTTTTTTAAAATAAAGATGTCAAAAAAGAACAAAATGTCCTATTTTTTCCAGCATCTGTGTGCAGTCAGACAATAAACTCAGGAAGGTGCTGCCTTTCCCTGCCCTGTTCATGTCCATAAGCACCCCAGAGTCAAATCTCAGGGAGAAATGAGTCCATGGACGTGCACTACGGATGCATATGGTCACACAGCAGGGACAGACAGATGGGCAGGGGGGCTGGGGCTTCACTGGGTAAAGACGGGGTCAGCTCATCTAGAGGTGAACAGATCCATGCTGCATTGCACTGGGCACAGCCTCTGTGATCAGTGTTTGCAGCATAAAACAGACCCAGTCCAAGCAGTTCAGATCACTCTCACCTGGAGCAAGATATTGTCCAAAGAGCACATCCTCCTCTATCAGAAGCTCAGCTTCTACATGCAGCATCGCATCTGAAATCAAAGATGGATCTTAACACAAGGAGGCAGGTGCCAGCTCTAGATGTCTGTGCCACTCAGGCAATTAACTGACAAATATAAACCAGATCTCCACATTTCAAAGCTCATTTGCATTGCTCCTGAGACAGTCTGTCGGAAAAAGATGCAATTAGGTTGAAGCCGACAAGATTTATGCGTGGGGGGGAAAAAAAGAGAACAAAAAGCGAATCTGTCGAGCACCCTAGGAGAGTGGCAGCGCTGGCATGAGCATCCTCTGCAGGAGAGCAGTCAGCAGGGCTATAGCAGTCAGGAGAGAGGCACAGAGCTGCGTCCCCCCGCCTCCAAAGTCAGCAGGGAGCGGATGCTCACAGCGATGAGCACTGAAATGTTGCCGGCAGCCTTGGTGGGAGGTTGCTGCTGGCAGTTCAGCTGCTACATTGCGAGCCCAGGCTGCCATCCACCCTCGGCCACATGAGCCAGGCTTGTGCACAGCTCAGCTGATCCTCTGCCCCTTGCAGAATTCCGCTTCTGCTCATCACGGATGATGCATGTGGGCATGAGGGTCCTGAAGGTGTAGCCCTCCAGATAGTGTTCCTGCTCTAAACAGGAAGGTTGTCATTCCAGGACCATGTGCAAGCTCAGCAGCCACCACAATAAATGAACCTGTAGATCAGACACCTGGGATGTACCTCCCTCACTTTTGCTTAACTATCTTAAACAGGAAGGTGCCAAAATCTATATGGCTCTCTTATCTCGAAAATGGGAAAACTCAAAGTATATGTCATACCTCTTGCTTAAGAGTAAAATCACTACAGTAACATCACCTGTTTAGCACTCCACACTAAGAAGACTTGGAGTTACTGTGAGATTCATACTTGTGAAGGGAAAAAATAAAGCTTTGCCTTGCAAACCATACTTAAACCTTCTCTGTGGTAAAAAGATTGCAATAATTACATGATTAAAACATTTTAATGGTTGTTGGAGATTGCTAAATTGGCGGGGAAAAACACATTCCCTCTTCCCGTTTTTTTCTCTTGGCACCACTATGACAGGAACTAATGGTGTCTGAGCAGCTCACTTTTGAGTCTGGTCCTTTATTTGCCACTGGGCAGACATTTCAGCAGGCTGTTAATAAAAAGCACTCCTGTTTTCACTCTGCAGGCAGCATGGAACTGGGGCAGCCCTGGAACTCTGCCCTGCTGCCACAGGCAAGCCCAAAGCTAGACGGTACAGCTGTATTTTAACCCAGATAGGCAACACTGCCAAGAGTCCTCTTGAGCAACTGAGTCTCGACAGCCAATATATTTGCATGTGAGTTGGGAGAAGACAAAGAGAAGTGATCACTCTTGCCTTTGTCATGCTGGCTCCACTCAACAGTGGTTGCATGGCCCTAGGGCTTGCATCGACCTGTTGATTCCTAGCCATCACGCCCATGACACTCACAGCTTTCTAAATCTTTCTTACACCCTGTTAAATGCTACCTTTTTGAGGCTTAGCAGTTGTAACCAACCCAGTAATTCCTTGTAAGAATACCTTCGGTTGTGCTGTTTGCAGAGAGGAACCCAGAGCTGCGCAGAGGTGAGCTGGGACCCCCATCTCTGGCAGCAGCATTTGGGTTCCTGTTTCATGCTCTCTTAATTTCCCAGTAAGTCTCAGTATTTAACTGGCCTTTGATTGCCTCTGTGGATGGAGGTGCTCTTTCCAAGGACCTCTCTGCTCAGAGCCTACCATCATACACACAAATAGGGGGTTGTCCTCCTCTCCATATGCACCACCTCACACAGTGACATAAGCAGTTTGATTCACAATCTAGATAATTTATCTGCAAGAATTTATTTGCTTTCTTATTCCCAGTCCCTTTCATTAGATCCTCTTGCAATTCCTAACTGTCTGCCTTCATTTCAATACCCTGAACAACTTGGTACTGCCAACAAATGATAACTCAAGGCTCCCTTCCCTCTCCAGATCATTTATGAACACATCAAAGAACCCAGACTTGGCACAGATTACTAGCACAGGTAAAAGACCTGCACAGCTCCACTGATGACTTTTGTCCACTGAAGAAAATGACCATTTACTTCCATTTGTCATTTTCTATCATTAGCCAACCACTTGGGTTATGAAGACCCTAGCTCTTGTCCCCTGGTTACTTAGTTTCCAAAAAATCTTTCTGAGAAGACCGTAGGAAAACCAAAGACACAATGTCACTGGCATCACATATGAACTAATCTCACCAAAATGCCCCGAGTGGCTTGCTGGGCAGAACTTCCCACTCAGAAGCCTTTATCACTTGCCTGGTTTCGTCCAGATGTGCACTAACATTATCTTATACCACAGTCTGGGCTAATCTGCCTGGCACGGATGTAAGGGCTGCCATTCTCCAGATTTCTCCACACTCTTCATCCCTTTTACATATGATTACAGCTACATTTGCCCCCCTCCAGTCTTCAAATGCCAGTCAATGAGTGCTAATTGTTAGCTAATTTCTTGAATAAAATTGTATGCTAGATTTCATTTAATATTAATTACATTTATAATTTCAGACTTCTGATTCTACTGTTAAGATTTTTCAGAATGGAGAGGAGACTTATACAGGTGCTGGATTTCATGAAGGACTCAGTTTTACCCAGGAGCATGAATTAATTACAAATTCACATTGTAAGCATACATATGGCTTATTTGCCTAGCCACACAAGTTGTTAGGCATCCAATTTGCATACAGCAGGACTTTGCTTGCACAGATGCTGTCAAGCATGAGCTAACGCATTCATTTACTGAAAAATCCATCTTGCTATGTTTCATTGTTAAGTACATTGTGCTTTATGCATAGTTTATCTTGTACTTCCTTTTTATTTATATCTCTTGTCCTCACTACGCTATTTTTTTTCCCCAAAAATCTGTGTTTGGAACTGTTATGTTGATGACATGTTGAAGTCTTGAAAGTAAAATTGACTCATCCCCACTGAAACCAGTGGAATATTTGACAGAGATTTCAACGATGGCAGTTATTTCATCCGGATCTGCTCATTACTCCTGCTAGTAGTAAGAGTAGTAAAATACCTTCCCTTGCAACCATGCTCCAAGGATAAGTGCTGCCTGCTCTGAGGAGCTTCCTGGGGATCAGTGGAGGAGCCCTGAGCTAGAATGCTGAAAGCAATGGCAAAAGCTCACTTAAAGGAGACAGAAGTGGTGTACAAAATCCAGAGACAAAACAAAGAAGCTTTAAAACACTATGAGGTCTTCAGGCAAAAGTATAGCAAAACCAGAAAGTACCTCATGCGTGGTGGTGAACTCAGCAGACTGACTAGAAAGCCAGAATCAGCACTACTGAAGTATCAATGCTTATAGATTGGATCTTGACATAATGTTGGGAGAAGATCTAGTTCTGATAAAGACAAGATTATGATGTGACAGACGTAGATAGAGACCAGATCTGTGCTCCCAGTAATGTCCATGGGGAAAGTGTTCTTCAGACATAAGATTCCAAGAAGCACTAGAAAATATCTGAGCAACCTGTAAAGCACTCTTGGTAGTTTTGGAGAGTAGAAACCAAAAAAATTAATTTTTATCCACTGTCTTTATGTACTTTCTACCAGCTATTTCTGTCAATAACTTTGTTTTTTGTGCATGACCAGTACAGCAAGACTTCACTGGATATTGCGTACTGCGAATCAGACAGGATGTGAGATCTCTGACAGAGATCTTGGAGATTGCCAGACATCTCTGACAATCCAAACCACCATTCACTCAGATATGGTCAACAGTGAAGTGGTGCTGAAGAAATCCAGTCCTGATGATGTTCTTCCCTCCCTGCTTTAAGATACAGAAAAAAAGTATTTTTTTTAAGCAGAGAAAATGTACTTTTTCCAGTTCAGTCTAGATACTTGGCCTCTTACAATTGCCTTTAGATGGAACTGATTTTCATGCTAGATTTGACTAGGAAAAGTAAGCATTTCAGAGCAGGAAGAAGAAAGAAAAGGGTCTGTAACTATGCCTTTCTGTAAGCCAAAGTATAGATCAGTTGCCAAAAATTAATATGAAGGAATCAGAGCTAAATGCCCAGGTGCCAGTGAGTTCTAGGAGAAGCCAGGTGTCTACTTGAGTTCCCCCACTAAAAATAAAGACCCAAGCTTCCTGAAACAAATTTCCTTTATATGTGTCCCAGACAAGCAAATAAAGGGAAGCGTGGGATATTGTGAAATAACTCTGAAGTTCTGCATAAAAGTGAATTTATTTTTATTAGCTGCTCTTCATGTAAGCTGTTGCCTCCCAGGCACCTCACCTCAGACATTCCTGCCAGGCATGGCTCACAGTGTTGCCTCTGATTTATTCATGAAATCCACTTAATAATAGCAGAATTATTTTCCATGGGGAATTGTCATACTTTTGGAGAAGGGTCAGAGGGCTCTGAAATTTCACCTGAAATGTCACTGCCCAGCAGTGGGCTGCAGTCCAGTCATGTCATCCCAAAAGGAATTGCATGCCCGTTGTAACATCCAAAGCAAATTTGTATCTTGGATACAACTCCATACCTATCAATCAAATGGATCTAAATCAAAGTCTGGCCCCGTATTTCCATGAAAATGGTCAGTTATAAACAATTTCTTGCAGTTTGATTAATTCTAAGCTTTCTTTCCATGTGAATTCACAATTAATCAGGTGGTAATGTGTCCTGCTGTAGTCTCCTTTGGGAAGAGCTCAGCTCTGTGGGCTCATGGAGAAGAGGCTGCTGTGACACTAAAATCTTTCCCTGTATATAGCCAATGTGAAAGCAGGCCCAACACACTGAACAAGCTCAAATATTTGACCAGATTCACTCAAGGAAAAGGGGGACATTTCCGTGAGATGCAGGCACTTATTTGGGCTGGCTTTGACCCAAATGGGCAGCTGAAAAAAGGACATGACCAGGAACAGAGAGCATCTCCTGCTAGTGCCTCTGCTCCTCTAAGAGCTCATCCAGCTGCCATAGGGTAATAATTTCTGATCAAATCTTCCCAGGCATAGACACTTAATTAGTTTATTTGCAGAGAGAGTTTGAAGTTTCAGAAGGTTCAGGATCCATTTACTTTCTTCCTCCTTACATTTCACTCAGGCATGTCCTTCTCCCCAAGCTGCAACCAGGATCTCGAGCAGAGTGCCAGCCCAGCTCAGGGTAGAGAGAAACTTCAGAAACTTTTGATTATCCAGGCAGCCATTTAATTTACAGACAGCAGCTGAGCATCATCCAGGAAAACGAGTTAACTGAAACATAATTAACTACATGTCAGCAGAGCAAGCTGAATTAGTCTGCTGAGGAAATTAACAGGCACACAGATACAATAGGGCTTCCGAAGAGCCTAAAGAAGTCGAATAAAGGCACACAACAACCGACTCACATTTCTAATTAGAGAAGAAAGTATGAATGACATACAAGCTTCTCTCACATCTCACTCACCTTTCGCATGCCCTTTCACAAAGGGATTTCTATGTGTGGGAACATTTCAGGCACATCTAGAACTTGTTTAATCCAAAAGTCAAACTGTGTTGGCAAGTTAGCTCAAGTCACTTTGGGCAGAGGGGGGCCAGTTTCTGAGGCAGTCAGTCATGCACTTGAAGTAATGCCATGGGAGTTAGGAGATCAGCCATGCAGAAAAGCCAGCGAGCTCTGCACAGCAGCTCATCAAAGGATACTCAGAACACTCAGAAGTCAATCCTGATGCTGAAATCCAGGCTCAAGTTTCAGTTTCAAGTAAATTCAAAGTTCACAAGTGGGGATATTTTCTCACAGGTAGCAGTAAGCCTCTTTGCTCTGCCTTCATGCTCCCAGGTCAATTTTTTGCCTCGGATAATTAAACCCAGTGTGGGGCTGAGGGACTGTACAATAGGGCACACCCTGGAAAATAACCCAGGAGCTCTGCATGGCTGCCAGAGCTTGTGTCTCCCCCAGCCTCCCACCTGCATTCAATTCAAAGCCCCAGATCTGCAACCCTACTTGGGGCATTTCTACAATCTGGGTTCTACTGACCTGGGACCCCCCTGCTTCCAGGGCTGCCAGCCCTCCTTTGTCAAGGAGATGGCGCAGGGGAGCCCCACGTCTGCAGCCCTCTCACTCAGGGCTGAGCACCGTGTGTTTTCCTAGGAATTAAAACTCTTTCAAGCCTCAAAGGTAAACACAAGTGTACCCTTTCTGTCAGCTCTGGTGGACACTGGAGTTGTCTTCAGGGCCAGACACTTTTCTCAGACAAAAGCGCTTAATTCCCAATATATTCCAAGTGCTTCAAGAACCATGACATGGCTTTTTACACGCTCAAGCCCTCACTTTCCACACACATGTAAGCAAAGACCCAAAGCTTCCCCAGAGACCTCCCTGGCTATAAAACTGACTTCACAGCCATGTGTGAATGGCCAGGTGAACTTAAGTTCCCCTCCTCACTTTTATTCATAAAATCATGTTTGATATTACTTCTGATAAGAAAAGAAAAATCAACTCTCCAAACATAAATGGAAGTCAGCACTTTGTTTTTCTGATGTGTTTTGCCATAGTCTCAGGTTTAAACCAGACCCTGATGGCTGTGCTTGTTATTCTCCTGTGGGCAATGAGGAAGTAGTTTCTCAAGCTAGAGATGTGAACTGGAGTGATTCATTGTGCTTTACATGCCTCCTGTGCTTTTCCTAGCCAATTTAAGTAAATACAGTATCGGAAATTGGGTTCTGTATGAACAATTGTGACAATTACTGCTAAGAGCCCCATCACTTTTTGCTTCATTTAATATTCTCTGTAATTCTGTTAGTCATAAAGAAAGTCATTCAGTATTAATGTGGATGTCACATGCCCTTCCACGGAAACCTCAGGAATAATTAATGCTCCATTAACACCTTAAGTGTCTTGTTATTATTTATTCATTTAGCATTAAAATTGATGAGGCTGTTTTAGGGAGGAAGGAGTCAAGATATATTGCATGAAATCCTTTTTTTGCGTGTGTGTATGACCACACTGTTCCTGCAAGAGCCACGGGACATTGGTTTAGTGACAAATGCCAGTGGGCCTGTAGCCTTAGCTATACTCTCCTCCCTGCTTGTTGCTGTGCTATAAATAGCTCAAGATTGAACAGGGAGATATGCAAGACACTTCAAGAAAACACCAGAGGAAAATCAGGAGATGATGTCTGGCAAGCCTTTTGGCAGAGAGACTGAAGACCCGGGAAGATTTCATTCTGTTTCCCTCTCTATCATACTTCCAGATGTTTGTGTACAAGCCATGCAGAGTGAATCCTCAACCTATCAGAAGGTCAGGCTCTCAGCTTAAGAGAGAGCATAGGGTGCCCTCTGTTTTCTTGTTTCCTTGCGGCCAGAGACCCAACATGAAATATTTTGTTCAAGCATAACACAATTTTTTTTACTTTTTTTCCCCCCCCCCCCCCCAAAAAAAGTTTTTCTGGGATCGGTAGGATCTTCTCTGTGTTTTGGTTTTCCCTTTAGCTCCTGGAAAAATTCAATCATTGGCTGGGTCCAAACTTCGTTACTGCACTTGAATTAAGCATCTCAGGGTGTCCTCCAGAGCCTAGTGGATTATCCTTGGCAGGTGGCAAGTGTGATCTGCCTAGGGTCACAGAAAAGGAAATCGGTGGCTGCTGGCAGACAAGCTCCCTCTGGAAACTGTGGTGCATCTGGGATGAGGATTCAGGTCTTCCACACCCCACCCCTGAGTATCACTAGTGGTCTCATCCTTCCTTCCCAGCTGTCTCGAACCCGAGGGCCGCTTCCAGCACTGCATCCAGAGCAGAGTCTCTGTGTTTCCCTGCTTCTATAACGGCTGTAACTGATTTTCCAGCTATTACCATCATCAACAGCCCCATTAACAAGAGACATCTAGGCAAACAACAATTCCCCCTACAGCTGAGTTTAGTGCAGGCTGGAGTTCCCCAGCTGAGTCTGGGCTGAGTGTATCCTTCTCACACCACACTCCAAAGAGCTTTTTCATTCTTTCAAAAGCAACATGGACCTCTGCACGCTGCATGACCCCCAGTCCCCAATTAAACTATCCCCCAGCTGTTACTGACTTCCAAAAGTGGATCTGTCAGAAGTGTGGTCATTGTGTTGAGATCTACCACCAAAGAAAAGAACACCCAACAGTGCCCAAGGAGACAAACATTTGTTTGACACTCCCTGCCATCCCACACATGTGTGTATATATATATATATCTGTACTTGTGTACACACAGGGTACCTTGATAGTAATTAATGTCTTCTCACTCACTGCAAAGCCTCGGTTATATTAGACAGAGCCATATGTTTTCTGCACATGCTGAAATGTATATTTATGCTCCTTTTATAGTTGTCCTTCCTTGCAGGAACAGGATGTGCTGCCTCCTTTTTTCCCTCCTACATTTTCTTTTCCTTCCTCTCAGTATCATCTGCTACAGCTTCTCTAAGAGAAGCAGCTCAGGCAAAAGGGGTGCTCCTTGCACTACTGCCAAGATATGCTGCCTAGCCCTTGGTTGCAAGGGCATTTCTAGCAGGAACTGAGGGCTCACCTCATGTATTTCCATCCAAAGTGTGCACTACTGACACTCATCAAGTGCCCAAGCTGCCTGACAATGGCGCGTGACTTCTGCGGCTTGTCAGGGGGTAGCTTGGCAGCTAGGCCAGGTAGTTCATCACTTCCCACCACAGAAATGCTCTCTCCATGCTGCTTTTCCTTCTATCCTAGATATTGCACTGAGATTGCTGCTATAAAGAAAACAAATGCAGCAAGGTGCATACAAATTGCAAATAAAAAGTTAATGGTGGCATCTTTCAGCAGTCCATGGAGAGTAAAGGGCCATTAGCCTCATTAAAGCAAGGAAAATCATTTTTTTGTGCTCCAGTTTTCCTCTTTACCGCAGTGAATCTTCATGAGCGCACACACATATCTGTGCCTTGGAAACCTTGCTTTGAATTATAGCTTTTTATTACAAGGAGAAGGTGTCAGCTTCAGTTTCAGCTTTCCTTGCAAAGTGTTTTGCTGCCTTTCCTCCACAAAGGAGGCCCCTTGCTAATTCATCCTGCATCTTTACAACCAGAGGAGACAGTACAAGGAACCTGGGTCTGAACCCCTCACCTCTGGGTCTGACCCTCCTGGTTCCTCCCAGGGGTTAAATTCTCTACTATACTCCTCTATCCCAGGGTATAATTCTCAAAATCAGTAACTCCTTCCTCTCCATTTCCACTTCATGGGCTATACAGAGGATGTGGGAAATCAGATCAATGGCACAACAGCATTAATTCTTGGCTTGCAAGTAGGTTAGGTATCTCTCAGTCTCTCTCTTTTTTTTTCTTTTCAGAACAGTAGCACAGTAAACCCACATGATTTGGCTTCTCCATCACTTCATGATTTTCTGTGGAGATGAGTGCTTTCATTTTTGCAGCTTCCTTCCTTCTGAAAATAGCAGGCTGGATTTTCTCGTCAGTCATCTACTTGTAGTAAAATCAAAGATATTTCACGAAACCATGTGGACATGGTTTTCACTGACTGCATGGGCTGGTTCCCAACATATGTCAGTGCAATAGAGATTAAAAGCAGGCCTGGATGGCCAGTGACCGTTGACACTGATGGTCCTGCATTGTGTCATGGTAAGGTCAGGGCAGTCCTTATCTTTCTGCTTTGATGTGAAGCACTGAGGATACACATGTGTTACACCAGTTTGGGTCTGGGTTTGGATCTGAGTCTTGAATTTTCTGTCAGAAAGTCAGGATTTAGACCTAGATGGGGTTCTGTCATGACAGATCAATCTCAAGGAGGAAGTTGTGAAATGTGGAGGAACTGAACACAAATCAAGTAGAAGAGAAGGTGGCATTCATCTCAAGGGATTTTATTTTTAAACACAAAGACTCTGGGATGATGTAAGATTCCTGAACACCTGGCTGGTAAATACTTCACTGACTGAAGACTCACAATTGATTACTCCCTACCAAATTTGTTTCTCTTTTACAAAGCAACTGCAAACACAGATGCTCTAGGAGTATGTTCTCTTTGCTTATAAGCTTTATAATGGCTCTTTCAAACTGTTCGCCTGTGTTTCTGATTCAGCAAGCATTTAAGGATATACTGGATTGAATTTTCACAAGTAAGACCCAGTTTTGCTCACGTCTTAATCCCCACCTCATGCCCACCCCCCAAAAAAGAAAAAAAAAAGAGAGAGACTGAGAGGTACCTAACCTATTCACAAGCCAAGAATTAATGCTGTTGTGCCATTGATCTGATTTCCCACATCCTCTTCCTGGGGAATCAGTCCCTATGTAGAAGTCAGCGGATAATGGCTCTGCATTTCTGAGTGAAGCTTCCTACCTGTGAAAAACAGCTGCTAACAGAGTTTGACTGTCAGGAAGCCAGCAGACAGATGCTTTGGGTAAGGAGTCATGACATGAAAGATGAAAGGATCACTGCTAAGGCATCTGTTACCCATCTCAGAAAAAGGAAGAAGGAAACATTACTGAACCATTTATACAGGAGCTCCTGAGCTCCTGGGGACTTTAATTACCCATACATCTGCTGGGTATGATGTTCCTCAATCCTAAACCAAAATCATTCTTTTATTCCAGATAGGACTATTTTATTGCATAATTAAAAAAGAAAAAAAGTTGAATTATTCCAGATCAAATGATACAGAGGGAGGAAAAAACCTAAAGAGTTTGGGAAGATAGGTGGGTCTGTAATGTTGACCACAGCTTTCTTGAACTGGGTCCATATAAGACAGTTCTGGGAGTGCATGATACCACGAAGGAGTTGGAGAGTGTGGATGAGAGTCAACAGGCCAAGCAAGACAAGCATTCTTCCTGTTTATGCTCTATTCATTTTACATCATAAACTTTCCCCAAGCAGATTGCAATCTTTTAAAAATGAATTGGCTACCTGAGATGGCTTGCTAAATAATTTGAGTAGCCAAACAAAACCCATATTCAAAATAAGTCACTGAAATGAAATGACACACAAAGCAATATGTAACTCCGATTGTGCATTGCTGTTCCTTAATCCAGTGAGTGTAATACCACAGAAGTGATGTCTGAACCCATTTTAGCAGAGATGCAACCTTTTTGTAAAAAAAATGCTTCTTAAACAGTTGCCTAAAATGCACTTTTTAGATGTATTTTTTAACTCCACTAGTAATTAGGTTAACTGTAGCATATTTACAGTCGAGTACCACAAATGAGCTCTAAAGTTAGATCTACCTCTAAATATAGGCATAGCCTCAGTGCCACATGGGAAAGGAGAAAGCTACAAGCTCTGTCTGGTACGCTGCATCTTTCTAGGGAATTGCCAAGACCAGTGTAGTGTGTGTCAATACAATAAGCAGTCAAGCTTGCTTAACTGTTCACTGAAACATGTGCCTTCCTTCAGCTCTACTGCAGTACAAAGAGAAGGAGTAGCCAAATCCAAGCAGGGGTTACTCCATGAGGACTTCAGGCATGAAAGGTTAGATACCCTGCGTGGGGAAAAGAGATACTTCAGGGCGAAACAGAGAAGGGCAAATTAAGTTGAGAGATGCTAGCCTCAAAGTGAGGTCTAATGGCAAAGTAACGGTGTGCTGTAATTGTTCAGAGAAGCAACTGGAAATACCAGGTGCCCTGTTGAAGACAAAAGAAAAGAGTTAAGGAAAATAAGATCAGGCTTTACAGATACTGAGAAAACCAAAGCACTAGAAGAAATATTGAAGAAGGAAATTTCAGGAGAATAAAATGTGACTGAAGCAGTGAGCTGCTTGTTTGAAGGGCCAGGAAGTACAAGTACGGAGACTTCATCAAACCTGTGCCTGAGTATGCTCTTTCAGAGGTGTTGAATCCTCTTTTTAACCCATCCCAAAGGCTATGTGTGTTTTACTTGTACTTCTGGTCCATTAGACTCCTATGGTGAAACCTTCAGTCTGAGGAGGATTTGGCTAATACTTAACCTTATTGAGCAAGGTAAGCAGAGCTGAACAAGTCAAGGATGGAGAATTAGGCATGTAACAATGCTTAACTTCCCTACAATGAGTATAACTCAATTATTTCTGTTAATGAGATCCCCCCGTCATGCATAATCAATCCCTGCTTGCATGGGAAGGCGCTGAAGGGCACGAGCTGACAGACATCATCAGGTGAGTGTGCCTGGGTAGCTGCCTTGCAGGCCACGGGGCAAATCACTTGTGACCATGTCGCTGAACTTGCACAGAAAAGAAAGGCACAAGTGCATTGCCGCGTGCTGAGCTTCACACATCTCATATCCAACCTCAGAGGAGTGTTCAAGGTGCTACTAAAAGTCTGCACCTTACCAAAGTGCTCTTCTAACAGAACGGGGAAGGCTGTGTTAGCACCTCTGGGCATAGCTGGTATACCCTTCTCAGAGAAAAACACTGTAGTGGGTGGTCTTGGGCATGGCTTTCCTCGTTCCTGACTTGCATGAAGCTTTTATATTTATTTGTCATGTTCTTTACGTATTTATTCAAAAGTCTAATGACATTTAAATGAAAAGTCTCATGCTGATTAAAAGCAGGTAGGGGAATAGCTGGGAAAATGAAATGCACCATACATAATCAGATCCAGATGATATACAGCCCAGGGTTTTGAGGGAATGAAGCTGATGAATATAGTGAGCCTCTGGTAATTAGATTTGAACAGCCACGGCAAGGGAGAGGAGGGGGAGAAATGCAAACACGGTATAGATCTTAAAAAGGGGAATAAACAACAAGAAAAAAGAGAGTTTTCCTAACATAGGCTTATAAAAAGCCCACATCACTGACTATAACCCCCAGAGGGGAGGATTGCAAAGTGTTTCTTCAGCTTTCCCTTTCAAACTTTCCATCATCTTTTCACTCCCCACTTCCACAGTTGTGCTCTTTTTTGTTTCCTCTCCTCCCCTTCATCTCCATTCCACCTTCTGATTTTGCCCATATCCCCCATTTTACTCCCTAGGAGATCTTTAGGGTTTCTCAGGATGAAGAGCCCTTCCCAGATCATTCTTGATTCCCTTCCAAGGTACAACCTCTCCATCCTGCTCTATGTAGTTACCTGAACAGTAGAGGTCCATGCTGTCCCTTTCCTTCTCGACAGCACTAAGTTAAACCTTTAATTCAGGCTAAGTACTTAAAGATGTGCATTTCTTTAACATGTGAGCAGTCCTGCTAAAATCAATGGAGTTACTGGAGTGTTAAGAACCAGAGGGGTTTTTTGCCTGCCCAGAACAGAACCTCAGGCATTAATTCCTTTTCATTCCCAAACTAACTTTGTCCCAGCCTCTGCTGTTGTGTTCAGGCCCATGTCCTCACCTGCACACAAACCCGGGCACCTGCCCTAGCAGACACCCCTCTGTAGCCAGTCTGACCTGCCACCTTCACCCTTCCCTGTGCTGGAGAGGGGGAGCCTGGCTTTGCTTCATGCCCCTGCCCGGCACATGGGGCTGGCAGCGCTGGCTGCCCCGGGGCTGCTGGGCTGAGGGCATTTGTGGCTCTTGGCTGGTCTCCACCCCGAGTTGATTGTGTAAAGGGCTTTTGTGCAGCCCAGTTGCCTGAGTACACTGACAATAGCCCCCTTCAAGGTGCCACACACCCCGAGGTTAGGAGCCACGACCCGGCTGCGTGGCCAAGTGAACCCACTCTGCTCTGTCCCGGGGCAGCCACGCAAGGGGGGAAAGGGAACAAATGAGTTACAGTTTACTGAGGATTTGGTGGGTTTGGGAGGTTGATATGCTGCACATCAAGCCTTGCTGAGCAGGTCTTTGGATGAATTCCTCACATTGCAGGGCAGAAGCCCACCAAAATCCTGCTGCTTGCTACACCCAGGCAACCCCCCGAACGTTGCAGCACCCTGTATGCGAAGGCATTGAAGGAATAGGATGGCTCTTTTCTTTTTTTTTTTTTTTGTGTGGATAATGAATTCTTTTCAATTAGTCCAAGAATCAGCATCACTATTTGAATTGTAGATTTTTACATTGAGCAGAAAATCTTTAATGTTTTCCAATGGAGTTTATATATAGAGTGTTAGCAGAGCTGTCTGTTAGGCAACAATTCCACTGGAGAAGGAGAAAGTGAGTCTGGATGGTGATAAAAAGCAGTACTTCTTTTTTCTCTTCGTATCTTCACTAAAGAGTGAAAGTGTCTCTTGGGATCTGTTATTTGGATTATAATCTGAATTACTTTCTGTGAGAGTACTGACTTTGTGGACTAGAAAGATCAGACTAGCACTGAAAAAATAAATTCCCTTTGGGACACTTAACACAGCCCCTTTTTCTCCCCAAAGCCAGAAGAATCCTTTAAAGTTGTTTTAGTAACACTAGGAACCTAGAGCAGACTTCGCACAGATTTTGAAGAAAAGAGCAACATCTCCTTGCAGCACAGTTCGTTACCAATGGGTCAAAATGATTTGCTGGATCAGGAATATTTCCCTCCCTGGGAGATGTTGATTGAGGCTGTAGGCTTCTCATTTGTATATTGCACAGTGCAACTCAGTTAGTTGGGTTTGAGGCAATCAGATGTTAAAAGGCAATTTGGAGAAAATTGCATATAACTTCAGATGTCATTCAAAAAGGATGGGGTAGTGGCATATGTTTCTCATAACCTTTGAAACATTACACATGTTTCAGAACTATACTGTTTCTTTAGAAGTAAACCATATAATTTCTGGATTTTTTAAAATTAAACATGGTACCTTTAATTTAAGATATTGTTATTCTAAAAAAGACAATGTTAACCTTTCTCGACCTTTCTCTGCAGTGTAAGTTATTGTTGGCAAGGTCATGTTTGGACACTTTGTCTGATCCAGGAGTGTATTTCATGAATTACCTTATAATTTTAAGTGGTGACTAGACCTTTGTGCTCTAGATAACGTCACAAAAACAATTTATCCAAGGCATTAGACAAAGAAAGGAAAAATTGCCCACTTTTCCCATCAAATATGATTACCATTCACCACATCTAAATGAAGTGCTTGTTGCATCTTTACTGGAGAACCAAAAGCCACTATGAATAGGTTTATTTCTCCATTAACTGAAAACTGGTTCAGGGAAGACAGGGGAAACGGGCTTTATAATTAACCCTCTTAGTGCTCCAACAGAAAACTGATAGATCTGAAACTTATGCTGTGGTGGAATCTTCTCTTTTTTTTTTTTTGTAAATGATGGGAGGCCATGAGGTAAGCCTCTCACCCCTCTCGCTGTAATGCAGGGTCTGGCAGTGGGCTGGAATGATGACACAAGGGCAGGAGAACAGGCGAACCCAGAGCAGGGCTCTGCAAGTTTATTCAATTAGGTACTAAATGTTTGGAACAAGGTTTCATTTGCCAACAGCTGTATACAATCATTTGTGGTTTTGAGGCCAGGGTAATTGGCATGTTATGAGCTTTTGCCTCAGATTTTGGCATCTGCCTGAAA
This sequence comes from Corvus brachyrhynchos, assembly GCF_000691975.1. Taxonomy (NCBI): domain Eukaryota; kingdom Metazoa; phylum Chordata; class Aves; order Passeriformes; family Corvidae; genus Corvus; species Corvus brachyrhynchos. The sequence continues at coordinate 2,786,234 of NW_008236217.1, read as the reverse complement.
ACCACATGGAAAGAGGGAAGGTTCTGCATGGGGCTCAGCCAGGAACCCTCCCTAGGGAGTATAATCTCAGGAGCCATCAGTGAACAAACCTCACCCAGGTCTCATGGACATGGGGCAGATGCTGCCCACCAGCACTCCTAGCAAGCCCTGGTGAGTGGGAGAAAGAGTCCTTGCTAGGCTGTATACTACCAGAGCCAAGATTGCTTCACATGCATGGATTTATGCTTTTAACTAGGGATGCCTGTCTTCAGGAAATTGACTGAAGCTGCTTGTTAATTGGAAGCAGTGGGGGAATTTTATTTTCCATTGTGTGCTCAGTCCTCAGTGATCCAGCACTCAGCACTAAGTTACAGCTCGGAAGCTGCCACCAATCTTTATCCAATGGTGACATGACATCCCTGGCCTCCCTTTGAACAGTCCAGGACGCTCTCTCTTCCATGCCATGTTTCCTTTCAGGGCATGCTAAGAACTGCAACACCCTGCTCCTTGTATCCTCTTCCCCAACTCTGCTTTTTTTTTTTCCCCTTTCACCAGAGCATTACCACTTTGCTATGGGATGCTCTTTGGGGAAACAGCAACCATTTGCTACACATTTGTGCAATGCCTGGCACAGCAAGCCCTGCCTAGGTCAACAGTTTTTTTGGCAGCATTGCAACAAATACTAAATGCTAATAGCACCATGGTGGAGCCATGCTTCATCATGAGTATCACTAGATGGGATCACAGTACTCCTTTTATTATCACCTGCTACTTCTTCCTGTTAAAGCGGAGTCAGCCTTGAATGGTTCCTCTGGCTCACACTGTCGTAAACAACATCACGTCCTGGTTTCTTAATTGTTTATACCTTAAAGAGCAGTCCTGTATCCTGTAGAGAAGCTCCCAACTGATGTCTGATAATTAACTCAAGATCAGGAGAGCCAAAATATGCAGTGCTACTCTGTATTAATGTTCTTTAGTTATAGTAATGGATTGCTTTTTCCCTGTGGTGCTCAGAGCTCTTTACAAAGAAAGAGGAGCATTGTTATTGCCATTTAAGGGATGAAAAAGCTTAAGGGCAATGAAGAAACATGCCTTGCCCACAGTTAGACAGCAAAGGAGAGTCCAATTCTTCATATTTCCCTTGTCATTGGGACTACTTACAAACCTACCAAAAGCTGTGTCATATCCACGCCCCTCAGTGAGAACTCAGTGAGGCTACTTAATAATAACAAAAAGTATAATTTATCCCATATATGTCCAAGAATCAACGGCAGTTGTTCTGGCAGGCACTCACATGCTGTTTGGTTGGGGTGAGTCTGTTCTTAACAGATGCTCAGCTGCTTGTTAACGGGATAGAGAGATGCAAATGAAAGTCTGCAGGCTTCAGAATAAGCAAACTTTGTCCTTTGATCACAGCGAAGTCCCTCCTGCTCCTGATAGTTGCAGTTTTATAGTGGGTCAGGTGGACGACAGATGTTCACCTGCTTAACTACAGTAGCAGTAAAATTCTTAAAAACAACCTCTGAACAAAATACCCATCTAACTCTTGCTGCTTTGCAATCAGGCAGGAGCCCTTTAGATGTATGTGTCTACACGTCCCATCTAATTTCCTCTCAGAAAGCTCAAGCAGTGGAGCCGCCACTCTTTTCTTGGGCAAATAATTTCTTTCTGTGGTAAGACCCTGCTCCTCTGATGTGGCTTTCCTCCCCCACCACACATGGCTAATTTAACTTTTCCCTTCCTACCCATGCTCGTCGGCATGGATGCAATATGCACGCTGAAATGTCATCACTCCCCCTCACAATCACACTGTTGTGCTTGCTCATCTGGGGTCCATCTGTGGGGGGGTGGTAATGGAGTCCTACTATGCTGGAGAGTAGGAGGATGGAGGGATGAGGAGCATGGGAATCCTGACTGTTGGGCTGAGCTGGGTGATCACACCCTGTTTACTGGGTTCAGTGCTGAGGCAGCTGTGTGAAGCTCCATACCCTGTGATATGCACAAGGACATCTCCCAGGATGAACTCACACTTTTGTCCAGTGGAAATGCCATGCATATTTTGGTCACCTTTGCTGCTGTTTGCTCTGGTGACTGGGTAAAACCTAAGGGACTTCGGAGCTTAGCATTCTGAGTGCCTGTGCTGTGTTGAGAATAAACAGGACCGAAGCAAACATCCCTGTTGATCCATGTTGGTCTTCTGTGCTTAGAAACTCAGGGAAGGAATCTAAGCTAATAGGACCAATGATTTTCTCCAGAGCTTTTATACTGTGTCTGGGTCTGCTGCTGTCTACAACACCACGGAGCTGATACCTGCAAAACGACCATTTTTAGTGACTGCATGAACAGAGACTGGCTTTGATGCTCAAAGCTAATGTTAGGCAGCACATGGAGATACGTGGGATTTGAGCTGGGATTTTGTGGTCACACTTTCTGCTGAAACATCTGTCCGAAGCCCAGTGAGAGGCTGACTACTATGAGCCTGAGGGAAATGTGCAGTGATGCTTGCAAATCTTCTCACAGCAGAGCTGCTGACCACGGGTGGGGCAGAAAGGGCCACACGGGGTAAAGATACTGCTGTCCATAGTAAGACAAAACCCTTGTCTAGAAAAAAGAAAAGTTAAGGAGGAGTTTTTCCTCTGTGTACTCCATATGTAGCCTGAATTTTCTGCTGCTCGGGGGAGAATGCCAAATACAATTCATATCCTCCAAAGGAGGAAATTCGGTTTAAAAATGAAAAGAGCTAGACATATGTCTCTTCTCAAAATCAATAGGATTTATGCATCCCAATCTCTTTCTCATTTTAAGACTTTCATCCGACACAAAGCACTCAGCTATGCTTTTATGACCAGGTTCCCCTTTTCCTTGCAAAATCACCACCTCCTTTTCATATTCATCACCAATGGGGATCAAAACCAGCCTACAACCCAGCAAAGGCAGGCTTCATGTTTGCCTTCTACATCTTTGTTTAGCCCTCTGACAGAGCTCTGGAAAAAGCCCAGGCTGCAGCCTTAGCTCAGGGCTGAATGAATAAAGGTCACCATGCTCCAGGATGGAGGTTCATCGTCACACAGTGAGACAGACATGGCTAGCTAAGCTGGAGGTGGTTTGAAGAAAAGGTACAGCACTCAGCTGTGCTCACCTTCAAAGATACTAATCTCACAGGCTTGCTCTTGCCTGCAGAAAGCAGTGCTGTGACTCATGTCAAATGGTGGGAGTGGGATCTTATCCATCATGCTCCAGTGGAAATGCCTTTTCTTACGTGCTGGGAGGAGGAAGAAGGACACAAGGGGTCACCTCAGCTGCTAGAGCTGAGGTCTTCAGTAAGCCATCTGATGATTTCGTCGAGGATGAGCTGGTTAAGCAGGAAAAACAGGATGAAAGAAATAGTAAGCAAGTGCTGCTGTCTTGGCAAAATCATCTAAGAATTCATAATTCAATAGACTCTTTGTGAATTCCTTTGCTTTGGTTTTACTTATGTGCCATTACTATTTTCCTATCATTAAGCAATGTCTGGAAAAGCATGATTAAAATAAGAAACAAACCCCACCAGATAACAGGGAGGCACTGCTAGAAATAGGATCCCAGCTGCCATCTACTTCCTTATAAAACCAAACAGATCTGCTCTTTCTCCATCCTGCACTGAAGAGCTTGTAGATTTGAGGATGTTTTTCATGCCTAACAGGACATTCCACATTTGAACTGCATAGCCCCTTTTCCTTATCCCTACTAATCTTTCTTGCTTTTTCTTGCATTACTTTGCACTCCTCTAACTGCTCATAGACAAGAATACTGGCAGCAAGCATATGAAGTCTCAAATGTATTGAATATGAGCTTCAAGAATGAAAATGCAGAGGTATTGCAGACCTCAAGTCCACTGAGATAGCAGGTTGAGTTATGGAGACATTCAGTCTTTGGGCTGCTATAGTAAATTGCTAAATCTTTATACTGGATTATATGCTGGCAATAGAACCGTTGTTAAAACCTAGCACAAAGGAGTTCTCAAATTATTCCCTGATGAAAAGATTGGGTACCAGGATTTGAAGTAAATGAAGTACTTCTTTTGCCCAACATTTCGTTTAAACCATGAAACTCACTGCCAGACAAAGCTGCAAAGGGAAATGCTTAAGCAGGCTCAGCAAAAAATATCATCTGAAGTTGAGAAAGACTGGCTCATAAGCAGTGGTTAAAGAGGATAGGACAGATGGTCATAAGGAAGAATCAGTACACAGAGAGCCCTGGGCAGGCTGGAAGGTTGGGCCAGCTAGGGAAGCATGAAGAATTGGACTCTCCTTTTCTGGAAATATTCATGACTGAATTTGACAGGGCCCTGGATAGCTCAGACCTAGGCTCTGCTTTACATAGACCAGATGGTCCCCAAGATCAGGGACCCAGCCCAGACTTACTGAGATTCTATGGATTCAAGCCTGAAATCAAATAGTCAGGCTGAGGGGAGGATTCTTCTTCCTCAATCTTTGCTTTTATTTTTCTAGGTACCTGCTGCTGCCCATTGGCAGAAATGACACACTGAGCTTGGTGAATCTAACCTGAAACTGCATCAGTTTTTGTACTCTTATAATTCCTCTGCTGTAAAACCCCATTATCCTTTCCAAGGAGGACGCTGTAAATTCAAACTTCACATCAGAGGTAGGGCAACCTTTTGACACGGCCATGCAGTCATTGGGATAAGCTATATTATTCAGACGAGTGTTAGCTGTTACCCAGAAAAAAAAAAGATCAACAGAAAGCAGCTGGGAATGAGAAGGAAGCAAGGGATACATGTCCTGATCCATCAATAAAGCTGTCTCTTGTACATGTGCATGCCTCTATACCACGCATTGCTGAGCTAGAGCGGAGTGCTTAGCAGACAGCGTTACTTGCAAACCCCCTGCCCCCAAAGGACCATCTCCAATCAATCTGAAATGATGGTGGGTTCACTGGGGTGCCTCATGACTTACATCCAGCTGAGACAGCGGCTCTCTCTTTAATGGCAATAGCAGCATGTGGGCAGGGAAAGGAGGCAGCCGAGCGGAAGGATGGCTGGTGCAAGTGGATCAGCACCACAAGCACTGCATGGATGGAGCCATCCACAGTGACCCTCAGGCCACAGCAAGATGGGCCCTCAGCAGCCAGCAGCACCCTCACTCTGTTGATGCCAAGGGATCTGCACTGAGGTCCGTGAGCTGGAGGTGCAGCCTTCTCTTACATTGCCTTCGTTAATAATACAGCTGCTGCACTGGGTGGCAGCCTGGGCTCTCAGTCTGCTTCATGTTGAGACCTTTGTCCTCACTTGGGCACTGAGGAGACGTGCTGGGTTTGTTTCTGGGCCAAATAAAAGCCTGCTCCAGCGAATGCCACTGTGGCTTACAGGCTTTGATCTCAGGACCTACCTGTTCTGTCAGCTCCACTTGCAAAGCCTGCGTAACTCTTTGTGTTTGTTCTCAAAACAAGCATTCAAATACACTCTTTTGTATTTTCTTTTCCATAAGAAAACCAGAGCAGAAGAAACCTGTGTGAACAAGCCAGTAGGAGCTTCCTTAGCTGCGGGAAGCCAACAACAACAGGGGCACCACTTTCAGATTTCCTCACAGCTCTGCAACAAACAACAGGGAGCAAAACAGCAAACCCAATATGGAAAGACCCACTGGTGGGGTTTGCTTTATGAAAAAATGCTGTCCTTGTGTCCTGTAGACATTTGTCACAGTGAAGCCAGGCAGCAACCCATCTGTGAGCTTTCCCCCACTCTCTCATGGCCTCACTTCACTAAACCTAACACAGTTCCTCTACAAAGTGCAGAAGTCAGTACTGTGCACAGGTGGCTCCTTTATGAAGCTAAGGGTGGAAGGATGTCTGGGTTCCTGAGAACCTTCCTTGAGTCTCTTGGGTTGCATGGAGCCTTCCAGGGTGCAGGGATATCCCCAAACACACAGGGGAAAACTTCCTGCCACAAAAGTCCAACAGGGTCCCCACAGAGCCTGCTCTGAGCAAGACAGCCTGAACTCAGCAGGGCCATGAGTCCTAGTCCTGGGTGCACAGCCACTAGGAGATGTAACCAGTGGTCTGCCTTCTACAGCCCATGGCTTGTGTTTTCTGTCTGTGTTCTCTGTTTGTCCTCTAACCTCTTTGAACTGCCTTTTTAAATGTCTAAACAGTGCTCAGAGCGGGCCTCTCACAGGATTACCATCCAACTTATAATTATACCCAGACACGATATTAAAGTTGAAGGGCCAAGTACTCGAAAGTTAGGGAACAATAGAATTTATATTGCCTCTGTACTTTAATGCAAATTCTTCCCTCAGCAGCTGCTGTGGTTTCTGTGCAGCCTGTTTGCTGTGAGTGGGAGAACCCAGGGGCACGTTTTCTGGGTGTCCTCAGTAACTCCCTGCTGCTCCCATGAGGAGTCAAACACAGGGCAGCACCACACACTCCCATGGCAAAGTAGTCACACAGGGCTGGCTGAATGTGTTGGAGGTATCCGCCTTTGTCCCCCCCGTGTACTCTGCAGCTGTGGGAGCACGATGCTGGATGGCCAGTGGGGTGAAGGATCTGGTGGATGAAAAATACCTCGGCAGGAGCTAATGGCTTTTTCTAGCCCAGATCACTTCTGCATGAAGCCTAGAGGGGTGGTACAAGGGTGAGGATGAGAGTGAAGACTAGGAAAGAAGGACTTATGCTGGCTTTGCTCCAAACAAAACATTCTTCCAACTTAGGCAAACAGCAATGCTTGCGTGACATTCTCTTGGAACCTCTTTTACCCTTTACAACTCCTGAGCCAGTGTTTTTTAATCCAAGTTACTGAACATGTTAAGCATGGATGGAGGCAGGAGGGGATCTAGCAAAGAGAAGCAAGGTCATGGTTCTGAGTGACTGAGTGATGCCCTGGATAATGGAGTTCTTCCTGTTCAGCACCTTGGAGATGTTAAACACGTTACTCTGTCCAAATGTTTTGCAGGCAGTCACTGCTTTTCTTCCTCATTTTTTGAGTGCTTTTAAGTCCTTGCTTCAAACCAGAAGAGCACTTGGACTTGTAGAAGTATATGCCATCAGATTTTGTCAATACAGCCATTAGCCTCTAGCCTTCTCAGATATGGCTAACCTGTTTCACCAAAAATTCAGTCTGGGGCAATTCCCAGGAATGTAAACTTTCAACCCGCAAGGTGAAGTGTTGGAAATGCTGATAAATACCTCAAATCAGGTTCCTGGAATGGGAAGCATTTGGGAAGCTTGTAAGAGGCGAAACCAATCCACAACACTTGAGAATAGAGCTTGTCTCTATAAGTAATAAAAAGGAGCAGCTGATATCTAAAAAAGTCAGAGCCTGAAGCTAAAATGTCCTCCACGGTATTTGTATGCACTTGCAGGAATTGGCACACAGCTGGAATGGGTGTACAAAATGCCTCTCTGAGGCTAATGAGGCCTTACCTGTGCTTTAACATGAAAATGACTGGACTTCCATGTGCAGTGTGGAAGGTTGTATTGCTCCAGCTCTCCTTCTTCCAGGTAAAAGGGTGCAGAAGTGCACTGCCTGAGGCCTGTTACTCCATTTGCAGAAGTGATTCAGGCATCCATGCCCCCACGGCATGGATTCAAAATCTAGGGGACTAGGGTTCTACGTCACTGTGGTGGGTCTGGTTCTTCTACTTCACCTCTCAGCTGAAGCTCTTAAAGTGATGTAAGTAAAAATGTTAAATCTGACTTTATTTCTAAACTTGGGGAAAATTTGGCTCTGGGTAGTAGCATGTGTTAAAGGTGATGTGCTTAATACCCAACAATGGTGAAAAACAGACTGTCAGTTTGAGTGTTTCACTGTTGGTTTCTGCAGCTGAGGATGTTGGCCCTGAACATCCCTTTCTGTGGCTGGTGGTAACACTGAAAAGGAATAACTCCTTCCCTTAAATGTTTGGGAGGGAATTGATGGGAAAAGACGCAGATCACATCAGCTGTAACATGCAAAGTCCACTTTTCTTTGACAGCCTCCCTGACACCAGGGCTAGAAAGCCTTGGGTTCAGGTGAAGGTCGTCTCCCACTTTGGTCAACCAGCCTTACAGAAGAAATGGTTCTGGAGACTCATGGTAAGGAACCCCCCTGTTGCTTGCAGAATTCACATTTTAGGGGGCTGCTTTCCAGGTGCTTGGGCTTTTCTTGAAGTTGATTTTGACTACATGAAAATGTCTTGCTTTTAGATTTTAAAAATTGCCTTTTATGCACTCTCTTGCTGGTTGCCTTTCTTTTCTTCCTTTCCTTTTTGCCTTTGGGGTTTTTTCTTCCACATTATAGTCACCACATCCTTGAAGTGGGAGGAGAGAAACTAAAAGAAAGTATTTAATACCTCAAGTGGTTTTAAACCATCAGCAATTGGTAGAAGCCTGACAAGAGGTCATCCTTGGAATTAATCCAGCTGGTGAACTCCTTATGGATGCCACCTTTCCAAGAGCAGTGCCGTTTCCTCATGAGGTGGGTGTACTTATTTATTATGTCATTAAAGCTGGTTTTTTTTCAGACAGCCTTTAAATGTCTTCCCTGGGGATTTACCAGACTGGCCACAAGCCAAGTGGAATCCCCCAAAGTTAAGAGCTCAGCTCTGCTGGACATAAACTACTTAACATTTCAAAGATGACAAAAGTGGTGCATATCCAACTTGTTTACAGTAGGAAAGAAATAACTGGCAAGTAGCACACTGAGCCTATCACAGTGGACAAGCCATGCCATGGTGACTCCCCTTCTTCGGGCAAGAGCAGGGATCTGCTGTATGTCGTATCTACAAGTTGTGATTATGGACCCTTCACTCTGCTTGCCATGGCTCCAGAGAGGCCGAGACTGATGCTCCAAAATCCCATGCTCTCTCGCTGCTATGGGCTCTTACTGCTGCTACTTTCCATTACTGCTGCAAGCCTTCCCCCTGCCCTGCTTACAGGACTTGAATTTTGGTGTTATGTATCTTGGATGCAGTTGTCCAGAGCTCAAAGGGCGGTGCTGTTCATAATTCACTGTCCCCAGGCCAGGTGGCAGCAGTCACACCTGGCACAGGTTCTTCTTCTTCCGGGATACTCAGACTGCTTTCATACAGGGATGCCACCACAGGTTTTGAAATTTGCTTTCCACAGACCTTCAGCTGGATTAAACTCAGTTGCTGCCAGATTAGCGGAGTGCAACACAGAGGATCAGCTGCAAAGCTGATTGAGAGACAGGAGAAGATTCCCTGGATTTCAGCAGGTCATAGATCCAGCCTGTAGGAGGGAGCTCAACAAATTGTGCACCCTGGTTCTTCCTGTTGTGAGGAACAGCACTGATCATCCCTTACTGAAACCAAATGCTTTAGGATATCACAGTCATAAGGGCAAATGATGCTTTTGTTGGGTTTAATGTCTGGTCCAGCATTTAGTGCAAGATGCTTTGGCCTGTTTAGGGAACAGTACAGTCCTGAAAGGCTACCAGCTTGCCAGGAGCATTATTCCTGCAGGGCCTTTCAGATAGCAGTGGAGTTTCTCCAGATTTGGGCTTTTGAAGGGAAAATTCAGATCTGATGCCTCAAAACAATAAAAAACCATTGCCACCCTCACCTCTGGGGCCTGACACTTCCTCTCAGCAGGCTGCAACAATAAAAGACAAATCCCAAATTGCCTGGCTGCTTTTCTCACGATGGGACACAGCAATGCAGAGGAGCTGGCTGAGAAAACCTGCAAAGGGAAGAAGGGAAGCAGCTCCCACGCTGGCAAACCCAGCCAGTGTATCAGATCCTAGCAAGAGATCACTGCTCAGAAAAGCTGGGGAGGAGGCTTACATGGAGACAAGACCAGAAACATAATCATCTATGTTTCCAATGAATAAGACACGGCAGTCCTCACAGACAGAGGGTGAGGTAATAAGGATAATAATAATAATAATCTGTTTGGTCTCTGTTTCTTCTGGGTTTCAGGGCCTCATTTTGCAAATGGTTATTTGTATAGCTGGGGCTGCTGTCTCACAGCTCACACTGCTCAGACTAATGTCCTGCTTTTCTCTCTGCCAGCAGCCTGGCTTTGCAAGTATTCATGACTCAGCAGTAAATACATGCCCTGAAGGTGAGCTGGAGCAGCAAAGATCCCTCCTAAGGGCCAGGTCCCGTGCTGGCTGGCTCCAATGGAACTCAGCTCTCTTGCAGGATTCAGCACCTGCCTGGGGAGGACAAAGGGAAGATTTAGGCTTGAGCAAAAGCCCAATGGCCACCCCAGTAAAACTGAGCCACCAAGCAGGCGCTGAAGAGAGGCTACATCTGTGTCCAGTCAGTCCTGCTGGTGCTTCCAGACTGGTGAAAAGAGTCGAAAAGGGCGAAGCTGACCACAGATTGGATCTGCACCCACAGCACTTTGTGAGTACAGAAATTCCAGTGAGCTGCCCTCTAGCAGGCAAGGGCAGCAATGGCAGACAAAGGGCAGCAGAGACCCTGTGCTGCTGCAGGCATGTGCTCCTCGGGAGGGAATCCCCACTGAGGTGTGTGATCTTGGTTAAGAGGCAGCCTGTGACAACTGGGTGTTTCTGCAGAGTAAGCCTCCTCTCTCCCCCGTTTTTATCTAGTAACAGAAAAATAGAGGTGGGGCAACAGCTGGAAAAGATCCTGATGCTGGTGTTAGAAAGTCCTTGGGGATGACGGGGAAGGGATCTGAGTGTGGAGCCTGCCTGTGCCTGGCACCACCACCCTGTCCAAGGGCACTTGGCAAATTGAGATGGATCAGCAGGACCTCAGGCAAGGGATACCCGGCTGCAGCCAGACCATGAGCTTCTGCCATGCTGGGGCTTCAGTGCAGATCTCCAGGTCTATGCACACCAGGGAACCTCTGCATCAGTCTGAGATGGGATATGAGGCAGAAATTTCTATCAGCCTTGCAGCAGCTTCCTACAGCTCTCTGAAGAAGAGTTCAGCCTCAGTCTTGAACCAGTCCAGTAAGAACAGTGCAATTCTTGCCCAACAGTTTCAGTGACAAACTGTAGCTGGTTTCCATGTAACTTGCACATTAAAAGGTACCAATAATAGTAAATATGTGAGTGGTAAAACAGAAACAATGTTCTACCTCCATCTAACCCCTCCTATACAATGGGCACTGGCAGGGTATTTCAACACCTTTTTTGAATCCGTCCTCCACGCAAAGGAAGACTTGCTTTCCCAGTCATTCATGTATATTTATTGTGATTTTGTATAAATAAATCCATTAGTTTACAGGGCACGGAAATGTTTTCCCAAACCTGGACTTTTAAAAGGATGTAAAACACATACTAAAAATTAATCTTTGTGGCTTTTCCTGTGCCCATTTCTTTGGGGGGGGGGGGGGGGGGGAAAAAAAAAACAATTC
>NW_008236217.1:2768496-2774532 GCF_000691975.1 Corvus brachyrhynchos | reverse complement strand
CTTGTTGGTGTGTTGTGTGTGTCCCTTTTTGTGGGGGGGGGGGGGGGGAAGAAAAATACAAAGCATTTTATTTTGAAATAAAGAAAACAATAATTACAAATATTCAGGCTTTTCCCACACCCCACCTTTCTTCCCAGAAAGAGTTTAAATTACAGAATACAGTAAGCTTTCCACAAAATAGAGGGATCTTAGTAAGGTCATTAATAGACATTTAATTTTAACAAGTGCCACTATAAACATTTCTCTAAAATTCACCAGGGAACCAGGATTTTATCACTTTGGGAGCACTGCTTGGCTCTGTGATATGCTATAATGCTGGATAATGATCTAATAGGCCTCACTGACAACAAGCTGGCACCCTGCCATTGGCATGTGAAACCATCCTCCAGCCAGGAGCATGAGAAAACCTGCAAATAATGCCTCCTGATTTCCCAGCTATTAGAACAGCATGGATTAATGTGGCTGCAGCCATCTTGTGCAAATAAGGCATGAAGTAAAGTGCCTGAGCCTGGGCATTACTGCTGATGGCTGATTCTGGCCTTCCAATCACCTAGAAATGTAACTGGGGAGTTGCTTCTTTGTTCCACCTGCAAAATAAATGAAGGCTCACTTAAAAATAAAATAGTATCATTCATTTAAAAAGGCACTGGTTTGATTCTGCTTTTTGGTTGTCCTTTGATTAGTAGTGTTTCCTATTTGAAAAAAAGTAACAAATGTCTGAAGTAATGTTATAGGTAGTGACATTTTCTTCTTTTTTTTTTTAAGGTAATGATTTCTGTGAAATGAAGAGGAGATATTTCAATTTACTTTTATTTCACTTTTATTTTGAGACATTTCATTCAGCTTGTGCAGGTATTGTCTGTCATAGTAGATTCAAAGAGGAAGAACAGTATTAACTGAATTTGTTATCATTTTACCCTTGCTCAGAGGTCTGTAACACTCTGCAAGACTTACTTGTCTTCATTTCCAGGGCTTCTCATGGAAATGTCCCTTTGAAAGTGGGTCATATCAGTAGTGACTTTCTTACCTGTCACTTGCAGTTTCTGTTTCAAATGAAAACAACAAAAAAGAATTTTTGCTTGAAAGTTGTCAAGAAAAATACAAGCTCTCCTTAATTGATTACAGAGGCACACTTCTCATTTTGCAGGCTTTGGATGCAAACCCATGGATTTGCTGATTTTTTTCTGGAAAATGAGTCTCCATTGCTGAAGAACCAATGAATAGGGACATGTAAGCTGAGATCAAAGAAGTGCTGTCTAGGTTTTGCTCCCAGAATCAATCTTTCCTAGGATCTGGCATCAGGTTGTTAATACTTTTAAACGATTTACCCACAGCTCATTGTACATCTATGACAAAAGAACAATGATTTATGGAGTTCTCATTTGGACTAACCTCTTGATTTGGGGTGAATTAGCCAGGACTAATTAAAGAAATCCTTCTGTAGCACTTCTCACTTATGCTGTCTACAGATAGAGTGACTATTCCTTTCCATCCACCACTGAAAATGGTGCTGACCGTGAAGACACTTGGGAAAGGCAGAAGTTCCCCACCCAGATACCTTCTGCAGCACTGGGTTTGCAGCTGCAATGGTCTCCCCGTTCCCTCTTGAACACCCCACTGGTGCTTCACAAACTCACCCAGAGGAAGAAATTTCCAATTTGCCTGCTGCACGCTAAAATTCAAATCTCTTCAGAGAGAACCATCAGTGGGGTCCTGCTCTTCCAGGCTGGCCCAATAACAACAAACTTTCTTTTCTAGTCAAGAGAAACAGCAGGAACCTGGCTCCAGCCTAGCCAATCCTGGTAGTAGAACCAAGCAAAACCATAGTCTGACCCCTGAATATAGACAGCCAGCTCTACAAACACAAAAGAGGAAGACAGTTTCTGTTGAAGAATGATCATTCCGATTGCTTGCAGCACACACTTTTCATATGGTTCAGAGTTTTTTCCTAATGGTGCTAAAAATAGCATCATGTGAGGCTTCTTTATATTAAGTTTATTTGTAAATTTAAAAAACTGAAAAGAAGAAAAGAAAGCAAAGCAATAAAAAATTAAGACAACAACCAATTAGGAAAACAGAAAGAAGAGATATGAATAGAAGTATTTATCTGGGAGCTAGAAAAAGAGAGAGATAATTGACAGTCTTAATTTACTAATAAAATCAGATTTCTGATTATAAAACAGGAAACCTCTGGCTATTTCAGTACAGATGTAATTTTCATGGCTAAAACCATCCTTTTGCCTTTCATCTCACATTATTTGGGACTAAAATTTAACAAAATCAGTCAAAATACTTCTCTAGCCAGTGGGCAAACACCCACTGTATGGATTTTGCCAGTGACTGTGTCAGAAGTATTAAGCTTATAGGGGGCAGACTAGTCCTAATCAGTCACTCAACATCTCTGAGCTTGTCTTTTCCACCTAAGAGAATACAATAAGCCTTTCATTCTTCTCTTATATCACCCCACAGTGACTTTTCAGCCACTTACCCACCTGGCTCATTTTTTATTTTAATAAATAATAAGGATCAGAATAAACAAGCATGTAAAGTCTCAATTAAATATTTAAAAGGCCAGTGCTGTGGCTGCTGCAGACTGTACCCACTTTCCAAATTCCTTTAATGACAGTTTTCATTCACAGAGGATAAACATGAGAATATATATGACATTGTCCTAACTGCTCAAGAAAACCTCTGTGTTGATCCCTCGGTAGGCCTGAGATTTTCCTCATTCAAGCTTAAGAAACTTATAGGAAGGTTCCTACAGCTACATCCTCCCACCCACTTACTTGGCACTTAAACTGTAGTAGGTCCTTTCCTGACAAGTGGTAATCTTCCTCTTCCCACGGCACCTCTGCCAGACCTCATCACTGGAGCACACAGGTGCTTATTTTGCATGAAAAAAAAAGAAGTGCGGAATGGATTTTATTTAACTTTTTTTTTCCTGGGCCTCAACCAAGCACTTGAGACGTGTACCTCAGAAGGCAAGAGTTATGGAGAAATCTGACTGATAAGAGGAAATTTCCCTCCCCCACCACCCTCACAGCGCTGCTGCAACCCTTTGGCACAGAGTGCAGCCTGGGCTAAGAGCCTGGTGTCCCTGACACACTTCCCATGGCCCTGGGGGAGTTTTGCCCAGGAATAAAGGAACGCACCCTAGCAGTGGTACAAGCATCCCCACTGCCTCTAGAGTTTGGCTGTGGAGCTGCCTTTCCTGTGCCTTAGCTTGCAACAGCAGACAAAAAGTCCTGCTGGGGAAGAGCAAGCTAAGAGCAGCTCTCCTGAGGGCCATATGAGGTCTGATGATCATTATGAAGACATCAAATGACAATGTTTTAGAAACGTGACTGTACCATAGCCTCGGGTGAGCAACAGGAGCCCTGTGATTCCTGTAATGATGGCATTGTGGGTGTTGCACTGTCTTCTGTCATCTCAAATGCAGTGTGCAAGTTCCGTGTGATGGGGAACATTTTCAGCTTACAGTCACGGGCAGCAGCTGCAGTGATACAGACGACAAACAAACAGAAGGAAGAGACAATAAGAGTGATCTTTAATGAGGTTTTTTTGTGGTTAAATTTTTTGTGGTCCAACAAAATTTGGGACAAAAGAGAATGAAAAGTCAGACGAGTCAGGTCGTCCCAGGGCATCTGATGCTACCACAAGCCTTTCCAGCTTTGCTTACATAACTTTATTGTCAAGCACAGCATGATGTTAGGCATGTACATATGTGACACTGGGGCTTCCTGTTCCCAGGTTCATTGCTGCATTAACCAGTGACATCAATTCATATGTTAAGGGAGAAAAAGGAGATATTGAGGATTATTAAGGATTAGAGGTGGACTAAAGCAAAATTTAAGCTCAAACCCCATTTTAAGCCTGCAGTTCAAATCTCTCTCTCTCTCTGCTCAAGTCTGAGTGCCTCAGGTTCTGACAACTGCAGTATCTGGCTGCACACCCTCACTGCAAAATTAAGGGGGAACTGTAGCTATATGGGTGATGTGCTCCTGTCTGAAAAGAAACATCCATCCAGGGTTCTGGTGGAGCCTTGTTCTCTGATATAAAATTTATTTGATAATTTAAGACACCCAGGCACACTTGTTTTTTTGAAGTGTTGCTCAGCTGTCCCATAAGCAGAGAGGCAAGCTGTAATTTTAGGCAGCAGTTCATCAGATTCCCAGCCACCACCTACTAATTAATCTACCACAGACCTCTCGCTTGCTTCCAGAAAAGGGCTGCCAGTTTTTCTGCCTTTTTGTTACACCTCCCTGAGGAGCAATCTAACTTGACAAAGGATTTTTCAGGCCCACCAACATAAGCATCTTCAGTGGGAATATATGAACCCGTAACCTCAGCTGTATTCCCAAAATGGTCTTCAGAGTTAAAGGTTTGGATAGTTTGATTGCATTAAATCCCTGTGCCTGTCTGCCTTTCTGTACAGAAGGCAAGAAGATGAACAAGCAGCACCATCTCTGTTCGACCCTGGAGCCAAAATCAGGGACAACAAAACTACCCCCAAGACACCCACAGCACAGATGTCTGCAGGAAAGCAGCTGAGAAGTGCTAGAGAAATGCAGGACTGTAGCACCTTGCACTAGAGAAGAGGGAAGGGTTGACAGAGAAGTCCTGGGAGAGCTTGAGGGGAAGCATGGTGCTGTGGAGAGGAATGAGAGTTGTTTGTCAGGAGGGGCAGGAGGAGGAACCTTCCTTGCCATGTTGCAGGGCACAGTGGTGGGAAGAGCAGCAGGGATGGCTGCAGGGGCATTCTGGGATCAATCAGCAGGGGAAATCCAGGAGCATCCCATTGCTCTGCTGTGCCATCCATGATGCTGAGGAAACCCTCCAGCTGTGCCAATGCAGATGTTGTGCTGGAGCAACAAATATCCCCACAGCAGCTGGACTCCAGTGTGGCCTCCCACCTGAGCCAGTGCTAACCTGTGGGCTCCCAGCCCTCCTCCAGTCAGGTTCCCTTTCCGCTTCCATGGCAAGCCCATTGTCCTGTGCAGCTGCTGCCAGGAAGGCCATCCTGTTGAGGATATCCCCATCCTGAGTGGTTAGGGATCAGGATGCCCCCCAGGGATCAAGATGCCCCTGCCAGTGCCTTTGCACAGGCGTCCTGAAATCCTGCAGCAAGCAGAGCCTGCTGTCCGAAGGAGAGCTGTCTAGCCTCACTACTCATTTGTAATCAGAAAGACAAATATTCACTGCTGTCACACTGAATGAAGCACAAGAACTCATGAGGGTCTGTGCAACCACCCTGTGCCTACTTTGCCAGCTGGAGGATGCTAGACACGGTGTGCTGCTGGGCATGGATGCAGAATGAGATTCTGGGGAGGATACAGAATAAGGAGCCACTGAGTGGAGACCTCATTTCTGATCACTGGGGAATTCCATGCTCCATCGGTACCACAACCTCATGCACAGATGAAATATTACACGGCGCAAGAGCCCCTTCATCGTATAAATCAAGGCAAGGAAGATTGAACAAAGCCCTTTCTGTACTCCTGCCCAACAGCCCCACTGCTTCACAGGGTGAATGCCACAAACTAAACTTCATGACTGAAGCCTTTTGCTAAAAGATGAATTTCATGCTTTTCCCAAGCTGGCTGTGGACTCATTTGTGGGGCTGTCAGAGAGCTAACCTTTCCTTGTTAATCTGTTCTCCATCTTAATAAGGGTACAACAAAGCAGAAGCACTCTTAGACTTAAAACCAAGAATACATTAAAAGGCAGAGTATAAACTGCCTTTCTGCAGAGGCAGTGAGCATCCAGCGCTGATAATGATATTGAAAGTGGGGATTAAGCAGCAAAGCACTGAGGGAGCCAGCATATGGCAGCCCATTGACCTGTCCCATATGCAGCAGCTATTGTTCCCTCCCCACTGTCCCGCAGCAGCCTACTCATGTTTTTTTGTGGCACGAGGGCCAGGGCCAAGGCTGGGGTCTGCTAAAACTTGACATTTACACATGAATTGTGCAACACTGCTGCACAGAGAGCCAGGGTGACCTGTGCCACTAAGCAGTGTCTTGGTAATGAGGTTCA
>NW_008236217.1:2764305-2768461 GCF_000691975.1 Corvus brachyrhynchos | reverse complement strand
AAGTGTCTCTGGGTAGGCTGGCAGAGAGGAGCTTGCAGCAGTCCTTCCTGACTTCATGCTTTCTTGGGCAGGGTGGGGTGGGGTAGCATCTGATTTAACTGCTGACATGCTGGGGGTTTGGCATGGTTGGCAGAGGTTGTAGGAAAGCAGCAGAATACAGAAATCTTCACCCTACAAAAAAGCAGAGCAGTTTCTAATACGTTTGTCAGGAGCAGAACAGTCCTCAGCTCTGGGAAGCAGTCATAGGTGCTTCTTTGGCTCCGGGTTGAATGGTGAGAGAATCAATCCAAATCAGAATCACAATCACACAGGAGAAGATGGTGGTTGCAAAGCCTGAATGAGACCTTCACCTAGGACCCACTGGACTGGAGTGTCTGGTGTGGGGCTGTCAGGAATCACTCGACCAAGTCCCACCTTGCTGGGCACTGCTGCAGTGCCACAGGGCACTGGGGCCCTGGGCTGGGCCTGACCACAGGGTTCGGCCCCATTCCTCCTCTGCCTCTCCAAAGCTTGCAGCCCTCTCTCCTTGTCACCACAGCTCATACCCATCACTGATAACACTGTCCAGGGAGTTGCACCTCTCTCCTGATGGTGTTGTGGGCTGCCCCAGGCAGGGGGTAGAGCTGCAGCTGTTTCAGCTGCCCCTTCAAATTACCACAGCCATCAAATGGCAGGACTTGAGGTGACAGCATCAGAGCAACAAAATCCAAACACAGATGAACCCCATGAGCAGGCACACATCTTTCCTTACAGAGGTATTTGCTCCTGATCAACCAACTGATAGGAAGAGACCTCATAGGCAGAACTGGATCCCACATAATCCTCTATGAAAAATACATTAATATGTCCGGCTGCCTGTAGTTGTTTCTGGCAGCTTTCATGATGTAGGACCACCAAAGGACTCCCAGATTAATTTAAATGATACAGCTATTTTTAAATCCTACAAGCCATTAATCCCAAACATGTTTGTTAGCCAGAACTCTACACATATATTTGATTTCTATCTAAAGCCATAAACTAAGTCTTGCTCATTGATGAGATTTCAAAATTCTTGAGCCAAGCTTGATCTACTAGGCCTTTTAAGAGCTTTTGAAGCACAGTTTTTATTTAGAGACACCTTTGCCTGAATTTTTCAGACAGCCCTTCATGACATACTGAGAGCCCCACTTTCCTTCTTATGCTTGCACAACTGTTAAGCCAAAAGTGCCCCAAGTACAAGGTCGTGCACATCAAGGAAATAAAAGATGTCCTCCTGTCATAAGATAATATTAGTCATCATGACCTGAATTATTCTGTGAGTCACTGGATATTAGGATAAACAACTTCCCTATGCTTGTGGCTAAGCATAGGAGTGGGCTTCCAGGGTGGATGAGCAATCTTCATTTTCATAAATATTGGAAATTCAGCTGGACATTACCCTAGGCAGCCTGGTCTCATTGGCCCTGCTTTGAGCAGCTTCATCAGCTGCAGGTTGAATCCCATGCTGTAAAGGCTTCTTTCCCAGGGGAGACAGAGAGCACAGGGATGGCACTTGCTTGCATGAAGCTGACCCAGCACTGCGTGCATTACACAAGTCCTGTTGGGGGGCAGAACCTTCTGGCTTGGCCAGTGCTCACAATGTCATATAGCCTAAGCTGGAGCTTATACATGTCCCTTCTGTGCCCAGCCTGCCAGAGCTTTGCCTGCAGTGTACAGTGTGGATATGGTTTTCCTTGCTGAGGTCAAAGTGCAACATAGGAACAGAAACACGATGGGATTTTCTTAGTGAATTCCTGATCAAATTGGCTTAGAAAATTTTGGAGGAAGCAAGAAGAAGCATTTAGCAATCACTATGATGTTTTCTATTCTGTCTGCCTCAAATCTATCCTCTCATTCTGAGTCACATGCTATGCCTGCTTAAACCATAATCCCTCACTTTCACTGTCTGACCTGCCTTTTCACCCCTTATCTTCCAAAACGAAATCACACCCGATTAAACTCAAGTGAAGTCCCCAACCTCCAGGCCACATTGTGGGGTGAACTGGCAGAGAGAGACTGTCCCTGCTGCCCACCATGCTATACAGCGCTGGCAGTGATGCTCGGGTACCACAGAGGATCAGCAGCTCTGATACCACAGGAAGGGAGGAGTCTGCACTGCACAAGAGCAGGAGCTGCAGGCAGCAGGAGCCACCCAGCAACGTGCACAGGATGAAAGTGAGAACAAGGAAACCTGATAAAACCAGTGGGAAAGAGACTCGACTTCACAAAAAGGCAGTCACAAACTACAGGCAGTGAAATACCCTCCTTCAAATCCTGGGGTTGCAAACAAGGCAAAGGCTGCTCAGGCTCCCCCAGTACTGCGCTTCCCGGCTGGAGTGGGTGTGGGGAGCCAAGCGTTTATGTGATTACATACTGAATTAAGCCAAAGGCCGGCCCGTCCTGTGAGCACCGAGGACCTGTCAGCAGCTGAATGGGAGCATTGTGCGTCAGCTGCTGCTGTCAGAAGCCGGGTCCGCAGGCAGCAGCCGTCTGCAGCAGCTCTTTTCTGGCAAGGAGCACTTAAATTGCTCACTCCCTTGGTGGCATGCAGATGCTTGTATCTTTGTCCTCCCCTTGCAGGGAGGGCTTTTCACCGAGGTCTGTGCTGTAGAAGGCAGGGAAGAAAGAGATTTCTTAGTGGGAGAGAGGCAAGATCCCATCAGCAGAACAAGAGCAAGCAGGACAGGGCCCTTGATGTGTGGCCTTAGAGAATGAGTGTGAAAGCAAGAAAAACAAACCCAGGTTACAAATCCCCAACTTGGATAGATCCAGGCCTTTGGAAGGGTCACAAAAAGGTTTGGAAAAAAACTGATCTCTTGAAAACTTTTTCTTTAGAAACAGCTGGGCTGAAGTTGTCATGTTTCTTTGGTTTTTGAATATTGGGACAGCAGATGAACGTGCTCGAGCCTCCAGATCAATATACTGGAGGTGGACCTGATGAGTAGAAACTCAATGGTTTTGCCCTTCTTTCACCCCAGGTTTTACACTTTGCTAATTCAGATGATTCTTTTCCAGCCTGATGTGCACCATGAGGGGGACAAGAAGAGCCAGGTCCTTGGGTACTCTTTGCTGATGTCTCCTCTGTAGCTGAGTTGATGCAACAGGCTGCACTGAAAGGGAAGAGCACTGCCTGGAAAAAGAGATTAGTGGGGAGCCTTTATTCTTGCTTCAACTCCTTTGAACTAACAGGAGTCACACCACAGATTAGTTTGGATCAAGGTTTTTACTTGACCATCATTAGAAAGGAAGGTTGCTCAGGTTTGAGACACTGCACTGAGACACAAAGACACTGCATCCTTTGTAATGCAAATGTGTTTTCTGCTTCAATAGGCTTCAGAGAATGATGGACAAAAAAACATTGTACAGAGATGTCTGTGGCTTCACTCGTATTCTTCTGTGATGTGCAACTTCAAAAGAAGGCATTTTAATTTGACAGATGGACATTTAATCATAAATAATAATGTATACTGGTTCTTAAGTCAAGAACATGTCACCTCTGCACCTGTAGCCACTGTCCCTTACAAAGGAAGCCTCCCCTCTTCCAGATCATCCCGCTCATTTCTTTTTCCACCTCCCTGGAAAACGTGCCTGCCCTTCCAGGCAGGTCCACCTTTCACTGCTTGCATAGCAGGCTGCAGGGTGGTGAGAAACCTGTTTATTGGTGTGGGTTCCACTTCAGCAGCTTTGAAACTGCCCTGAAAACTGCTTGAACACATCTTGCCTCCCAATTGCTACAGAAGGAGTAGGAGATGTTACTTTGAGTGTTAAGTGAAAGGCTTGTCCTGAGTGGAAATACTATGATCTCCAGCCTACAGCTGGTTTTAGCCTGTTTCCCTAAGTAAACAAGGCTTATAGGATCAAGCTTTGTGAGTTCATCTGCCACTATCTACTGCCAATAGCTTTTTGACTCATTGGCCAGCCATTTTGACAGGACAGTGGAGGTTTAAAAGCTGTAATTTTTCTTCCAGGGTATGAAAATTAACTATGAAGCAATGGAAAAAAAATCCTGCCAGTGTTTCCCCAGGTGAAAGTCTGACAAACTCAGCTCTAATAGACATCAGATAACTGTGCTAGGAAGGATGGAAGGGAGAGGATGAAAGAGACTGTGAGGCAGACAACTGCAATTACTCCCTGAACC
>NW_008236217.1:2751939-2764075 GCF_000691975.1 Corvus brachyrhynchos | reverse complement strand
CTACAAACACCTTCCCTTATGACTTGTCTCTACAAGAAATCATTTGCAAAATATTTCATCTCTTCCCACCACAGGCCCAAAAATAGTGGCTAAGTTTTCAAAAGAGCATCCACGCTGCCTAAAAATTTGGCCAGAGGCAGCATCCCAGAAGCCACTGGATCCTGAAAACTCTGGAGGGTTCACCCTGTCAAGGGAACGGAGCTTCCCTGAAACACCCTGTCTGAGCAGTGCAAAACAGCCTGGGGGTGCTTGTTCCTGGCCAGCCATAGCACCTCACCATGTTCATAACAGCCCTGTTGTGATACAGGGTCTGTTGGAAAATGAAGGGATATGGAGACACTTTAAAGGAATTGCAAGTTTTGGCTTGTTCTGAAGTCTTGGAGAGATTAATTTTTCTTTAGAGCACTTGCCTGCTAGTCATGGCCATTCCACAGGGAGAGCAGTGAAAGCCCTGGCCCTCCACTCAGCAGAGGAAACCTGCTCACCCTATAGAGGAAGAGCAAACACACAGTGATGCCAAATACAGGGACCTGCAGACTCGTTGGTTCCCACAGCTCTGCTCAATGCCCCAGCAAAGGACATAAGTCAGTTTCCTTCCTCTTCAAAGCCTTTATTCCTTCTCTTGCCTCTGCCACCTTTGCAGATCATGAGCATCAGGAGGCACACAGGCACTGTCTCAGTAGCAGCACTGGGACAGTGGTGGGGATGAGGGCACCACAGCACTGGCCTTACACAAAAAGAGAACACAAAACACTGTGCTCTGTCCTTCCCTTCTAGCACACTCCCCTGTGTCTTCTGTTGCTAAGAACTAGAAATGTAGTGTATTTTCAGCCATTGCTGTGGGAAGCTTGAACAGAGCACCACTACCAGACCATGGGCTAGGAAATGTTGTGTCTGGTGTGCAGAGACCACAAGCCAGTGTTTGCTCATGTCCACCTGCCCAGGGCCATCTGCTGTGGCTTGTCTTGCATTTGAATAACGAGGCTCCCTGGGGCAGAGACAACCTTCCAAGGCTGTGCTTGGCACAGTGGAGCTGCAGTTGGGATTGGGTGTTGCGACAATAATAGAGAATATAGTGATGCAAAATTAAGTTGACACAGATATGACAAACAGAAGAAGAATGGGACTAAGACAGGGTCTGTGTGCAACATCAGGGATAAAAGGGGACTATTTCATACCAAGATCTGCCCAGACTTGTACATGTGGGCTCTGCTCCTGTCCTTCTCTTCAGAAGTCATTTAGCTTCATGAGAGTTTTCACAGATGGACAACATACACTTTTATAAGATTGAATTTACAGCCAAGTGGTGAGGCAGTGACAACCAGAGAAATTTAGGCTGTGGACTGGGAAGGATGTGTGAGGCCAGCTTCAGCCTAGAGCTGAGATTCGTTTTGGAAGGCACTAAAACCCACATGATTTGTGCTTGCAAGAAGCCTTGTTTCTGGTTTTAAAGGATTTAATTCAAGTCTGGGTCATGTTTTCTAGGCAGTCTGGAGATATTCCAGGGGATTCAGTTTGTGCTATTAGCGCTCACTTAATACTGGGGGTATGTGTCCAGCAGACAGGAAGCACCCTGTAACATGTCAGGTCTGTGTTTAGAAACTGACTGAGGAGATTTAGAAATTTGGTGGATTTGCCTGCTTTTGAAGTTGAATCAGCTCGAGCCAAAAAACTTTGAATGCAATCTGTAAAGCCCTTTCAGGGCTTTGTATTACTGTCATGGGCTTAAGGGAAGCCCAGGAATAGCTCTTCCTCAAAGTGACAGGCTGCTGCAGGCAGGCTTTGGCTCCAAAAAGGTCCTAGCCAAGCACGTATATTTCTGTAACTGTAGGAGAAATTTGGATTTGCCTCCTGATGGAGACTCAGTTCAACGGGGCCTGGCAATCCTTGTAAACTATTCCTGGGGTGAGACTTGCAGCACTCCCTCTCCTCCTTTACCCCAAGGGGGAAAACACCATTTTACCTGTTTCCTTTGCAGATGTGAACAACATATTCACAGCAGGAGTGGCAAATTGGTGACAAATAACAGTCTAGGTGGAGCACCATGTCCACACGCACGATGCTTCATCGCTGCACAGACTCTTGCTCCGCTCACTGCCGATCCGAGCCTGCAAGCCCACATGGGTGGTGGGGACACACACCGTGGGGCTCTGCTGGACAAGGAGCAGTGGGGCTCATGGCAAGGCCAGCCTGAGGGCATGGGGCCGCAGAGGTGGTTTTAACTTGTCCTGGTTGTCTTCTGAATTGAGCTCCTGCATGGGAGGACAGGCCCTTCCCACAGCTGGTATATTCCTGGGCTAGACTGAGGGACCACAAGGAGCTTCCCTAGCTGTATGTGCTGCAGCCCACATGCCTCCCTCTGCGTGGTGACACCACCCTCCTTCAGGTCACCAGCAGAGATGGGGTCTCGCAGCAGTGCTCTTGCACAGCTGGGCAGTGGCACTGAGGGCCACTTACACCCCACAAGTCCCCCAGGGCTGGACAAAAAAAGGAGGCTCTTTGTTGTCTCCCTTTGTGTTTTGTGTCACAAGCCTTATGTTACATTGCTACACGTTCAGACTCTTACATTGAGGGTGGTGGAGAGGAGCAGTGGGAATCACAAAAGAGCAGGAGGGGAGGAGGCATCCCCCAACCATGCAGCACACAACGTGGTCCTCATCATCCGGCTCCCTCTCATCTCCCTTTCTCCTTCTCTTTCTCACACATGCACAAAGAGGTTAATATTTGGCTTAAAAAGAAAAAAAAGCGGAGTAATTTAAAACACACACTTTGCAGCAAACCAGTGTTCAGTGTAAACAAAGCATTAAACTGAAAAGATCCATATGCACTCGTTATCAGTTATTGCATTTTTTTAAAAGAAGGAAATCTAATACATTTAAAATAAACCCATAGCATGAAACAAAATAAACTATGGTCTTGGTTAGTTTGGTTTGATTTTTTAATTTAATGAGGAAAAGAGCTCTCTGATAAAGTAATCCTTTCAGAAGGAAAGGCCTGGGCAATGGTGAACATGTCAGCCACATGTTGAGGGAAGATTAAAGCCTAACAAGAGTCTCTTTCCCACAGTTTTTGAAGCCTTGCAATATTTCTGTGCTTAGGATAGCCCAGAACATCCCTCTGGACAGAGGCCCCAGGCCCTCCACAGCTCTTTGCAGAGGAGCCCTGTAAAAACGACTGACAAGTCCACAACAGGAGTGGAGGAGACCTGGTACAAACTGTGCACACACAGACTTCAGGGTTTTGATACAATGAAATTTTTTTGTGAACTTTACAAAGGAGCCAGTGGCAGCAAAGAGCATAAATCCCACCAAGAGTGGGAGGAAGAGATTTACCTTTCAAAGTCTGATCTGACCATTTCTCATTTTAAAAGTTCCTTTATGATGTGGCTGGCACTAACATGTTACCCACATCCCTTTTATCCAGTGCCACAACCTGCTCAGGAGAGGGGAGAACTGCATATGTAGATTAGTTATCAGCCATAGATAAATTAGAAACTTTTCCACTTTTTTTTCCAAACTTGTCTTATGTTCAGCATTAGTTCAGGTATTTTATGTCCTGATGTGCAGCCTCCTGGTCAGGCCTGAGGAAAAGCAGCCTTACCACAGAGCAACTCAGTGTCAGGCCAAGGCACCTGCAATGGCCAATGGAGCAGCTGCAACCCGGGTTCCTCAGCTTCTGCTGCTGGAATTGTGTCCAGTGGGGTGCCTGGGGGCACTGACTGAGCCAGTCTGCTGGCAGACTGCACTGCTGCTCGATTTGTCAGAGCTTCCAACCTGTGACACATGTTGGCTTTTCAGCATAAACCAACCAGGATGCAGGATGGAAAGCATGGCATGGTGTAACCCACAGAGCATCACAGTTTTGGGCTCCTCAGGAGGGGGCACACCCATCCCAGAGGTAATCTACTGATGATCAAAGAAATCACTTCTAACCCCCTGTTTTGTAGCTCATATGTATTGGGCAGCAGGACAAGAAGCGACCCTTTAAACCCAGCAGCAGTAGCCTGGCATCCAAACCCAACTCCTGATGTTTGATTTATGGTTTTGAATTCACCACTTACATAAAGTCCAGGCTGAAATCTCAAAATATGCTAAGTTGCTCTGATTAGCAGTATTTTTTGCTTTCTGATGAGAGGCCAAGGATGGACTGACAAGCCACAAAGTTCAGACCCAATTCTTGCCTGCCTTGAAGTTCAGCTCTACTTCTGCTTGGGTCAGACTCTTGCATAGGTGTTTCACAGGTCCATCTCATAGCTGAGGCACACGGGGTGGAGGAGACATCCTCTGCTTTGAGAGTAACCAGGGAAGGCTGAGGGTGGAGCCTGGTGCTGCTCTGTCAGAATGGGTCACTTGGGAGTGTTTGTGACATGATGCAGTTCAGAAAGCAATAGACATATGGAGCATATAGATATGGATATGGGTACATATGTGGATACAGATACAGACACAAATACTGAGGCGGTTCTGACACACTAGCAACCAAAAAGGTGGGAAGTCTTTAGAAGACAGAAGGAGTCAGGATGGAGCAGATTTTTAACCCAGATGAGCTACCCAGTCCATCACATCACATGAGCCTTTAAATCTTACTCTTTAGTTTTATGAATACACAGTCAGAGCCAGCCACGTCAACTGTGTTTTGTGGAAAATGTGAGCAATGAGGAAGACTGAAAGCAGGGAAGTGGAAGGTTTCAATATTGTCACGGAGTTAAATGTTTTGATTTCTCAGGAACAGACTTTTAATGTGACTGCTTTTTAAGGGTTATTATCTCTACTGTAACGTGTCATTAACTAAAAGACAAAAATTGACACAAAATGCTTCAGTCAAACTAAAATCTTTTTTGGTATCTTTCTATCATCTATGGGGATTTTTTTTCTTTTTTTTTTTATTTTTTGCCTGTCATTCCTACCTGGAACAAATGGAAGTGCTGAAGGCCTGAACCCGAGGTGAAGTGAAGTATCTTTCCTTTTCACAACACTCCTGCTGTCCATGGAGCTCTGCAAGCCTCTAGAGCAAGGAAAGCAATAATTGGGAAGGTAACAGAGGATGTCCCAGTCTGATGGCTTGACATAGGTGAGTGGGAAGGGAAAGGAAGTCCACTCCATACTGAGAGCAAGGGCAAGGGAATCCTTTTCCTGCCTTCTCTATGGGCAGCTGCCCATCCCTCTGTGCCTGCTTGCCCCTGCCTGCAGAGCCAGAACAACCACTGTGTTTCCATAATTAAGGGCCTCTGGAGGCACAGATGAAGGGCTACAGAATAACCCAGGAGGGTAAGTTTTGTTACTGCCTCCAGACACCAGTTCTGTAATGTTGCTGCAAAAAGCAGCAGCAAGAGTGGGAGTTTCTGGTTTAATATCTGGGGGCAGAGGTTTGCCTCTTCCTTCAGCCCAGAAAACACTCACTTTTACAGAGCATTGGTGCAAGTGGGCAAAGCTCCTGCTTCTGCTGCCTGGGAATCTTGTGTGTGAACACAAGGAGTGAGCGGAAACACAGACTCCCACCTCATGTAATAAATAAGTAAGAGGGTAATTTCCCCTAGCCCTGGTGAGTGTAGGGCTACCTGGTCCTGCGACATCTGTGTGTTCTTATGGCTCAAGGAAGTGTATAATCCCATCCTGAAAGAAAGCGGTTTCTTATGGAAAGCCTAAATATCCCCGCCCTGGATTTTGCATGTGGTTGAAATGGTTGTCCTGACAGATGCTAGCAATTAGCCATGGAGAGGAGGCCTGCCACAGGGGCCAAGGGCTGTGGGAGCTGTCCTGGAACTTTGGGGTACAGGCACCATGTCAGTGGCCGCCCCGTAATTCTGGATTAGACCAGGAGCAGGGCTGGGGCAGGCTGAGGGAAACTACCCCTCTGACATCCCAAAGTAAAATCTGAAAAAGGAGTGCTCAACCAACACCCCCAATTCTCCTCTTCCTCCCCTTCTGACCCATATGTTGCCCTTGGGGCAGGAGTAGTAACGGGACCTCAGGGGGAGCAGGGCATGACTAGATACCCTGCATGCCCAGGGCTTGAGCATCCCATGCTGGTGAGGGAATTCCCTGTCAGGCATCTGCACTGGTTTTGTCTGGGATGTGAGAGCTCCATAAACCCCAAAAATAGAGCCCTTCCCCAGCCTCTGGTCTTGTCTTCCTTTTGAGAGGGTGAAGGGGGAAAGAGGAGAGGCTGAGCCTCATGACTTTATTGTTTCAGGCTATTCTGCCAAAACTGAGTGTTCTTGTGTCCTTTGAAAAAGATGTTCTTTGAAACTGGGTGTCCTCTGAAACTGGGTGTCCTCGTGTCCAGTTCTGGACATTGTGGCTTTTTGAAAATAATAAAAGCAAAGAAAGACATTGTTTTTTAGGCAGAGGGAGTATTTCCTGGCTTGTGTCCCCCATGCAGTATGCCCAGCTCACGGGCTATTAAAGGAATTTAGATTAGTCTCTCCCCTGGTCAATGGTTTCAAAGATACAAGGAGGGTTTCATCATCCCTATGGGGAGACAGATCACCCAGTCCAAGGCAGAATTTCACTTGGAAGAGACAGTCATTCTATGAAGAAATTACAGTCATTCTATGAAGTTCACCAGGGACCTCATTATTGTTAATTATTTTAAATGAAAATGTTGGATGCTCTGGTGGTGGGGAAAAGGCATCAGAGAGAAAGGGAAAGAAACACAATAAGCCTGGGAGAGACAGAGATTTCCCAGCAGGTCTATTTGAAGGGATCTGGAAATCCCCTCTCAGCTTCCCTCAGCTAGGAAAGGAGAGGGGCAGGTTGAGGAACCAATTCCTGACAGCTCTGCTGTGCTGCTAAACCTTTCTGTCTCCTTGCTTTCTCTGCACACTAACTCTTGTCTGAGGCAGAGATCACAGCCTTAGTGTGACAAGCCTAGATCTTTAGTGCTTGTCACTGCATCATTCAAAACTTTGCTTCCCCCCTCCGACTTAGTTGCAAATTCTGAACAAAGGAGGGCACTTTCACATGGAAATGCTCCAATACTCATTCCACCTGCAGAAGGTATCCCCCATCTCCGCTGCCATTTGCAATTAGTTACACCAAAGCCCTGCAGAGGAATATGTGTGAAGGTGTGCTCTGGAGGAGGGTGCAGGTACAGTGACCTTGGAGCATCCTTCTGTCTCTCACTTCAGTGAATGGGAACTTGCCTCTTTTTATGGACCCATTTGCAGGTGCTAATTGTATTAGCATAACCCCAGCAGGAGATTTCATCAGGAGCAGTAGTAATAGGATAAGGAGTAATGGGTTCAAACCGAAAAGAGTGGAAATTCAGGTCAGGTATACAGAAAAAACTCTTCACTGTGAAGGTGGTGAGGCACTGGTCCAGGGAAGCTGTGGATGTTCCATCCCTGGCAGTGTACAAGGCCAGTCTGGATGGGGCATTGAGCAGCCTGGTCTGGTGGAATGTGTCCCTCCCCGTGGCAGAAGGGTTAGAACTAGATGATCTTTTAGGGCCTTTCCAACCCAAACCATTTCATGATTCTATTCTATGATTTGTCATCTTCAAGAATACTAAATTTTTTAAAGATTGCAGAAAAATAATGGTCATGAGTAAGGTATTTGGTATGTAAATGGCATGGATTCCACAATAATTAATTAAACTTTAGCTAAAGGATAAGTCTAAAGTTAAAGGGACTTAGCTGTGTGCTTCATTCCCACCAGGAGTGTGAGAATCCCTGAAAACCACTTTGGAAAATAAGGGAGGAATATTCCTCCCCCGCATGTGTACTTAACTTTGATAAGTGTGTGGGCCTCCCAAAGGAAAGAAGGGTGATACTGCAGCAGGGTTTGGGACTTGGAAATGCAAGCTGCAAAATTCAGGTGATAATGATTCCTGAGGATCCGAGCTGAAGGGATGCTCATGCCAGGCAGTGGTGACATGGGTTTAACTGTGGGTCCTCCATGAAACAAGGGTTCGGGTCTGCATTACAAACCTTGCCCCTAACAACAGAGGGGAGAGGAGAGCCAATTTCACCCTATTAACATTTATTTAATGAAAGATGGTAACCAGATAGGTGCACTTTCAGAAGTAGTTCAGGGCACCTTCTGGTTCACACGCATTCCTCTACAAATCAGCTCCCAGAGCTGTGCTTAAGAGATCATAACTGAACGTGTCACATGGATTTCCAAAAGCCTTATCCCTGGAAAGGAACAACTGTGAGATGCAAGCAAAAAGTCTGGCTGTAGAGCTGTCAGAAAGATCCCATACAATAAAGCTTTAAGAATGAATCCTGCAGGATGGTATACATTTGCATCCACTGTTGAGAACATTAACCCTATAGAGGTTTACAGGCAGTGACAGGCAAAAGCTGCCAAGAAGCATCTTGTTGAAATCTCTGATTGAAGCAGAAACTCAGGTTAGTTTCAGATGCCAGCTGAAAAAGAGAACTGTAATAAGAAACAGACACTTGTGCTAGGGCCCTCATTAAACAGGCCCAGCTTTTAGGTTTGGGCTTATTTTAATCACACCCGTAATGTTTTTGCTTTCAGATCTTTTCAGTGAGTATGTTCTGACATAGACACAATTCAATCTGATGTTAAAAACATTAGGATGGTGCTAAACCAATTTGCAGAATATGAGAAGTTTTGTTATTATTTATAAAAAGAACCTATGAAATCTAGGAGGTAGAAGAGCAGTATTATTATAACCTTGCAAAAATTATGTATGGCCCTATCTTCCACATTTTTGGAGGATTGTTTGTATCTAGAAAGAAGACAGCTGCTTCTAAAGGAAGTTTACTTCTGAAGGGTGATGGACAATTGTAACTGAACTTGCTTGGCTGCTTGTGTGAGTTCCTAGAACATGGGAATATGAAGCAGCTCCTAAAGACTGGAACTCTGACAGTTGTAAAATGATTGCTTTTGAGAGTAACCAGGTAAAGGCAGTGAGAAGCCTATCTATGCCATCTTGTTTCTCTACTACCCACCTGTTTTCTTGCCTCTCATTATATATTCCTGAAAAAGCAAGGCTGAGAAAATGTCCTGGAAGGAGTGCATTGTAATAAGACAGCTTTTGCCCGTTCTAGCACTTGGAAATTGTGTTTTGATTTATTATGTGTGGTTTGGCAAATCTGTTTTTGCAAGCTGCAGGCAATTGTCTGTAGAAACCATGCTCCAAACACAGCGAGCACAGAGGCCTCCTCAGAGACCACCATGAACGGAGCCAATAAAAGAGAATGCCAAAGGAAACATTTGTATTACAGTCCAGGAGGAACCAGACCTCGGTTTTATCAGTCTCCTCAGTCTTCCATGATGGAAACCTCTAAATCTGCTCATCATTAAGTCAAGGTAAACTATCCCCACTCCAGAAAACACAAACTGTACGCTAGCACACCTACAGCCCTGGACTGTCAACATCCTTGATACACAGCTTAGCCTCTTCTCCAGGGGAGAGGGAAGCTCATGCCAGCGGCACGGTAGCTCATGCTGCACATGCCAGGGCAGTGCCCAGGAGGGCAGTGACTTGGTGCCTCTCACACTGACATCACAGGGGACTGGAAATCATCACATGATGAACTCTGCTAAAACAGTCCATGGTCTCAGCCTCATCATGCGCAGCAGGTACTCATGGGCCCTACAACCGTCCTCGCTCCTGGCACTATTTCTGCTTGCCCATTGAGGCTGGACCAGTGGAGGCAACAGCCCTGGGTTGGAGCTCAGGAGATGCATGCAATGGTTTTTGATTTGCTGCCTCTCTGGAAATTATTGGAGAGTGTATGTGCAGAGCAGCCAGCATGCACCAGCAAGCCAGGCATGAGCAAACCCCACGTACCCACATTAGAAACGATGTGGCTGGATGGTTTTTCCCAAGCTCCAGACAGCCCCAGAGAGCAGGACCTGCCATGGCACAGCATATTTATGGAAGGGTAAAATTCCTCTCTCTGCAGGTCAAGGCCCATGCAACAGTCAAATCTCACTGAAGTGTATCCTGATCAAAGACCCAGGGACAGCATTTCAGCTCACTGTGGGAGATACACTGAGAAAAGCCACGCAACAAGTCTCATACTGAGATGTCCAATGCTGATGACGCTGACATAGGAATCCATCCTTGATCCCACCGGGCTCCAAGGTGATTATTCCTGTGGGTGAGATTGCTCACGTGTATAAGTATGTGTGGGAATGGGGCCTTTGGCTTGTGCCACTTAGCAGAGCTTTTCTTACAGGCTCAACTAGGATTTTACTCCTAAATCTCCTTAATGATCCCAATACACTCCCACATTCTGTTTTACAAGGCTAAGCAGAGCAAAAAAGAAGGGCCAAGGAAGCCACAAATGCAGGAGGCTCAGCAAGGCACTTCAGGCACTGGACTACAGTGTTGAGTAGCAGCAATGACTTTTTCTGCTCCTGTATTTTCTGTTCTCATAGTTAAAGATTATGGTTGTACTTTCTAGCTAAGAAATTACTGGATTTTCTACAGAGCCATCAGCGGAATTGAGTCTCAGCAGTCCCTGTGAAGTGCTTTAAATGTTAGGTCACCCTTAGCATTGCCAGACCCTGGGAGTGTTTGGGTGCTTGATGTTACTGGTGGTTCTGAACACAGAGCTGTGCCCTGCTATGTGGGCCAAACCAAGAAGAGAGATTGTGCTCAAAGTGTGCATCAGCCTCCACTCGAGTGCTTATCCACGTCATTAGCACTGCACAACAGCAGGATCCTTGCAGGCAAAAGGTCTTTGTGACAAGTCCAAAAGAAAAGAAGGCACTTGTAAGCAGACCAATGAGCCTTCTGAAAAACTGGAAAAATGCCACAAAAATGAAACACACAGGCGCTGAACTCCCTTTTGCAGAAAGTCCCTGTGTTTGTGAATAACTTTACCTGCAGAAGCGGAGTTGTTGCCAAGCAGGGACATTCTGCGGCCGCGGCGGCCGGTGGGCTCTGTGATGTGTGGGCTGTGTGAGGCTGAGGGAGGAAGCTGCTCACACGCCCCCGGCAATCTGTCATCCCCGGGTTCAGGCTGCTGTGAACGAGTGCCAGCACCACGCACATTTAATTAACCTTTCTGCAAGTTGTAAGATGAGCCATCTCTGTTCGCCACGAGATTTATTTTCAGCACTGCATGATGGCAATAGAAAATAGACCTGACAATTCAACAGGAAAGGGAACAAATATGGGCAACAGTTCCTTTAGGGAAGTTGGTTTAGCACAATGTAGCGCTCTGATTTTTTTACAGCCTCCTCTAGCAAGTTCATTCTGTTTCTCATACATCAAGGCTCCTGAAAAGTACTTGTGTCATATTCATTTCTCCTTAGCACACGTGTGAAATGCACCCAGGGCTGCAGAACTGCAGCGTCAGAGATCCACAGATGTTTCGCCTGCACCATATGGTGCGTTCCCCACCGTTCCCCTCAGAGCGGCTTCTTGCGCTGAAAGTCAATGTTTTTCCCACACATGGGAAAACCAAATGGAGTGGCTATAAAAGGAAAAAAGGGAGAACAAAACACCAACAAATCAGAGAAAACTGGTCTGAAAACCCAACCCATAAAGAGAGTAAGTAGACTTGGCTAACACTGGGCACACCAGTGTAAAATGGTGGGTGCACACGCTTCAGTGTGCCCTGTGAATTTAAAGCAGGAATTAAGATTACATTAGATGATATGCTAAGTTGTATCCCAGCCACATACTATTGTCAGCTTGTACTCCAGCATTCAGGCACTTAACTGCAGAGGACTCTGGAGAAACGGCTTTTTATAACTGCCTGTGTTTTGTCAGAAGTATGGAATATTGTCAGCATAGTTTGCAAATATCATTACTGGAAAACATAGAGTATTTCTACAGCATCTTTCACTTAAATTCACCCAGTACATGTTTCATTTCAATCCACCCAGTTCAGTAAGGATTAATGCATTTGAAGTTGTAAAAAAACCAAACAAACCAGAAAACAAATGAATTAAAGTAATTTAAGACTTTCTCAGTCCTCAGCCTGTGTGACCTAAGTTTGTCAATCATATAGACATATTCAAAAAGATTTTCTAAGACAACAGTGTCCATTATACATCTGTGGTAAATCCTGTTTGACCTTTCTGGGGGCAATGTACCCAGCTCCCAGCTACAGCTGTGCAAGCCTCCCTCAGGAGACATATCCAGCCTTGCTCTGCCCATCGCTTTGGGCCACGCTCTAACAGCTTTTCATAAATGTATTCCT
>NW_008236217.1:2724070-2751627 GCF_000691975.1 Corvus brachyrhynchos | reverse complement strand
CTAGAAATAGCCCTCTAGGGCAGGATGCAAAGAGCATCAGTTCCAGTCAGAGCTACAGGCTGAGAGAAAAAAGCAGCTCACACCATTTCCTCCAGCTCCTGTGTTTTCCTTTGAGAATGCATCATCCACTAACTGGTCTAATCACGAATCAGCCCAAACTTGCTGAAGCAGATAAACTCGGCTAGGAGCAGAAGACACAGGCCCATCTGAAACCCTGTGGAACTGCAACTGTGCCATATGACACTGAATCATGATGTGGGATTTTTTTGGGGAGGCGGTAAAGTCCTTCAGACCTCAAGGAGCTTTGGACCTGATGAGATCACAGGGGTTTCATGCATCTCCTGAAAATATGGCAAAATAACTGTTAAGGAAAACACTCCTAATTGAAAGCTGTGCCTGCACATAGTGAAATATACATATACATGGTTCTCCAGCCCATGCAAATAAAAAATACACTGATGTTTACTGCATATATAGACTCTGATCACCAGATTCTTTTTCTGTGGGCACATTTTTTTACACAGGACATCACACAGGCTTCAGAGGGACAAGCCATGCGGGTTTGAGATAGTGCCCCGTTGCTGCTGGTGTGAACAAGTCGAAGGCAGCAAATAACAGTTTGCAGCCATCTTTCAGGCATCCCAGGATGAATTGAAATGCCTGAATCATCTCATCTCACATTTTCACTGTTGTCAGCCTCCAGCCTCCACAGCAGAGCCAACAGAGTGACTGTGGTGCAAAAGCAGAGCGATAGCCAAGCCCCCAGGCCCCCCACGCACACACTATCGGAGGGAACTGGTACCAGGCTCTGCTGTGTAAACAACCAGGGCAAAGGAGAAGGAGGTGGTGGTGGGGTTAAATATCTGCTCTCTTTTACGAGACCACCTACAAAATGTTGCAAAGACCCCGCAACAAAAATAATCTGC
The DNA here is from genome assembly GCF_000691975.1 of Corvus brachyrhynchos. Classification (NCBI taxonomy): domain Eukaryota; kingdom Metazoa; phylum Chordata; class Aves; order Passeriformes; family Corvidae; genus Corvus; species Corvus brachyrhynchos. Next base: position 2,750,701 of record NW_008236217.1, on the reverse strand, counting down.
CACGATTCCAGTGTTAGGCAAAATATAAACAATTTAAGTGCTCTGTTGAAGAGAACATCTGGGGAGTTGCGAGCTGCACAGATGTTTTCACAAGTTGTTTTTTAGGGAAAAGTAACCCTGCTAAGTTTTCTGCCTCTTCCATCTTGTCTCTCTTGACTGTGTTTATCAAGCCAAGATATAAACACATTAAAAAACCTTTAGAGGGCCGTCTCATGCTGTATTATTAATTTGGAATTGACTGAAGGTTGACAGCTGGCTTTGGTTTGACCCCAGTTCTTTTAAAGTCACTCCACAGGAATAATTAACCAGTTTGTATGTTGATTGGATTTTACATGCATAAATATATACCCACACAGAGACACACACATATATGTATATATACACACACACACACATATACGCAGCAGTTTGCTAGAAATGACCCTCGAACTTAGCACTGGGATCACACAGGCAGGCCTGGGGCCCTGCCTGGGCAGCCAGGAGAGTGGTCACAGTTTTGGGAGTCCTTGAGGAAGGCAGGTATTGGATAGGAGAATCTCTAGGTGAGGAAGATTTATTGCCTGGGGAAGTACAAGGGGTATACTGCTTAAGGCAGTTTTTATTTTAGCATCAAGCTCCTGCAGAATGGAAAGAATTTAGGTTTTTTAGATTAAAAAAATACAATTAGAGTTTTTAGAAAAGAATTTGTCTTTTATTAATTCTGTAAAAACCCCCAAACAACCAACTGTGATTTAAATATAAATATAAAAATTAAATTAGAAAGGCTAATTAGAGGAGCAAATAACAAACAAATGTACCTACATCTTTGTCTTGGGGTGACATTTTTTCCCAGACCTGGTGGGAGAGGGATGGTTGTAACCTTCTCTCAGAGGATATATTTCCAAATTTGCCCAAACCGGCACAATGTTGAAATACATGAGAAAATAAATTTGTCCACTGGGTCATTAGGAAGCAGAAAAATTCAACAAAGCAGTGATTTTACAGCAGAATAAAGATCCCTTTAAATCTGGGATCACTTTAAAGCTTTTTTTTTCTCTGGTCTTTTCCAGAGAGGGGGCTGGAGAGGCTTATTGCACTCAGGTAATAAAAATAATGGACCAGAAGAGCTTGAGGAAGGTTGAACCTGTTGAAAGAGAAGGTGCTGAAACAAATGACTGAACTCAGTACTGTGTGTCACTGGGCCCAGATGGTAAATACCAACAAGACCTGAGTGAAGAATTGGAGACCTCAGTGACCAAACTCACAAAAACCTGCCCTTCACTAAACCCAGTCTGTGACTCAGAGAACTGGCAAGCAGTGAAGCCAGCCCATATCTCCAACTGGGGAAAGTCTGGCCCAGTGGGCTCTTCCTCAGACCTGCTTATCTGGTTGGGTGCAATTGGGTCTGTTGCTGCAAGACCAAGATTTTTCCACTCTGGTCATCGAGCCAGCCAGCAACATGGCAGCCAGGGATGGTGGAAAAGCTGCTCACAGACAGTGTAGGGTCTCAGAGCCATGGTCTCACTGGCCCCACCACGCCACCAACAGCTTGAGGGAAAATAAGGAATTACTCTTGCCGAACCAGAGATGTAGTCAAGACCCCAGGGCTGGTGGTTGTATTGGGTGCAGGGTGATACCACCAGGAACATGGTCATGTCCATGGGGTAATGGGACCCCAAACAAATGCAAAAATGCCTGGCAGTGACACTGGCCAGACTGAGAGATGGGAAAATCAAAAGAAGATTTAAAAAGCAGAAATCTGAAAAGCATTTGAGATCCTTTATGGTATTTTACTACTAGTGATGCAAAAGTGCTAATAGAAACACTATCAAGAGGTTATTCTGTTTTGTTTAATGGGGATTTGTATTATAGAATCATAGAATGTCCTGAGTTGGAAGGGACCCACAAGGATCACTGAGTCCAACCCCTGGCCCTGCACAGCACCATCCCCAAGAGTCACACCATGTGCCTGAGAGTATTGCCCAAATGCTTCTTGAACTCTGCCAGGCTTGGTGCTGTGACCGCTTCCCTGGGGAGCCTGTTCCAGTGCCCAGCCACCCTCTGAGAGAAGAACCTTTCCCTAATATCCAGCCTAAACCTCCCCCGACACAGCACCATGCCATTCTCCAGGGCCCTCTCCCTGGTCAAAGCAGAATTTTCTGTTTTTTTCTTTTTATAGTGCTGTTTCAAAAAACAAAGAGTGATCAGACCATCACTCTTGCGCCTGTCTAGTGAAACCTGGGATGTAGTGTGGAGGAAGAAGGAAGGGGCTGCATGATTATGAATAGTGTAACTTAGAAAAATTCAACAAATAAAGTTGCAATAAGCAAGATAGCAGCTATCTGCTCACTACATTATCTCTCTGCTCCTCCTTGGCTGAGAGATTTCTAGGATATCAGCTTGGTGAGGATTTTTACTTGCCCCTGGGGAAGGGAGAAGCCTCTGCTGTGTGGCCAACTTAAATAAATCTGATTTTGTGCCTGTGCTGGAGACTGACTTATTTGGGATGTAAGATGGCACCTCTGGAGAATCAAGGCATTAAAAAAAGAATATTAATAAATAAATAATAAAGTTTTATACACACTGTATAAAAAGAATATTTTTTACAGCCCTTACAGCCCTAGCCTGCTGTTCCATGTGACCAGAAGGTAGCCTTTGCAGCCTGGGCTCTGTTACAGTCTAAATGAGGTAGCAACATCCATTAAGCCATTAACACGTGCTCTGTTATAAGATAGATCTTGAATTCTCTGCTTCTCTGGGTGACCAGTGCCATGGGGAAACTCTTGCTGTGCAGAAGTGCTGTATCCCCAGTCAGCTTTCTACATTTCAGTGAATGACCCCTAGCACTGCGGATGCAGCTTCCAGCCCCCTGTTCTTGCTGTGGCTGGCCAGAGACAAGAGTCACATGGAAGAACAAAGCTTAATCTGCAAAGGCCGTGCAGCTCTCAGCTCCTTACTGAGCAAAGTCCCAGCTGCCGGCAATGATGTGATGGCAGTGCTCAGCCACGGCCTGGGAGGACACAGAGCAGAGCAGGAAGGACGCAACCAGGAGGTGTGGGAGGGGCAATGCCTGTGCCTGAGCCCCCAGCCACCACGGGGATGTGTCCCCCTCTGGGTGCTGCACAGCCGGGCTGTGCCTGTTGTGTTCTCACCATGGGCACCTGGAGCAGCAGGTACAGTGGGACATGGATATGGGGCTCCTTGGTAGCACCTTCCCAGCACACGTTTTATTTAAACACAGCCCTCAAAATAAACCCCTTGTCATTTTGTGCCACAGAGTGCATGAAGCCTGAGGACTGCACTCCTGCCTGCTGAGGCAAAGCCAGCTAAAAGGAGAATGCAAAGGAAAGCCCAAAACTGCTTTGCTGTTCTTTGATAAACAATTTGTCAGAGCAGCAAGGAACCTCTAAAACCTGGGTATTTCCCTCCTTCTTTTTTTTCTATCTCAAAATCCTGGTGCAGTCACAGTGAGTTGGAGATTGCAGGAGGTGATGGACACTCCTTAGCTCTGCACCACAGCCTAGTGACAAAGGGATTTGCCCATCTGTACCAGTCTTCCGACATTTTAAAAAGTCACTGCACTTCATTCCTCCCAAAGGAGCAAGCAAGAATCAATTCAATTTGCAATCTGAAAAGAAAAATATCCCTTTCTCTCCAATTTAGGCATAGGAAGAAAATATTGAATTCTGCCTTGCTGACTGTAGTAGAAAAAGAAAGGTTTTAATCTCCCTCTCCCCTTTGTTATTTTATTCTGAAGTGGGTTAGGCAGTTTGGCATTTACCCTGGTGCTAAGCAAAGTAGGATCAGAGGCTAAATCAGTAAGATTTGTTTATGGTGGGGAAGATCATTTGTCCCCAGAGACATGGAGCAGAGGGACCTTTGGCTGGCTGAGACATGTGCCTCTCCTGGTTGTTTCAGACCACATGCCTCACTGTCTCCCAAGTCGCATGTTTGAGTAAACCCTAAAAACTCCAAGACAAATTTAAAGAAATCCACACAATTTGATCAGGTTTCATCAGGCATCTTGGACTTGTTCTGTGAATGTTCAAAGAAGTCACTGAATGACCCAAATCTCTTTCTTAGCATGGTCCTTCGCACATTTTATATAGCTGGGTTTGCTTGCATTCCTCTTTTCTATCAGCCTTGTGTACAGAGGTCAGGTCTTAGTGTCACTGGCCATGGACAGTTACATTCCTTTTGCAGAAGCAGGGACAGGGATGGGGACTTTGCAGAAAACCCCACTGAAGTGAGTTCTGAGGTTTTGGGTCTGGCAGTTGAGGGATGGATCTACCCCAGTGCATCCAATGGAGTGACAGGTTTTCCACCTGGGGGATCACGGTGTGCTTGGTCTGGGCCACATGCTGTAGTGATGGGTGATGATTTCTTCCTTCCTGCCCTGCAGCTCTAGAGTGGCTCCAGCCAGCCTGTGAATTTCTGTGTCCCTGGGGCCTGTGGGAAGATGCAGAGAAATGGATTTCTCTCTTTAAATCGCAACCATCTACAGAAAGGGACCGTGCAATTGTTTGTGCCATGCTGAGTACAAAAAGGGCCCAGAGCTGAAGGCTGGTGCTGGGGGCTGCTGCCACCACAGGAACAACAACCGGTGGCAGCAAACAATAGCCTTTGTCTGCTGACAACTGCCTTCGATGGGGGCAAGCAGCTCAGCTGCTCATCTCACTTTCATTTTAGGAACGAAGAGCAAAAGAGATCCTTTTAAGGGAAGTGGGGAGGACAAAAAAACCGTGGGAAATAAAGTGTTTCAGAATCTCAGCGTTGCTCCCTCATTCTACTTTTTAATGGTGTAAGTAAACTGGTGGGAAAATCTAATTCCCACTAGAGCCCTCAGTTTATTGCTTTCAGGCAGCTCTGTCCTCCACCTCCTAAAATGTAGGTGCCTTTTCTAGCCTGGAGCATGAGCCCATGAACCAATTTGTAGCTTGGCTCAAGGTGAATTCTTCAGGTAACTTTGCCAGTGCAGGAGGCTCTCAGACCACCAGCTCTGGATGTGTTAGAATGTTCATGGAAGGTGATGGAAGCTTTGTTAAAAATTCTCTTTAAAACCCATTTGCACTCCCAAGTCTATGAGATATGATGGCTCTGACCTCAGGGAAGAAGCATGATGGGTGAGATGGAAGGCAATGACTAACGGAGGAGAAAGGTGACATTTGCACTAATACCCTACCAGTGCTATTTCGGGCAATGCCAGAGCCTGCTGGTAGCACAGCAACCTGATTTACATAATAATCTGTGTGCTCCACACTTCCACCAGAATCATTTATTGCTAAATTGGATGTAGTGAAAATGGAGGTATCAGCATGTTGCATCGTTAGTCTTCCAGCCACTTGCTCCCTGTGGTGCCAGTCACAGCCCCCACTGCCCTGCAAGGAGAAAAAGCCAGTGTAAAACGGTTCTGTGCAGAGGATTCAAGACAATTCAGTGAGAGTGGCTGGGGTTCAGTGGAAGGGGGTAAACAAGAGGGCAACCCGAACATTTGCTCAAAACTCATCCCTGTTACCAGGTTTGATTCCTCCTCTCCTTTTTATATAGCTTGTTCTTGCACTTTGCCTCTTCTGCACCCCTTGTGGGGTTAACTAGATGGACACTAGAAAATATAAAAGAGTTTCTCTAACAAACTTCTTGCCAACTCTTCCCATGCTGTTTTCACGAGTACAGGGAGACAGGCAGCTTTTCTCATAAGCAGACCTCCTAAAGCTAGAAGTCAGTTCAGATCCTGGCTGTGCCCGGTACTTTCTCTACAACCTTAAGAAATCCTTTAAGCCCACCTCAAAACCCATGGAAGCTGCAATGTTTTACCATGTTCCGTCTAATAAAGAGCCATGAAATCCACAAATGGAAGCTGCCGGGGGTGTATAACTCTGAGGTCAGTCCAGCCCTAGATTGCGGGAAAGCTTGCTATCTGTTTCTCCAAATGGAAAGTAATCCATGCTATTGGTTTTTTGGATTCATCTTTCTTTTTAAAACACAAAACTTCATGTGAATTTGAACCTAATCCTCAAAAACCCCTATGTTTGCACAGCTGAGTAGAGACCCCACTGAAGATTAGTGGCATGTTTCAGGCGGACAACAAGCACTGACCAGGGACTTGTCTCATCCCTGAAAAACACCTGCTCCTTTGAGGTTCCCCTGCCTGCTGTGAGAAGAGGGGTAGGCAGCAACTCCAACTAGAAAAGCACGACTCAGGAAAGTTTTTTCTGCTCTTGTAGCTGATTTTCACACGTGTTGTATATTACAAAGGATATGAGTTTGATGTTTTCTTTTTCCTGATATAAAGTGAAATTTTTATATGTTATTTTTATTGGACTCAGCGGATCCCCAGTTTTCAGCCGGGGTCCTGTTGCGTTAGTCACAGTACAAGACAGGGCTCAAGAGCTTATTGTGACCAGAAGAGGAATGGATGAAGGACACCACTTTGATTTCAGCATGGGTTTAAATGCCCTGCTAAGGATTTGTAGCTGGGAAAGCCTTACACGAGGCTCAGCCCAACCAAAAGGAGAGGTAGTCTGATGCAGTCCAGGAACTGTTTTAAATGATATTTTCAGAACGCGCCATGTCAAAGAAAAGCAGCAACTTCAGGCAGTGCCTGGCAAGCAGCTCTGGGGCAAAGACAGGCTGAAAGAGCCAGGTCAGAGCTCTTAAATTACTAAAACCATCTCTTGCTGCTGTAACTTCAGAAACCACCCTGCTCTCATGAGCTTGGGCCCCTTGCATGCTCACTGCCCCATGGGCTTTGGGGTTTAGGGGGCTGTGAGCACTGTGCTGCTGGGACAGCAGGGTTTGCCCACAGGTACTGTGAGAAATAAAGAAGTGGGATAACTGTTTTTGAGCTAAGAGAGGTGGGAACACTCCCTAATGCCCACAAAAAAAGATAAAAGTTTCAGCTGCTCTTTTCAGTGATAAGCACATGCTGTTTTGTTCAACAGGAAATGCTTGCAAAGTGCTTGAGAGGGCAGGTGACTGTCGTGGCTGCCAAACAGGACCAGGGGTGTAGGAAACCTGCTTGGACGGTACCTTTTTTCTCCCCGTACCGTTTCTTGCTTTTATTTTGGGGGGTTCAGAGAGTTTAGTCACTGTCTGTGATCTGTGATCAGCTGGTGCATCTCCAGTCTCCTGGGAAAGGATTTCTAATGAGGATGGCGGCCCCGGGGCTACGATGTGAAACAGAGACTGCTGTAGCACAGCAGAGTAGATAAGATCAATAGGAAATGCAGATTTGCAACATGTTGGAAATATGACAGATTCCACACACACCCTGGGGAAAAGATTTTTAAATCTTTTAAAGGAGTGGCAGAAAGACTACATCTCATATAATATATATACATATTTATTTATGTAGGTATGTGCACAGGAGTAAGAAGGAATCTGCCATCTCACCTCTAAAATATTTGCTGAGGATTGTGGAAATCTTTGCTGGGTTGGTCAACTAAACCAATTTTGTTTTACTGCAGAAGACCTACTGGTACCTACCCACACCAAAAGAAGCCACGACAAGGAGTGGGAAACAGTTCACAGCAGAGCACAGATGCAGAACCCACCACAGCCAGCACAGCAGCTCTCTGCAGGGCTGCATCCCAACTCGCTCCCTGGGCAAGCTGCAGCTGCTGTGGCTCCCAGTGGCTGCTGGATCAGCCAGAGAAGAGTGTTTGGGTCTTCCCTGTCACTTTTACTTCCCCAGCATATTATGGAGCACTTGGCAAGCCAGAAGTTGTAGGGTGAAATAGCAAAGTATGAACAAAAAGTGAGGTACAAGTGTTTAGCAGCCAGGATAAATGATTGCTGAAAGCATTCACTGAAGGATGTAAAGCTGCTACATATAAAATTCAAGAGTAAATATTCTAAATTGTCTCTAAAATTCAGCTGCACATTACTTAAGCTGGTGGAGTAAAAACTGAAGTGAAATTCCTGTTTTACAGAAATGGACTGGCTATGTCATTGTGATAGTGCCTCCTGGGCTAAGGCTATAATGTACCAGAAACACCACGAGGAATAACTCAGGTGTTCATCTTATCACCTGGTCTATCAGCATCTGCTTTCTGGCTGCCTGCTGTGTTAAAGGTGCAAGAAACACCACGATCTACATGAAATGTATTTAAAGCCATGTTCATGTGTTTTGTCACCTCCTGCAATGAGTTCACTCCTGCTGGTAGGGAAGCTGCGATCTGCTATCCATAAATGCCTCGTCAGAAAAGGTGTCCCCTTATCACCACAGTCCCATGGGAGGAGGGTCTGAGGTTCTGTGAACTCCCACCTGCCTGCAGTTCCAGCCCTCTGCCACACACACAAGGAGGGGTGTTATCCATTTGGAGATATTCTTCTGGAAAACTTGTTCCAGGGACAGTCACTGTCATTGACTTTGACTCATGGAGATCAGAACACACTCCTACAAAAATTCTGGTTTTGGTATGAGAGGGGTGGAGCAAATGACTTTGCATCTTTCCCTGACGTGAGCTGCAGATAGCCTGGTACATCCCTGGGCAGGTGACCACCTTTCCACTCACACACTGGGTGGGTACCTCCATGGTGACACACCCAGTCACCACATTACTGCGTGGATAGTCCATACTCCCCTCACTCTAGCTGAGGTCACAGTGTTAGCCTGGGCACCCTGTGGGAAGGATACGAACTGTACATCACAGTCACCTTTGCCTGCAAGGAAAGGCTGCAGCAGCTCAGCTCTGTTGGGAGCCCAACCCCCTCCTGTGTTTGGTTTGGGGTTGGAAAGGTTGGTTCTGTAATTAACAGCAGCTGACGTAATTGTCATGATTATGTTATTACTAGCAAAGGAACTAATGACTTGTCCTGTAACACACATAACCAGCTCCAGCATGGGGAGAAGTGCTGCCAGCTTGCCTGGCATGGCTCTCCGCTCCCAGAACTGAAAACCAGCATTCCCGGCAATGCTGGGCTCCTCTTCAGCTCCTGGCCAGCCACCAGGGTGCTCACACTTGGCAAGCACTCTACACACGTCTGTCACATTTCCTAGCAGGAGCTGCAGGGATGTGTCCTGCAGCCCTGTAAGTCAAATACTAACTGCATCAGACAGTGCGTTTGTAGCTAAAAATACCACTGAGCAATTTGCCTGAGAAAGGAGCCTGTTCTCCCTGGCTGGCAGCCAGGTGGCTTTGCCTCGATCGCCGCAGCTCAAGCTGTCGTGTGCAGTCCTTATGTAAAACCATTTCAAATATCATAGCGTGATAACATTGCCGGCAGAGTGTAAACTCCTGAAGAATGGAAGCTCTGGATGCTAAATCCTGGCACAGTGAAAAAAGGCCAAAACCCATTCCTTCATTGAGATGATGAAAGTGTGACCACCAGCCCAGCTTTACACCTTTATGGTGTTAAGTAGGTTCTCATACTGCAACCTCCGTTCTTTGAAAGTGTTTGTGGTTGAGGGAATAGCAAGTGAAATCTCCTGTTTGGTCGTCATTTGTCTCCTATACAGGTAATAACTGCAATACGTGACACTTTGGCAGAACTTTTTATCCTGGAATTTCAAAGCACCTCAATTAAGCTTCCTAACACAGCTGAGAAGCAGGACCAGGAGTGCACCCTCTCAGTTAATCATTAATGAGTTTGGAGCACACCATATATAGAGGTTAAAAATAACATTTTGTGAATATAATACATGATCTTGATAAAGCAGGTAGAAACAATCTTATTCACTGCTGGGCAAAGGCCCAAAGTTAGAACAAGTGTGAGGCTGCCTCCTACAACCCCACTGTTTCCCACCTCTCCAAAGTAATGGAACCAAAGTTGCATAAGCACCTAAGAAGAATTAGGGAAAATTGCTACTTTTATAAGCTTTCAGGAACAGAGAGAGAGAGTGCTTTTTACCTGTTGTTTTTTTTTAATCTGCTTTTTACCTGTGTGCCACCTCCAGTGAGTCCCACTGGTTGTTACTCCCCTCCTCTTCCATGCCTGCTTGGCCTGGCAGGGGTGGGCAGTGCTGGGGCAAGACAGAGCAGCCCTAGAAAGCTGGATGGCCCCAGCTCCTTTGAGACTTTCTGACTCACAGAAGATTTCAGCTAATGTGTGAAGGCAAAGGAGACAGGGCAGATTGTATTGCCAGTGCAGTGCTGCCAGCTCTCATCATGAGTTGTAGGCCATTTTCCTCCAAGCTCTGTTTTCCCCAGGGAGTGGGTTATCCAAATCTCTCCTCACTCATAGAAACAGCAGCACAGATCTAACTCACCCTGAAAAATAAGAAGCACAGAAATCACATATTGTTGATACCTCCGGGACCAGAAAGGCAATTGAAAGGACACCTTGCTGTATGATCTTCAAGCTGGTCTTGTGATGATTTAGGAGTGTGACTGACATTTTTTAAAATACATGGCATTGGCAATCCAGCTTTCATTACCAAGATGAAGGCAAATTTAACGTACAAACTGATTCACACACGCACTGAAGCTATTTTTCTTTATCCTGACCTCAGTCCTTATGCAGATATAAATCCCCAGCTGGGAATCTATGGTACTTAATGTTCTTCCATAATTGGGCTGGAGCTTATCTCCTGCAAGAGCAGCAGCATCCAGGATGCAGTGGTTTGCATTTGTCTCAAGAAAAATTACCAGTATGGGAAGCAGTGAGCTGAGGGACTGGGTAAGTGTACTCTTGGTGGAGTGAGTTAATGTTTGATGGACAGGTGATGGGAGTAGGCTAATATTTGAACCTCTGGAGATGTAACTTCAAACACCCATTGGGATTTGAGTCTGCTCTGATCTGTTATGGCCAGTTGCCACGTCAAAGGATTTCTACACAACCAAGCAGACTCCAGTCAGGCTGGCAGTCTCTCTAGCCATCCCCACCTGGCTTGCAGAGGGCAGCGTGTACCTGGTGACCTCACAGTCCTGTCCCAAACCCCAGCAGATTGTCCCAGGGCTGTTGTGACAGAAAATGTGCAAGTGAATTGACTCCAACACGTGAGAAAGGGGCAGAGCCAGCAATGCTGGGAATGAGCTGGGGGGCGGCTGGAGGTTCTATTTCAGTGCCCTGTTTCCAAAGCGTTGGGTTCCTCTGGTTGGACAAGGTAGTTTGAAATAACACTTCAGATGCATCCTCCAAGGAAGGAATTAGCGTGGGGAAGTCTGCAAAGTGCTAGGCAGTGTTGCTCAGAGCAGAAAGGACTTTGGGATGGCAGTACTCTATTTGTTTTTCTCATTATTTGTTTTTTGAGGGGAAAAAAGGATGTTTTTATACAAAGATTTATAGGTGTACAATGTTCCTCCCTGAATTTGCATTTGTTTGATCTGTATTTCTTGGCTTCAGCACAAAGCCAATCTAGTTTATTCCACTCTCTGCACTCCATCTATCTAGCTTTGATGAGCTTCAGCCAGAATTAGCAACCAAAGCTCCAGCTCACAGATATCTGTTTTCTCAGTCCAAATGATCATAAAAACAGGGACATGCCTTCCAGGCTTTAGCCTCTTCTGGCCAATCTGTACTAGGGAGAGCACGGTAGCTCACCAGCTCCTTACTCCTTGTAGGGAGAGAGCCCCAGGATGTGCAGAGGATTACTGGAAGGACCTCTTGTGCAGCTCTGAGCAGGCAACACTGATGGAAAAGAGTCCATAAAAAAAGCTGGAATGGGGGGCAGTTTGCACTGGGGTGAAAAGGATGGGTTTGGGGTTTTGTTGTTTTTATGGTGATGTTGCACTTAAATGTGGCTGGCTTAGAGGGCAGCATATGACCCATGTGTACCTTGTCACATCCAATAGATCTGATGTGAAAAGCTGAAAGCTTTCAATAGCAGCTGGGCCCCAGGGACCATCACAAGGCTGAGCTCCATGAATTAAATAACCAAGAGCAAAGCTCACGACTCCTCTGACAGAGCCAGAACTCTGCCAAGAGTGGAGGGTTGCCACAACCCTGCCCTCCTCTTTCAGCACCCATGGAATCAGACCTTCCCCATATAACTCTCAGTGCTCCAGCAACTCCAGAGGAACTACAATAGTTTAAACCAACACCATGTCTGGCCCTTTGTCTTAAATCTCCCACCCAGACTTGATTTTACAGACCGTCCGGGTCGTGACAGAGTCCTCATCTATCACAGTCAGGTTGCTTCCCTCCTATCCTAAATCAAACAAGCCAAACCGAGGGCAGCTCCTTTGTGGAAGGCTTTCTCGGCTGGTTTTCCCCTTTTCCCTCCCTAATTGTTCGTTAATGAATGTAAATGATTTAACCAAATAGAGGCTAGAGTTTCCTGTAGGAAGGGAACTTTGTTGGAGGAGGGGACAATCCACAGATGGATTTACCTGTATCAGATTCTGGGTAAATATTTATTCTCCTTTCCCTTTTGTTCACCCTTCTCAGCCGCAGGAACAATGACAGATCCTTGCCGGCCACAGGGCAGCAGGCAAATATTATTACTCCCATTTTACAAGTACACAAGTAGGGCAAAGGTGACTTAATCTCAGGAAAGTCCCCCAGAACCAGTGGTGCTTTTACCACTGGTTCTGGGGGACTTTGAACAGGAGTAGCTGGAGTGAGCAGATGGAGTAAACAGCCAGCTCCAGCCTGGCAGTGGGAAGGAGCCGAGCTCCAAGGCTACATCACAAGGCACCCCAGGGAGTGCCACCATCCTCCCTCAGAGGCTCAACCACCACTGACCTGAGTCATGGTTCCTCTCTGGAGACTGACTTCAGCCCTTCTGACTTACCTTGTGGAGGTGCTGGGAAGTTTCATTAATTCCCATTTGTAAAGCGGATTTAGAGTGCTGCCTACAATGAAATCTTTGTAGCAAGAGCTGTGGCATTTAGCAAGATGAAGAGGGTAGAACACTCCCATCCCTTATTTTTTGTAGCCTTTTTTCTTGGTATTTTTGCAAAAAAGGGAAAAATCAATGTTAGATTTTATTACAAAACAACAGACTACGGCCACCCTTTTTTCCCGGAATAATAATAGTCATAACGCATTACGTTAGGTTAGTCAGTAGTTTTCACTAATCCACAAGACATGCACTGTTGACCTCTGAGGTAATTTTGGATCATGCTCAAGCCAAATAAAGGCAGATTTGTGGTTGCAGGTGAGAAACCATAAATGTAACCACAATGTCCTCTGGTTTGATCTGAGCTCAGCCTGGCCTTCATCAGTTTTTCTGGCGCTAGTCCAGAAGTAAGGCAGATTAATGATTTAAAGGCATTACCCTGTAATATGATGTAACTCAGCACAGGGTGGTGGCTTTGGGAAGATAGTTTGAAGTAAGTACCCAAGGCAGCAAACCATGGACCACCCCACCTGGATAGCACCTTGCTCCTTGGAGGATGTTACTGGCTTGACTGGAATAATTCATGGCATGAATGCGTTCAGTGATTACAGGGGCAAAGGAATGTGCCTTTCTACAGGGCAGAAAATGCCCGTGTGAAATGTCACACCTCATCTTCTGCCTCCTGAAGGGACAGAAAAATTGATTGTGTCTTTGGTGGATGATAAAGAAGTCAAGGGAGAGTGTGCCTGCAAGGGTGGTAGCAGTGCCCATGCCATGCCATGCCATGGAATGCTGCATACCCAGTGAGCTGCTTGAAGCTCAGGCACCAGTGACTCTGTGGCCTGGGCTCTGTGCAGTGTCTTCTGTCATCTCCCCAGCCACTGCTTTTTGGGCTCATTAGATATGTATACCAGGGGTCCACTTACCCACACTGTAATTCCTTCTCCAAGTAAGGTCTGAACCCCTGTGTTAATCCTGAACCTACTGAGAAAATATTCCCCAGCCTGTTATGACTACAGGTCTGCCTGAGCTCTAATAAATCAGCGAGGCTCCAATGGAGTAGCACAAAGCTTGAGGGAGTGCTGGGAGGGTAAGTGTATATAAAAGGCAGTCCCGATCTTCCTTTAGCAGCCATTAATTACGGCCAGTGATGGGAATAGGAAACAGCAGTCATTCTGGGATACTGCTGTTCGCAACTCAGTCAGGGGCAGGCTGAAACCTGAAGACAGGGAGGATAGGCACTGTGTAGTGGACTGGGAATATATATGAGGCTTAAAAACAACCTCCCCTTGAAATTAAGGGTTAATGCTTGTTTAAACATTTGGTCTATGAAGTAACATCAGTATGGTGAGGCACAAGCCCCATCATTGTACGGGAGACACACAGGGAGAGAACACATGGGGGCACATAAGTAAATAGTGCCAGCCCCGAGGGGCAACAGATTGGCACCAGCTGAGCGGCACCCCACCGTCTCCACTTGTGTTAAACAGCAGTCGGCAGGACTTTGTTATGGAAAGCAGGTTTCCTGGCTCTGCAGTTGGGGCAAGTTATCTGGAGTTGGCCAGAGTGCTGAGCTGAGGGGGTGTTGGGTCAGGGAGCAGGGAGGCATCGAGGACTTGGGCTGCTTTGCAGCTGATTGTTCAAAAAGAAAGCTTGGGAAATCTCGGGAAAGATCTTTTTTCTATTTATTAAACAGCTTGCAAAGAAGATTAGTCAGTGCTTCTATAGCAACTTGACACTAGCAGCACTGTGACTGTAATTATTAACAGGGAAGGAGAGGTGAGCACTGTGGTGGGTTTGAAAAGGCCTTGTTCAAAACTGCCTTCCAATATGCGGTCAAACCACAGGCCCTGCTTCATTTAAGCAACAGCTGCTAGTGTATTTCCTCCCTCAACAAATAATTTTCTTCTCGACACTGTCTAAGCTGAAGAACCCTCACTGCCCAGTGGGAACGAATCAGGAGCACAGGTACAGCCTGTCCTGATGCCTGGGTGGCAGCTCGGTGCTGTGCCATGATGTCTTCTTGGCACACTGCCTTCCTCCACTGGGGTCACCATGCTCCCGCCAGTACTGAAACAAAGCTGTGCAATGGCACAGGCAGACATCCAGCTCCAAAATCCTGGTGTTATCCTGCGATTTCTTTTCCTTACATTCATTCAGGCCAGCCTCAGAGGCTCATCTGGCCACTTTTGCACTGAAAAACTTGTTATCAATTCAAGACAACTTGGTACTTTTTCTGGCATGGAGGATTTGGCTCTCCCCCTCTGCTCACTAAATTTTCACACTGGTAGCCATTTGGTGTGACTCTGCTATGACTGGAGTGGTTCCACTACCTCTGGACCTCCTTCATGACCACTTTCGCATTTGCACACCATGGGACACCAGAACTAAGTCAGTTGCTGGGAGAATTTGGAGCCTGAAACCTCCTGAGGTCTTCTAGCAGATTTATGCTTAAAATATCTCTGGGCTAAGAAGGTGTTAGGCCCTCTCAGAAGTGCTCTCTCTCCCATCTGCTTTTTCATGTAGAAACTAGAGGTGCCAAAATCTGCCGAGAGGACTGTAGAGGAACGGCCAGGAAAGATGCTTGCAGCTATCCCTCAGGCTCCAGCACAGATGATGTTTCACAGATGTGAAACTGTGTGTACAGTCATAAACATTTTAAGACACACCTGCCAGATAGTTCTGGACTTTTCTAGTGAGAACAAACCTTCTGTAAATACCAAGGGGGAAAAAAAATCAGGAAGATCCTCATTTTATGGGTGGATCCAGCAAATTTTCTTTCTGTGACGAGCATAGACTGTCATCTCCACCCTCTCCAACAAATTCAGTAACATTTATTTAGTTATGTAAAGCATGAAATATGAGAATATAAAAAGGTATGTTTCTGTCCCACATGTGCTCTACTGTTCTTTTTTTCAAGGTCTCTTCCTATCACGCAAATAGGAGTTAAACCAGATGCACATACAGACTTCCATGCTCTAATTTCCCCACTTTTAAGTCTCATTATGGCCCCCACACACCTTGTTCTGTGAGTTATGCTGGATTTGCCTTACTCTCTGTGGTAAGGCTGTCAGCATGAATGGCTCAACCTGGCCTCCCCCTCCCCCCAGACACACTCTCTTCTCATTCATTCCTACAAGGAGAAAGAGCAGTGAGGGAGCTGCCAGCAGGCCATCTCCTTGCAGTGCCAGCGACCCCATCCCAACAAGGCTCTCACATGCCCTCTTCACATCTCCACCCTGTGTAAATCCCTCTCTAATGGTTGTACCCTGGTGCCTCACTTCCCTGGAGCTGTACACTGAACTGTGTGAGTGTTTGGGTCCAGTGACCTAGGGCTGTAAGCAGGCAGAGGTCTGCCTCTAACAGCTCATCCCCTGGCATAGCTCTCCTTGTCATAATGTGATGGAGAGACGGCTCCTTCCCCCTGCATAAACCCTGATAGCTCAGTCCACCTGCATTTTTAATCACAGTGGACTGGTGGCTGGAGGGAATAGGACTCCTTAATCTGCCTGGGTTTCGGTTTGCTCGTCCGTGAAACAGGGACGGTCTCTGCCAGGAGCATCCTCCTGGAGCCCTTCCCCTGGGCCAGCTTGCGGTGTGCTGAAGGCCAGCATAGGGCTCAGGATCGAGGGGAGCCCATCTGTGGGGATTTAAGTGTTACTGAGGCCTTCTGCCGATGAAATGCCTTTCATTAAAACATCAGCAAAAAAGCCCAGAGATGCTTTAACCACAGCTGAAGTGGCTTACAACCTGCTGGGCAGAGAAATGGGAAAATATAATGGATAATGGGAAAATGCAAGGTGTGCTGCAGTAGGGCAGTGCTGGCACTGTAATTAAAAAGTAGTTTGGTATAGCTACATCAGTCATGGGAGTAAATGAAAAACGTTTTATCTCTCTAACCTATGCTCTTCCTAGTGTTACTGTAGCTACACAGGAAACTCTGTGGTGCTGCTGATACAATTTTTCTCCATCAAGGAACAGGTTTGGACTATACCAGAAGGACAATCTGCATTTTATTTGCTCGAGTGGAGCTGTATATTCACTGGGATAGACCAACAAGTCCTTTTCAGCACAGACAAGCCCTAAAACTCCTAGCTCTTACACTGTAAAAGTAAATAGCCTTAACATAATTTCCTCTCCCTTCTCACATGCAAGGCCGTGCTGCAAGGAGGAGGATGAGGAAAAAAGGGGCTGTGAACTGTTTCCAGCACTGAGCACCTAGTTGGAGGTTAAAGACTTTCCCTTCTACAGCAGAGGGTTACTTTGTTCACCCTTTTACTGTGTCCTGGCTAGTACTTAACGCTTCGTTCTACAAGTGGTGCCCTTCAGGGAGGCTTAGAGATCATCCAGCCTTGGCGGTCAGCCTGACCTGCTGCAGTCCTGCCAGCTGTGCCAGTCCAGGCTATAGCTCCCTTCCCAGTGGGGCTTGGAGACCCAAAGAGTGAGTGTCCAGTTGCCCCCCACCTCGTTCTGGAGGAGAGGAGCCAACCCAGGAGCTGCTGCCCCAATGCCCTGGGCCAAGGGGGCAGAGTGCTTCAGGGAAACTTATGTACCTTGCTGGAGAAGTGAGACTGCACTCCTCTGGACAGCATCCCGCTGCGCCATCTTCCACTGGTCCACCTGGTCTCAGGCGGAGGCTGAAGCCCTTTCAGTCCTTGTTTCCTTCCTCCATCCACGGGTGACCTCAGTGTGAGCCTGGTGCTGTGGAGGTGCACAGCTCCCACTGCTCACCCTCGCTCAGAGGCAGGCAGGCAGCCCCACAGTGGCCCTGCTCTGGCAAGGAAGCAGCGTCTAGACACAGATTAGGCAAACAGCTAAAGCACAAGACCAGACAGTGAAAAAATCTAAAAAGAAAAAAGAGCTCCCCAGCTCTGTCCACCAGTGATTCCTGTGAGATTTGGGGCAAGGAAAGGGAACTTCTTTAGGTCTTTGTCTTCCTCACCTGTCTAGTATGGGATAATATTTCCCTTTCTGGCAAGGCTATGGTCAGAGTTAATTAGCATTTGAAAAGTGCTTTGAAATGGAAGATGCATTTGGAAAACTGAAGTATTATTACTGCAACTGAGTGAGTGGCTCTCAGGGTAGGGAAACTTTTCACTTTTTTTTCCCTGTGGGTGGAATAGCCTGGATAATACTGGGATTTCTTCAGATTTATTAATTATCCAAGCATCAAGTACATATCAGGTATCTAAAACAGAACTCAGTTTGGATATTTATTCCATTAAATATTGGATTGCAGATTCATGAAATCCAAGCTATGTTGTTCAGACAAATAAATCACACGACACTGCGACTCTTCCCCTACTGGCACCAGCTCACCTGGCACAACTGCTCAAGGACAGGCATTTAAAATCTGTTTTCCATGACTTCTCATGCAGGATTTTGAAATGTACTCCAGGTTTGCCAGTAAAACAAGCTATTGCAAGAGTCTTCAGCAAGCAAAATGCGGGTCCTGAAACAAGTACATGTGAAAAAAAAATCAAATGAATGAGCTTTGTTTGCTCGGGCCATGATTCTGATTCTGTAGGATACTTTCTTTAAAGTATTCATTTGTAGTCTCGTGATTAATCCTAGGGAAGTGAGTGGAACTGTTTCTGGGCAGAATCAGTCAGATGCTAAAATACCCTGATGAATAGAGCTTCCAATTATTATTTCATCAACTCACATGCTCTTGTCCTGTATTTTAAAGACTTCCTGTGTATTTTCTTCCCCTGTGCTCTAACATGAATTGAGTCTAGGTTGGGAAAACACCACCTCTGTTACTCATGAAGCACATATTAGTCTATTAAAAAATGTGTCACCATTCCAAGAAACCTGCAGTAAATTAAAAATAAAAAGAAAAAAAAAAGAAAATAAAAGGTTAAGGAGCACATTTTCAAAACCTTGGTGTGCTGAGTTGTGGGGTTGGCAGTTCTTAGCTTCATGTCCCTCATTATCTTATGCTGAAATTACCTGTCCACCTATGCAGCTGTGGCATCACATTCTGAAAATCAACTCCAAAAGAGAGTGGATTCTGCTTTCTTTTGGAAGCAGAGTTAAGTTTCTGTGTAGACAGGATTGATACAAAGCTCACTCATCCTGAGCCCACCTCATTTTGATTCTGTGGAGTTGAGTGGTACTACCCCAAGTGACTCCTGTGTGTACACAAGGGAAATTGTGTGTATTTTATCTGAATAAGGATGTGATGCCAGTATCTAGCAGATCTTGCTGGGAGAGAAGAATCCATGTTGAATCAATCTACTAATCTAGACCCAGGAGTTTCTTTTCTTTGACTGAACCATAGAAAATCAGTCACCAGGCAGTTTTCAGTGGATCAACAAGCTCCACCTCATTTAAGAGAGGCATTGAACATTGGATCATCAGGATATACTTAGACTGGTTACCTAATTGCAGGTCGCCTCCCTGGCTGAGTGTGTGTCTTTTTTGAGGCTTGGGGCAAGGTCCCCACCATAGCCAACGTGGGTGAAGCCACACGCTTCGCAGCCACCAGCCCTCAGCCCCAGTCTGCACAACCTGCACTTGTGTGGAGCCCCAAGGCAAAGAGGCCGGCAGGAGGATTTGGTCAGGGCTCTGCACAGGTGGGTGTGGTGGTCTGCAGGGTCACCACCCCAGATTTCTGTCCTGAGATGATTGCAAAGGGACCTTCAAAGGCAAGCCCAGAGGTATGGCTGCACACCCAAAGGCAGGTGAAAGCCGTGGGCACTGTGCCATAGCTACCTGCAGTAGCTGCTACGCTCATGGGTTATATCATGGCACAGGTGATGGGAGGCTCCTTAGCTGGCTGAGCTACTTGGCCGACCAGCAAGTGGATGCCCATGGGCATTCACCACAGAACAATGCACAACATGGCAAATCTGACTTGGGAAGCTCATGTTCTCAGCCCCTAAGCTTTTATTTTCATCTCCTTTCCCCACTAATTCTCTTCTGAAGGATTTTCAGGGAGTTAGGACAGCTCTCTGCTGAACTGTATCTAGACTGGTGGCAGGAGAGGCACTCTTGGCCCTGTATGAGTAGAAGCAAATGCCATCACCTGTCTGCGACAGAGCAATGAGGTCTACAGGGCAAAAATCAATGTTACCTGCTGTGAACTGTAGCCTGGAAGGTGCCCAGGCTGGCAATGGCCAGCTCCTGTGTTGGTCCTGCCATGGGAAGACATCTGCACCATCTCAAATCTGTTTGGAGCAGATAGCACAGCACAAGGACACAAAGTTCCCACCTCAAATATCATCAACGAAACCCCTCTGTTTTATTTTTCTTTCTGTTGTCTGATGTTGGACCTGAGTCCCTGTGAAATGTCCTCTCTGCCTAACCAGGCTTCAGTGCTGAGCTGAATGGAAAGTGATGTGAACACCAAAGCAATATGAATGGTTGTGCCTGAGGCAGCTCCATCCCAGCTTAACCCAGCCTCTCATCTTAGGGACACACGCCTCCCACTTCATCCTCAAAGGCAAAGACAGGCAGTGCTGGTGTAAACCCATTGCTCCTCTGTTCCTCTGACTCATGGTTTGGGCTGTGCCTGCCAGGGTGTGTTTTCTTCCCTCTCCTTACAAAGCTCCCTCCCACTAGCAGTGACAGGACCGAAAGTCTGTGCAGCCCGGGAAGGCCCAGCTGCTCACTGTTAATGTTTAATGACAGCACTGCAAGCTGGAGATATTCTCAGACTCTATTTCAGCTGGTCAGGCTTCATACAAACTGTTTTCAGCAAACACTGTAAATCTACAGAACAAGTTACTGAGGAACACTGGTCCAGACTTAGGGAAGATTTACAGTAAGCCTGGAGTGATTCAGGGCTTCCAAAGGCTTTTCTTCATCCAGACTTACTATTTTTCACATATGCAAAACTCACTGCCTCTTGCTGTGGAGGCTGTGCAGTAACAAATGTGCATGCAAAGTCCACACCAAAGGGTCAGTGCTGAATGGGACACAGGCGCCTTCCCTGTCGCTCCCAGAGAGGTTGCTACTCTGTCAGCACAGTCCTGCACAAAGAGTAGTGTCAGATGGTTTCCTAGAGTGAATTAATGCAGCTTCATTATGTTAGGCCAACTGATATCAGCAGAGAATTCACACAGCTAATTTTTAAACTTCTCCAGTTTCTCTTTGGCTCATGAAACCATTTCCTGCTCCGGTCCCTCTGACAGTCCCCTGGTTCTCCTCCAAGTATCTCTCTGGTGGAGAGACAAAGTTAGACATGAAGTATAGGAAGGTCAAAGCTTAAGATCATGCAAATAGGATCTAATGATCCTAAATGCTACTATTTATATGCCCAGCCAGGAGAAACAGTGGGTCAGAACAGCTCAGACAGAAATCTGGACCCTTAGACCAAATTCTGCTTTCATTCTCAACACGAATCTAGAGGTGTTACAGCTCATGAAGAACATGGTGCCACCACTCTCAACTCCCACCTTGACCAAGGGCTGATCCAAGATGCACATATTCTCTGTGGATATTATTGGCAACTCACATCCAAGAAAGACAATTGTAATTGAGAACCACTGTGTGGAAATTTTGAAGTACATTGGCAAGTACATATACAAGTATTTGGCTATAATTGCCTTGCTGTTCAGTGAGAACCTTGAAAGACTTTGAAAAGGTCATTGTTCTGACTTCACAAAGAAGGGGAGCTTGTAGGAAATTCTGAGTGGACATGTTGGTGGGTTTGCCACAGGGAATAACTGGGTTTGCCAGCTGTGGATGTGTGTATTGTGAAGCAGCCAGGCCAGTGCCTTCCAGGTGCAAGGACAAAGTGGACAAAATGCTATCTGAGCCAAAAAGACAAGTTTGAACCCTTTCCTTCTCTCTATCTTCCCTCCTCAAAACCCTGAAGTCTATTAAATGTTTGCTGAGGTCTATTTCATCCCCAGCTAGGGATGGGGCTGAACAGTGACAATCTGAATATGGAGGAGGATATCAGGGCTGTGACAACCCCCATCCTGGCAAGCTATCTGCAACTGCAAGTGCTCCTGGCCCCAGGTTGCTCAGAGAGCCAGACCCTTTGTTGTGCTCCCCATCATCACTAGCAGGGACAGGGGGGTCCTCCCCACATCCCCTGCCAAGCCACTTCCAGTGATGGGAAAAGAGAGTTCCTCTCTTTTCTCATCACTGGAAGCAGCATGTGTAGAACTGCACATGTCCAAAACCATGCTGCACTACTACAGAATCAAGCTGTGATTGGAGATTGCTTGTCCTGCTTGCTCTGGGACATACTGGGAACATGCAAGGTGGCCTCATCCCTGCTTTCTATGGAGAGCAGGCAGCAAGCTGCAGAGGTGGATTTCTGCCTACCTGGAGACCAACACTTCAAAAGCCTGAGATTTTTTAGACAGAGTTCATAGGATCAAATCTGTATCTAGTGATGATTTTAGGTCACAACTAGGGAGAGATGAAAAATCATGGTGGAGAAGGCAGAATCTGGGTGGCGTTGGGCAGTGGGTGGCTGGCACTGTGGGACAGCTCCTGTGGATGATGGTCTTAAGATTTACTTTTGGCCCCAAATGAAGATGTTGGTCTGTGCCAAAGATACAGAAGATGTGCCCAAAACGTACTGCTACTCCTAGTCTTCTTTTTCCTTCCCTCAATCCTGTCTGAAAGCATCCCTTTTGCAGGAATGAGACACTGTTAAATTTGGAGTGTTGTCAGAGGCCACTGTAAGTAACCATAATAATCTGTAAGGCAATATGCAGCTCTGATGTGCAAATGGGATTTAGGCAAGCCTCACTAACGGGATAACACAGACAGCACCTAAGCTGAGTTTCAAACTGAACATAATGTTTCATTTGACAAATGTCTGGGTTTGAACTTTTTTAAGCCTTCAGGGCTTTAAGAAGGGAATGCCAATCTCCTGCAGAATAAATCCTGAATATTTTGGGCTTTCATTTATGAAGAGGAAAAAGCTCTAAGTAGAGGAGAAGCCAAAAGGAATATCTGATTTCACTGCTTTCATCATAGACCACTATATATCATTTATTTTCTCTCAGAAGCCAGGGGCATATCTTCTCTAAATATTTACCTACTTTCTTTCTAAGAGCATGTCTACTAGGCTTTGTACACCAAGCATTTTCTACCTCAGTATCAGAAACTAAAGCAGTGACTATGTCAGAGACATTTTTTCCTCCCCTCACTTTCCCAGTCAGGGAGTACTGATCTCTCCATCCTAGAATGGAAACTGAGGCACACTCAGGTGTCATAAGATGGCTCTCTTTGAGGAAGTAAAAAGAAGTCAAAGTTAATGGATCATTTCAAGGCTCAGGATGATTTTGTCTAGTCTGATCAGTACTGTGGGTGGCCCTTGCCATATCTTAATTGAAATTGAGTAAGGATTCGTGTTCAAAAGGACACTTTCAGATTGTGACCACAAATCCTGGTTCACACCCCGCTTGTAATAATCACTCATCACCTCAGCAAATTTCCTGCTGCCCTAGGCAAGCAAAGTTTTAAAATATTTCTTTCAAATTTTTTTTGCCCTTTTCTGTTCCACAAGTAGTATCTATCTTGCTCTGCATGATTCTCTTTAGGTTTTCTGAGAGCCTCAGTGTTTCAGTATTTGTGGCACCACCTGCCAACGAAGTAGAGGATGAGGGCTTGGAAGTTATAGCTCTTTTCCCAGTGTTGCCATTGCCTTGCTTTTTGTGAGCTCACTTACAGCAGTCCTTGTCTGCTTCCCCCTGTAAAAGGTGGAAAAAAGTAGCAACCCCACAGTAACACGAGGATGTGAATAGCTCGTGCCCTTAGCTGGAAAATGCAATAGAAAAGTAAAGCACTCTTTATTATAATGGGCCCATCTCCTTATCTCCTCTTCCCCTGAGAGGACAAATCCAGGATTGCTAAACTTCCTGCCTTTCCTCCATCCCCTGCAGCACTCTGGCTATGCTCTGTTGAACTTTTTCTACTTCAGCTGGCTCCCCTCTGTAGCAGCCAGAGCTGCACTCCTACTCCAAAGGTATCCCTGAGCCAGGTGCTGCACCTTGCTAACCTTTACTTCACTAGCCCCTCTTTCAGAAACTTTGGGAAACACTTAGCATTTAGCTGCCTAAATGTTCTGGCTTTTCTGCCTTTGGGCACCCAGAGGGTGGTTGGGCACTGGGAGAGGCTCCCCAGGGAAGTGGTCACGGCACCAGCCTGACAGAGTTCAAGAAACATTTGGATAATGCTCTTGGGCACATGGTGGAATTCTTGGGGGTGGTGCTGTGCAGGGCTGGGAACTGGACTCGATGCTCCTGCAAGTCTCTTTCAACCCAGCATGTTCTGTGATTCTGTGAGAAATCCCCAGTCAAGCTCCAGAGCAGATGCCCCACAGACAGGCTGGGGGGGGTGTTCCGGCCACCAAAGTGCTTGTGCCGCCAGCACTGGCCCTCAAGCTCAGCTACCAACACTTCACTTCTGAAGGGAAGATAGAACAAAGACTTCCATGACCGTGTAGTTAACACAGAAGAAGCATTTCAGGAGCTGTAGGAGCCATGTTTTCAGTTGTTTCCTTGGAATCTAAGAACCTGTTCATTTAGCTCTGTTAAATGGGGCTTGAGCTCTCTTGGGAAATTTTCCTGCGGTCTCTTCCCAGACTTTGCAGTAGAACTGTCTGAAATGTCTTTACATGTGAGTGACATCTACACGTGAGCCAGACACCCTGGGTTCAGTTAAAAGAGATAAACAGGCATTTACAGGAAACAATTCATCTTCTCCTGTGGTAGATACCTAAAATAGCCCACAGCAATCACAAAATGATTGCTTCCCTCCACAAACTATAAATTTTTTCTGGAAAAGCAGCCCAGCCCTTGACTTGTGTTGGAGGATTCAGTTGCCTGGTGCTTTTGGAGCTGCTCCACCTTATTTTAGACATTTACACAGGCAGGCAAGCATATACATATATGTACAGGAGCCTGCAGGAGAAAAATGCCCTTCCAGCATGTCTCCTGAACACCAGGGAAAGGATTCACTGTCCTGTTACCAGCACAATGAGAGTCACTACTTTTGGAGTACTGGATTAATTTCCCTCCATTGCACCCCCTCATTTATATCCTAAATGTTAATATAAAGGGTTCATGCTGGAATAGCTGAAACCGAAGGATGTGGCCCACAGCACTACACAACAAAGCAATGATTAATAAAATAATAATGGACTTTATTAAAAGGAAAAATTGGCTTTATTATAAAGAAAATAAATCATCTGGGTTTCATGGCACCATGGCAACTGCCAGAGCAATGTGTCGGGGTATCATTCCTGTTCTGCAGATAACCACCCCAACCAGGAAAGGTGTGCAAGATGTCACGTTACAATAGGAAAAAATCTCAATGGCTGAGCACTGCCTGAGGGAGATGTCAGTCTTCCCAGCTTCTGTGCTAGGAGAAGCTCTTATAGGAATTAACTCTTTCCTAGGTGATGAACATGGCTAGATTTTACCTGTATCAGTTCCACCTTGTTTGCCTAAAACAAATTGTTGTTCTCTTACTTTCCAATTTTGTCTTTCACTCAAGTCATAAATAGTGTGACTTTGCTGTGACAGCTGTCTACCACATCTGCTGTGTGACTGAGGACTTTTTTTCTTCCACCTCACTATCATATTTCTGCTGGACACTAGTTGTTCACCACACACCCCATTCCTATAGAAGATGACAAACATTGCTTGCTAAACACATCCCAGGCGGCCTCCCTGTTGTGTGGAGAGCAGCCCATTGTCCCAACATGAAGAAATACTCCCTGCACATCAGCAAAATGACCCATCTTGTGGTGATACCCAAGGCAGCATGACTACAAATCATCTTTCCCTGAAATACATTCTGGGGAATGCAGTGATGAAATAGGCTTTTACCAACTCAGAGATCACACATTGTGCCTTGTCACTGCTGATGTTAAGGGACCAGTGGTGCGGGGATCAATTCCCTCTGCAGCCACATGTCTGGGGAGGGCAGACCCTTCCCAGCAACAAATCCCCCCCTTGTCCAGAGGAGATGGAAGTGATAGTGCCTTTCCCAAAGTTTCCACAGACTCCAGGCAACCTCCAGATCCATTAAAATGTCATTCCTACGTCAAGAAAACAATGGATATTTCCTTTCTCTGCTTGATGTTTTGTCATAGGGATGCTCTTCTCAGTCCTCAGCAGGTGGCATGCAGGCTGCTCTTCACACTGGGTTGCTGTGGGTTGTGCCCAGACACTGGAGTCCAAACAGTCCCTGCTGTTAATAGAGGCTCTATCCTGTCGAATATTCACCCTTATGCCCCAGGCCAGGCTCACACTGAGCAGGAGGAGGTGTCCTGTGTGACAGCAGTGCCTTTTATCTCCTCTCTCCCACCTGCATTTGTCCTTCGTTGTTTTGCATCCCTCTTGCTCTCTCAGTCAGATAGGACACAAATTTGTAGGTACAGTCCCTTGTTTTACTGGGTTTTTTTCCTGATGCAGAACTTTGCTGCTACATCTCTTGGTCTCTCCAGACTCTCCAAGCTATTTCATGGGCAATATAGTCTACCTCCCCATTTACATACACTACTGAGTTTCTTTTAAAGTTATATTAGGCTGTGGTCTATATCCAGAAAAGCATCAGTTCCCAGTTACCCAGTTTAGCACTGGCATGGTTTTTGCTCTTGTTTACACTGAGAGGTCTAGAAAATTTGTGCTTACTTCCTCTAGAGGTCTTCCTCTCTTTTGTCCTCTTAATCACATCCCTTGTTGTACACAAGTTCTTGAAGAAACCTCCCCTATCACCTCGGTTTTTCCTTTTTGTGCATTCACATACTAATTCTCTTCTCAACACTCTCATGCCTACCTCCTCTCAAGTCCTCAGCTGCTATCTCCTTCCAAGCTGTGCTGTCACTGAGCAGAGTCTGGAGGGCCTGATTTCCCTTCCATGATCATGGGCTCACACTTTGGCTTTTCCCTTCCCTTCCCTTCCCTTCCCTTCCCTTCCCTTCCCTTCCCTTCCCTTCCCTTCCCTTCCCT
>NW_008236217.1:2717656-2724020 GCF_000691975.1 Corvus brachyrhynchos | reverse complement strand
CCAGTGTCATGGGCTCCGCTGTCCTCTTTTCCCTTCCCTTCCCTTCCCTTCCCTTCCCTTCCCTTCCCTTCCCTTCCCTTCCCTTCCCTTTTTCCTTTCCTTTTTCCCTTCCTTCTCTCAAATGCAGTTATTTTACTCTCTTTAGTGCTGTGCATGCTCCAAACAAGTGATTTACTTTCCTCCAGAGGCACCAAAGCCCCCAGCCCAGCACAAAGTATATACTGCTCAAGAAGCTTTGAGCTCCCATTGTTTGCAGTTCACAGAGTTCACCTGCATTTTATTCTGCTCATCTATTAAAGAAAACAAAGTGGAGATGAGAGACAAGGAGAGGTACGGCTGTAAAAGCAGAGTGGGTCAGAGAGCCCTTGTGTTCCTGGTACCAGTTGTGGGCCAATCAATCAGTCTCAAACAGCTCGCTGGAGAATAAGTGCCCAACTTACCCAAATTTATTTTCTTTAATAACAGAATCCTCCTGTGACCCTGCAGTTATTGCTGACACAAAGCAAGGCCTGCTTGAGCCTGATATCTGCTCCCTTGCTCCCTGCTGTGTGCAGAGCAATGGAGCCATCGTCCCCTTGTTTTCTGCAGACAGAAGCTTTAAATCACTGACAGCCACTTCTGTCTGTGAGGCCTGGAAGAGACTTTCCTGCACAGGTCACTCACTTGTGACTTGTTTGTGTTCACTCATGTGTGCTCAGGCTGGGTGAAGTAAAGACCAAAATGCCTGGGGATGTCTGCTTGTTGTTTGAGTGCTTGGCTCTGCAAGGGCTGTGGACACTATCCAGGTGATAGAGGGAATGGATGATCACACAGACATTCAGCTGCAAAGAAAAGATTGCTGTAAAATCTGTGAGCTCATGTTCTGGCCAAGTGGCACTGCTAGCCAGGAAACTTGTGTGCCCCAAGCAGGCAGACATTGAGATTACACAAAGGGAAATGGAAACTTTGGGATTATAGGCCAGGTCTGCATTGTGGGCAGTCTCAGAGCACAATATCCTAGATAATGAATTTATTGGAAACTGGAATCCTTCTTTTGGGAGTGTTCAAAGTCCTTATGAGAAACATGGAAGAATGTTTTTTGGAATTCTGAGAGAGGAATCCTGCTCAGCCCTCCAGGCTCAACCATAGCGCAGGTTTTTAGAAGGTAAATGAAAGTTCTTTAAAGGGTAAATGAAGGTTTCTTAGAGCTGACATAAAACCCACATTGGTCTTTGTGTTTAAAACTAAAAACGTATCAAACGAAATCAACCTTTTTCAAAGAAAAGCTGTATTTTTTCTAAAGCTCAAGGACTAGTTACAAGAGGAAATTTCTTCGCTCTGCTTGTACTGGAGAGCAGATTCTTGGAAAGGAAAATCCACTCCAAAACCGTAGGAATGGCCCCACAAGGCAAAGTTTCAATCCAAACCCAAACCCTTGCACGATCCAAGAGAGGACGTGCGCTCCCTGGGAGGGAAGGACAGGGTGAACCCTTACCCTGCCAAGGTTAGGCAGGAGTAGGAGTGAGGCGACAGAGAGGAAAAGCTGGAGCGTAGGGAAGGAAGGTCCCTGGGGGTGCTGGGTAAGCCCGTAGTGAGGGAGCACCATGTGGTCTACAGGCATTTCAGGTATTTCCAGGTGAGGCAATGCCCTCCTGTTCTCCTGGCCTGTGTGGGCAGGGTGTGTGCAGCACACCCTGGGGATTCCTGGACTGCTTAGTGCTGCAGGGACTGGGTATAGCTGGGGCAGCACCCAGAGCAGGGAGCTTGGAACTGGTACGTGTCCTCTGTGCAGCTGTAACCCAGGGATCCAGGCAATTTGGGCTTGGCACATCCTGCTGATAGCCTCCCTGGAGCAGGACGGAGCAGGATGGGGTCTTTTTGCAGGACACGTGAGCAAGCAGGGCTGCAGGCATCTCACTCACCCAGAGGGGCTGCTGCTGCTCACCCAGCACTCTGTGAGCAGAGACCCACAGGACTGTCCATGGGGTTGTCCTATCAGTCTATCACATATGGAAGAATCCATGGACTTCAAGCTAAAAGTTGGCACAGGCTGTGGACAAACGTGTTTTTTCCAGCCATTATCATGTTTGTGCTTGGATGCAAGCCAAAATGCATAAACCTTCCTGGGGACATTAACTGGCCTCTGATTGCCTGTCCCTCAATATGGTGGGGGGAGTGGGGCTGTTTGGCTTTTCATAAGTTTGCTTAGTCCCCTAATCTTAGGTGAAAATTATCTGGCATGAATTCTCCAAGTCAGAATGGCAAAAGTATAATTAATTCCCTGTGTGAAGTGAAAATAGCCGATTTTCCACAGCGTCAGATTGAATATCAACAAGTCATGGAAATAATGTGCAAAAGAAACAGACAAAATTTGCACACAAACACCAGATACACTGATTTTTTTATGGGGCAGCAGTGCTTTATGTGCTGCTGGATAAAAATGTCAATACAGACCTGAAGAGCTCTTCATACCTGGTATGTAGTCAGCTGAAAGATTATTCAGCTGAAAGATTGGAACAGCCTTTAAAGACAGCCTCCTTTTCTGATCAATATAAGGAATTTGTTGAAAATGTATGCTCATGTGATTTTTTTTCCTAGACAGTGTCATTTTGCAGGCAAGTCCACCGCAGGTATCTCAACATAGAATCGTAATGATTTTTCTCTAACAAAGGATAGGGATTTAAAAGTAAAACATTTCTGAAGCCCAAGCCCATCCCTTTCACTGCCTGAGGCTTTCTCTCCCTATAGCAGACTCTGTGCTTATGTGCAGTTTTCCTTCCCACCTCATGTTTGCTCCCACCTTGCTGGTCAAGACCTGGGCCCCCAGACCATGACAAAGTTATTTGCACAATCTGTATCCAGCTTAAACTCTGACAATCCTAACAGAGGTCTTCTTTCCTTTTTGATGCCTCAAAACGCATAGTGGCCACCACAGGCTGTCTGGCTTGGATAGCAGGAATATCTGGGAGCCTGTTAAAACAGTCCCTGAGGGTTAATATTGACCCTCTGACCACTGGTTGCTCTACATGGCTGATAACTTGATTTGAAGAGGATGGGTCTCCAAACGAAAACCTGAGCTGCTGGCATGCCAGGGAAGCCACACTGCATAGTTTCTCCTAAGGTGTTGAAAAACACCTCTCAAGTCTCCATCCGTTGTTTTGCTACAGGTGAATTGCAAAGCAAAGAAGAGAAGCAAGTTATGCTCAGTGTCAAATACAACTTATTAGCTGGGCCCTGGTGAATATCTGGAACAGATATTGCAGATACATGTATCATCTCTCCGTAACCCTCTTGACACTTCCTGTTACATTCTGGGACAGTGGGGAAATTAAATATCACCACTGATGTCACAAAAGTTAGCATGTGCAAACAGTAAACTGAAATGTCTTATCTTTCTCTTTTTTTTCTTTTTTTCTTTTTGCCACTACTTAGAATAATGACTGGGTAGTGCAGGTGTAGGGTATATGTTGGCAAATGTGAATTTTTGGGTGCAACCACCCCACTAGGTATTACAGTGACAGTGTTGGTGTTCACAATGTCATTTTCTGTGTCACGGCAAACCAACAATTTCAAATGAAAAGATCTAAGAAAGAGTCTGTGTACTTACTAACCATTTTTCTTTCCTTTACCTGTATATAGTCTTATTAGCGGGAATAACAGCAGGAGAAATCCATCTTCTTCTTTCACCCATTTCTACTTTACACTTCACTCACCCCAGAAGCTTCCTCACTATCACAGGGACCACTCCACATGTCTCTCCTAGCCAAACAATTCTTAGTGAAAGGCCATGATAGCTCTTTGTGTACATAAAATGTAGCAGAAATATTAAACCAAAGATCAAAGGCAGTTCTGTTCCTCAGGTATTTTCCCTGATCCTTTAAACTGGCTGGGTGCAGAACGAATAATAAGGACCAGACTCTGTCATCAATTACGCTGAGTTAAATCCAGAGTGGGCTGCTGTAAATCAAGTTATTTTAGAGTTACACAATGTAACCGGGAGCAGATTTGGGACCCAAGTCTGCAGGCCAAAGCACCAGACTGCAAAGGGAAAACCCCACCTCTCTCCCTCTTTGTTTCACCTAAACTCTCCTTCTCTTCACATAAGCAGCCCCATCTGCCTGCTTAGAAAAGCGCACAAAGCTAAGGCCTTCCTAAGCTACCCAGAAAGAGCAATCCCACCTCTAAGCACTGCCAAATGTATCACAGATAAATCAGGTTTTTATTTAATTAATGTGTCAAAATGCAGCCCAAAAGGACCAAACAACACCTAATTTTTATCAGCAGCTATAAAAGGTGGGGGCATGAATTGCTTGGATGCAAAGCTTGCTGGAGGAGAAGTAAAACAAAAAGACTTTGAGTGTTGAGTAAAAAGTGTCTAGAAACACATTTATACAATAAATTCTGTCTCTTCTTTTTCTCTTCACATTACATGATGCTTCTCCCCCTCACAAAGGCCTAATGCTTTAATCCTGCTAAATATTTGCAAATTGGCACCATGTTGGATTGAGACAATAGAGGGGGAAAAGCAAAGTGATGCAAGTCATGATACACCTCTTATTACAGAGATAGCATTTCACAAGATTAAAGAGGATTTTCTAGGCAATGGAGACAAATCCAGCACCAGCTTTATTGAGCAAGTGTCGCAGATGCTTCACCTGTTAACATATGGTAGTGCAAACAAAGGAGATTATCTCCTTTTCCAAATGAGCACCATCAGTGTTGCCATTCCATTTATTACACATTTTCCCACTCAAGTGTTCGCTTTTGAGAGGCTATGTGTTTTGGCTGTGGAGACCTGTGGGAGGAAATGGAATAGTCTTTGAAGCATAAGTTCCAGCCTGGTTGCAGAATCCGGTAAAATTATCAGTCTGGAATATTGCTCTTGGGAATAAAACCACCAAACAGAATAGGAAAAGATAAATGGGGAAAAAAGGAGCAGTGTCAAGCCCTTCCATTATGGAGATTTTATGGGCAATATGTCCTGAGAAC
Organism: Corvus brachyrhynchos; assembly: GCF_000691975.1. NCBI lineage: Eukaryota > Metazoa > Chordata > Aves > Passeriformes > Corvidae > Corvus > Corvus brachyrhynchos. The sequence continues at coordinate 2,719,052 of NW_008236217.1, read as the reverse complement.
CTCCACTCTGGTCAACCCAGGGAGACAAAGCTATTTGTAAACACCAGAGTGTGCTATCTTTCTGCCACCTTTATTCCTAATAATCAGAAACAGAAGTGCCTGGATGAGAAATACAGTGTTAGGGGAAAATGAATAGCAACCTGTGCAGTAACTGCTATCCTCCAGTGGAAACATGCCTCTGACGGCAATAGGCTGGACTACAGAGCAAATGAGGGCTTGTGTTAAACCAGGACCCTAGGATCTAGCATTCCCCAGCCCCAAACACTTTTTTATCCTGTTCATTATGGAAATGACAACATCAGGACTACGAAGAGCCCCAGCAGTTCCAGGGCTCTATTTGGTTGCAGCCCAGACCCTGCCCAGTGCCACTTCCATTTCTCCCGCTGTGCCACTCTCTCCTCTGTGGTGTTCTGCATCCAAAGCACAGGTCAACATTTCAAGCCTCATAAATGTTAAGACCTCTGCTGTACAGAAAAGTGACACAAAGGACCCTTAATAAAGCTGCTGGGACATGTGGATTCACTTTGAACTGTTGCAGATCGATGAGGATCTGGGGCTGCTTCCTGGTCAGCCAGTCCTGGCTCACGCCACAAAACTTTACCAGCAAATGCAGCCTCCAGTCAGAACCACCTGGTCTCAATTAGGATGGATTTGTGGCACTTTAAAAGGGTTTAGTGACTGCTTTAGCTGACACTTCACATGAAGAACTCCAAAAATCTGGCCTGGATCCCTAAAAATAATGGTGCTTATCAAGGCATTCTTCCATCATCAGGCTTGCCAAGTGCCTCATGTCCATTTCTCATAATTTTGATTTTCTTGCTCCCAAAAGTGTTGAATGTAACCGTTGCTTCTCTGGATTCACAGAGGTAAAATACCTGATCACATCCACAGGCTGCTGTCTGCATCCTGACAGTAAGCTCCTGACGCAAAAAGGGGAAGTTTCACCCCTTTAAAAATAAGGTTAGAGTCCAACCTGCTTGTTTCTTTTGCATTTTTCTGCTAAAGACAACAGCTATGGTAATATCATTCTCCATTTTTTCCTTGCCTAGAGCAACAGTATATCAAGTGTCCCCATTGCCTGAAGTCAAGTTAGAGCAGTTGTACATTGCTGAAAATCTGCGATCACAATCACCCAGAAAATTAAGAGTATTTTGAAACTACTAGGCCAAATCTGCTCTCCGGGTCGTCACCATAAACATATTTGCACAAGTGCCTCTAACAACCAAATCTATGACAGGAACATTCTCAATGTAATTTTCGTAAAATGTAACGAGTCTAAATTCTAACTGGGCAAATTGCACATCCTGCATAAAATATTTGTCCAATGAGTCAAAATCAGTTTAAGTTATACTTTGAAGAAGGACATGAAGACCTCTTTCTCAAAGAACTTCAGCAG
>NW_008236217.1:2713976-2717607 GCF_000691975.1 Corvus brachyrhynchos | reverse complement strand
GCAGGAGAACATTATTTTGTACTGCTGCTCTGCCTCCCTCCTCAGGCACCACAAAAAATTTGTGGCTTCCTAAAGGCAAAATGCAACTGGAGATTAATGCAATCAGACTAGAAAAATGATAAAGGGACTTGATTTCCACAGAGTTAGTGATCAACAAAACTACTGAACAGTCCCTGGTGAGCTATCCACCAAAGTGGCAAAGACTTGTATCACACCTGAAAATCTCAGCCGAGGGTACTGGAGCCTTATAGCACTGTGGTGCAGTAGGAAATTTTCACTACCTGCATCGTCCCAATGGAGGGGATGATGCAGAAAGCAGTCACTTTACTTTCACACTTGTCAAGATCATAGATCCACTGAAAATTTTGGATCAGAAGAGCCCCTGGGCAGTTTCTCCTTCCCGGTACCACTCTCACAATGGACTATTTCCTGTATTCACATGGAGGGTAGATGCTACAAGAAAGAGTAACATAATGGACCACATGGACAATATGGTCTGCTGGGAAAGTGCTGGTCTGTCTTCTCTGAAGGGAAATGCTTCTGGAAAGATGCTGCAGTTCTAAGCTCTGCTCTCTTCAGGAGTAGGATGGTGGGGCAAAGGTAGACCCAAAGGGACAGCAGACAGCAGATTGAGAGGATGGAGAAACCCTTCTACGAGAAGTTGTTATATAAAAGCTGGGACTCTTCAGCTAAGGAGGAAAAAAGCAAACACAGTGGTGGTTTACAAAACAGAGAAGGCAGTCAGTCGAGTCACTGTGACATTTTTCTTGTCACCTGGCCAGCTATTTACCTGTAAACTGCTCTTCACCACCTCCTACAATGCTGGAGCCAGGGATGATATGATGGAATGAATGGGAGCTCAGTTTAAAACAAATACAAGCAAATTATTTTTTAGATAATACTTCTCTACACCCAGAGGTGTGGGACCTCTGGGGCTCGCTGTCCTGGGCACCCACATGAGCAGCAACAGTCACATTTGTGAGGGAGAAGGCAAATTCATGAAAAACAACTCCATGCAGATACTGAAAGGGTGAGGGAGGGATGTACACATGAATGCCTCGTTCAATTGCAGGTTTGAGTCAGATGCTAGAAAATTGATTGAGTTAAACTTCAGAACCCTGAAGTTTGGCATTACTTTGCATTTTCTGCTTAGATCCCTGCATATCTTCTCAGGTGTCAGTAGCCCAGGTTTTGGCCTCCTTCTGGGTTCCCCAGCCTAGATAAGCATACGTGCTGTTAAAGCTGTTTCCAGGAACGCCTTCCTCTCCCTGCAATCTCTTATCTCCCAGAGGAGATTGTCAGAGGGTACTTCAAAGCCCTTTGAAAATGGCCAGGGCTCTGCCTGTAGCCCAGCAGATACAGGCGCCCTCATCCCAAGAAGTCAACAGCCACCCCTGCATTCGAGCCAACTTATCACCACCACAACATCGAGCAGCAGGAGAGACTTTACCCCTCGCTATCACAACCCAATCTTCAGTCTTTGCTCTGCAACACGCTGCTCATCATCTCCCCACATTCACCCAGGTGGGTTGTAGAAGATTACATGAAAACAAGCAGAAAATAAAAGGAGTGGGTTTGCTCAGCCCTGAGGAACAGGGAAGCCTGAAGCCTGCTGAGCTTGTAATTAAAATGTGGAAAGGCCATGACAGAGCTCAAAAGGTGGAAGAATGGGATACAGGCAGCAGAAAAATGCTGAGCACCAGGCTTTGGGCAACATGCCATTTTGAATTAAAAATAAATGAGAAAATTGCCTATAGAGAGGGGAATGCAGGGGAGGGGCAGCTGTGGAAAGAGAGGGTGACGGAGCAGGGGCTGTTGTCCAAGCACTGCCCTCAGATAAATCTTGTTCAGAGTTTCTCTACTGAAAGACTATGAGGTGCAGTGAGGCAGAGGAAAACTGTGCAGCTGTTTTATGGTGTTATTATCTTTTTTTTCACGGAAGAACAAGTCCCTGCCAGGAGAAAAGGCAGGACACCATGTGTGCAGTTCTCACTCCATCAGCAACTTGAAAATGGAAACACCAAACATAAAAGTCACATTTTTGCTTGGAACTTGTTTTCTGCTACTGTTAACATCATCTCAGGGGCTAGCATCACTGGAACAGGCTGCCCAGGGGAGTGGGGGAATCACCATCCCTGGAGGTATGTAAAAGACGTGTAGACGTGGCACTTAGGGATATGGTTTATTGGTGGATGTGGAAATGCTGGGTTAATGGTTAGACTTGATCTTAAAGGTCTTTTCCAATCTAAGTGATTCTCTGACCAGGGACACAGGTCAGGTGGCCACAGAGAACCCATGGCACACGCACGGCCAAGGATGTTCCACCATGATAGGAAAAGTAGCAGCTGTCTGGACAAGGAACATGCTGTATCCCATGTCATATTTATTCCATCTATATTAACCCAAATCGTTCACTGCTGCTAAAATTACCCTCCCAGAGAGAAGGCCTTTAGATAAATGTTTGGAGTTAACTGAATGAGTTGTGGACCAGGAGTCAGAAACATCAGGTAGGTACATGGGAGATTCGTCCCAGGATAGCACAGAGAGCAGAAAAGTCTGAGCAGCAGGAGAGGATCAATATTCCTCCCTCCCAGCGAAGCCAGAGGGAAAGTGCCACAGAGAGGCAATGTCATTATAAGTGTACCTGCAGTGCCAGAAGATCACCAGGGATCCCTGTCTGCATCTTTTTCAGGCTACGTAAAGTTTTACAGGTCTGCAACTGTGCTGACCTGGGTGAAATGATTCCTCCTTTGTCTCCAAATAATAAGATCAGGATCCAACCTAAATGCACAGAGCTAGGGAAGAAGGGATGTCTGGGGACACTCTCAGCACTAGAGTCTGAATCAGTGTCTAACCCAGGTCTCCTTCAGCCAGGAGAGCTCTTCAGATTGGTACAGTCCCTTGCAGATCAGCAGGGCTGCTCCTCATGCTTCCTTCTCTAGACACATTTCCCTTGCTGAATAAAAAGCTGCTCCAAGCTGAGGTTTTGGGCCTTTTTCATACACATCTCTGATCAATTCATCCTGTTTAAACTGTGGAGAAATAAATTGGCCATGCTGAAGAATACTCTGCCTCAGACAGTAAAATTCATTGGATTACACAGCTGCTTGTTCCCCAGGTTATACATAGAGGGCTGCACTAACGGGGTAATGAACAGCCCTCACCATTATATCTTCCTGCTGGCTGCCAGCAATGCGGGAAGCTAAGGCTTCAGAAGGTCTTGTTGGATCTTGGGGCCCTGCTGTCGGCCTGAAACACATCCTGCTCTTTCAGAAACATTAAGTAGACTGGGATAGTCAGGCTGATTGGTGCCAAAAGTCCACCTCATCCCACATCCTGTCTCTAGTCAGCACAGATGCTTAAGGAGAGAACGTAGAACCAAGTAAATGCTGAGTGATTTTTCCCTATTGTGTGCAGTGATTTTTCCTCCCAGCTTCCAGCTATCCATAGCTTTGAGACTTCCTAAAGAAAAGGCTGTATTTTAATACCTAACAGCCCTCCTTGGGGCTGTTCATTTCCTCAGGCATTACTCTAATTGGGTTTTTAATCTGCTTATGACTAAAGTAGGTAAAAGTAGTGTCTATCACTCCCCATTGCCCCGGAGTCCCTTTGCCAGTTCTCCCGAGGTTTA
>NW_008236217.1:2705076-2713932 GCF_000691975.1 Corvus brachyrhynchos | reverse complement strand
CTGAGCAGTTGTTTTTCCTCTCTCCTCACATTGCTGCATGCCAGGGCAACACTAAAGGCAGAAGATGACAGAGATCTCTTCTGTACAAACCCCTGAACACCTCAATTACTAGAGCTCAGAAAGGTTTCTCAACTGTAGGGGCACTCACATGCTTCAGCAAGGTTCAGCGTTTAAGCATAATACGTATGACAACATTAGGTCAGCTCCACATGGTCATACAAAAACCCCATCTCCTGCAGCTGTGCCCTCCCTCTCTGTGGTCAGTAACTGGTGTCTAGAAAGAAAATCAAAAGCAAAGTAAGAGTGTGGTGAAGTGTCCTTACAGACACCCTGTAAGGACAAACTCTCACATTCGTCAGTGTCTCAGCTCTAGTCAACCTTCAATCATACCCTAGAAGTATGTCCAATCCACAAAACACAGGGGGAAAAATGGTAAAGGGGACTTTTCTCCATTAAAAAAAAAAAACAAAAAACAACCAAACAAACTTTCCTAGAGGACTTTAATTGCGTACGAAAGAAAACCAAGTCCTGTCTTGGGAACTTCCATCCATCACAAACCATCAGCTATTTCAGGATTCCTGAGAAACCTTATGTACGGTAGGCTTACTTCAGTATGCTCTTACCAGCCTCAGCTGCCAGCCCATCCAGTAAGTGAAGCAGGGCAGCTGAGGGAGCCTTTTGATCACAACAGCACACCCAGGCACGAAAGTCACCCTGGGGTAAAGGATAACCTGAACTGCCTTAGCCCTGTCCAGATGCTGAGATGCATAAGACAGCAGCCCACCTCAGCAGAAAAGCAATACCCCACAGGTAACAGAGGGATTTTTGTGCCAGGATTCGGCAAGAGCAGGTTCTGGACTCTAAGCTAGCACATCCCCTTTTCCTGCAAAGTCAGCATGCAAAGGTGGGGTGACTTGGTCTCCAGCCAGTGCACCCCGACTCTGCCCCCCACAGCACAGAAACCCCATGGAAGTGATTCTCTGAAGGCACCAGCATGGGCAGTAGTGACTCAATCCCAGGTACTCACCAGAAAGGAGCCCGCTGGCAAGCTGGGCTCTCGGGCACAGTCGCTGTGCTGCAGGATGACCAGGTGAACCAGCCTCACAGCCCGGCATGGCACTTAACAAAGTGGAGAAGAAGCCAAGGCTTTGTTCCAGTGAGGAACCAACCCTGAGAAAGAGGAACAGTGCATTGATCTCCTTCCTCTACGTTGTGCAGGTTGTGTGCATTCCCATGGCTGAAAATGGCTTGGCCTTATAACCCAAGAGACAGGTGGCATGGGAGGGCAACCTGGTATGCCACTCCTGCATGCCTACTCCTCTCAGCTCCCAGAAAAACAAACACAATGGGGACAGTTTACCAACCTTGGTCCAGCGCAGAGGTCCTTCTCTGGAGCAGTTTTGGAGCAGGACACTGGATCCATGGGAATGCCTGGAGGTCTAGATGCTGCTCCCCACTTGGCTAACTCAGCCTTCTGTGCCACAGACATTGAGCTCCTGGGCACGAACAACCTCAAACGCCTTGGCCCTGGCATGAGGGACAGGACCCAGAAAGGAGTGACAAGACCCACAATGCCAAAAGGGAATGGGCTCTGGCTCCCCGAGGACACATGTGGCAACAACATGCAGCAGGCAAAACACCCCAGTTGTGCTGTGCTCCCTGCTGCTCACCCGCTTTCAGGGCCAGGCACAATGAGCCTGTCCATGCCTCACAGGGCCACAGCAAGACGCTGCTGTGCTGGCAGGGAGACAGAAAGCTGGCCATCATAGCCTTCCCACCCAGCCCGGCCCCCTGGGGATGGGGCAGTGCAGGGAAAATGCTGTATTTTCTGGGCAGAGGCCTTTTGCTGGGGCACTGGGAGAGCAGTCCCTCCCTGACGGATATTGGCACAGTGCGTGGCCAGGGACTGCCCTCCAGCTTCCTTGAGCAGGCAGCAGAGGCAGACACATACACAGGTCAGAATTTATTTCCAAATACTTCATTTATATCATTCTCACATGAAATATTTCTTTTGGAATATAGCCTACACTTAGAAAACAGAAGAGAGTTTTTTCATAAGGCACATCAGATTATAGACTACATAGAGACATCTCCCCCTCATCTGCGCTCATAAAATATCGGTAATTTTAAAAGTAATATTTCTAAAACCTAGACCCTGTGTAGCCCCATGTAGAGCAGTATCCATAGAGTTATTAGACCTCAGTTTACACACACCTAGTAAAGGGCTATAACAAGTTGTATATAAATCACATCTTCAGAAACAGTCACAGCTGGCTACATTTAAAAGTAATACTACTCCAGACTATGAAACAGGCTGCTAATAAAGTATAACCTACTGCTTCCAGTACAGCATGATATCAAGCAAGTATGATCTTGCAGAGGAAATTTTGTTATTTTTGTAAATGGAAGCTGCTCCAATTCAAGCCTGTCTCCTCCTCAAACCCATATTTTTGATCAACCAAGACTGTTTTTTACAGAGAATCAAAGCACCCAAGAGAAATCTAGCTTTCTGTTTTTCTCCAAGATGTTAGTATGACTGCATATCTGAAATCCTGTCAAAGCATTTGAGTAAGAAATATAAAGGCTCAGATGTTAACTTCAGGACCAGTAAACATTAAACCATTACCAACCAACCAGATGCAACCAAGTCAAATGCATCCAGCTTCTGTGCTATGGAAACTGTTTTTCCAGGCTCTTCCAGTGCAGAAGCCAACATCTTTTTATTGAATTGGGCCCTAGGTAAAGATTTCCATCCCATTTTCAAGTTTTCAGTGATGGAACATTACCCATTCTGGACTCATTCTTCTGTAAAGAAGGAAAAAATACTGTCTGTGGAGCCTGTGCCAATAGCCCAGAATCCATTTATATAGTGTCATTTTCCTTAATGGGCCAGGAGGTCCTGTGGTCACCTTTATCGACTCAAATGGCCTCCATAGTTCTTTATATCAGGCGTTGATTCTTTTCGGATGAAAAAAGGTTCTGGCCTTCTGTCATTACAGTTTAGTTTAAGAATAAGGAAAAGGTCGTTTCAAGGCTAGGGCCAGAGGGGAAAAAAAAAAAAAAAAGAAATATAATTTGATCTTGAACTATCTAGGGGAAAAAAAAAAGTAGTTGTGGCCATTAAAAGGCAGACAGCCAGCACAAACTAAATGTCCTCTGCAGAATAGGTTTAAATACTGATTCTTGCAGAGAGTCACATTATCATTCAGGTCTCTCAAACTCACTAGAACTGCAATTAGGCTTAGAGTTCAGTAAGAACCAGATTCAGTCAGAGAACATGTCACACTCAGCTCTATGTTGATCCCTCAGCTACATTTTAGGCACATTTCAGTTAATCTGTTGGACTGATCTGGAGGAAAAAAAATAATTATCAGTTACATTTCTGGGGTGGCCTCAGACAATTTCACAACTATGAGCTTGGACAAGATTCAACCACAAGAGACTGTTGCCTTTAGAAGGGAAACATTAACTTGGTTGGAAACAGCATCATGAAGAGGATGCAGCAGCCTCAGTTTCTAGAGTCCAGTTTGTTATAAATCTCAATCTGCCTGATTTGTTATTTTTTTAGCAGCCTTATAAGGTAAAGTGGGGCATCCTGAAATTCTTGGCTGTAGACTTAAAACCAGATGCGGTTTATATGGTGCTGCACAGATATTTGTTACATCGCTTAGGAAAAAAAATCCAAAAACCCCAACACAACAGTATTTACATTCCTTTGAGCTGAAATAGACGAACTGTCATCATGTCTGCAAAAACACAGAGGAAATCGCCACTGCTCGAGGTAACGAGTTAAAGCTTGGTCATGTTCTCAGGCTTCCACTCGGCTTCCTGGGAAAGGCAGGGGAAGGAGGACAGAAAGGACTTTCAGAAAGTCAGGAGGTGACAAATGAGATGTCAGCTCCGTAAGGGATTAGGTTCCCTCACCACAAGCTGAAGGTATATTCATGACCTTTTTAACCATGGCATTTGCGGATAGATTACACCTCTTGCATACCCTTTTTAAAGTGATCCCTAAGAGCATTGGCTTGGGAAGACACAAAGAGAGCAGGAGTGGGGTTTTAAAGCTACAAATGTCAGTTAGGAGGCACAGTGTTATTTTTCCCTTTGATCGTCCATGTACAGAGCTCTACATTTCCACCATTGCTTGTGCATTCCTCCTGCAAAGTCCTGGCAGTGAAGGCCTCTGTTGTGCTCCTCCCCATCACATACACCTTACAACAGAAGAAGTTGAATCCTTTGGACAAATCCTTCTACGTTCACAGACACATGGTGCTTTTTTTTCCTTACTGAGAAGTTCTGGTCACAAAACTGCGTGCCAGACCTGATATATAGCAATTATTTAACTAAGAATCCTTCTGCAACCCTCGAAAGGGCAACCGAGTTATCCAGTAGCAACATATACACATACATACAGATCTACACTATACACTCAAGACAACACAAATTGAGATTTCAGCTAATATAGCCTCTATTGATTTCCTCAGAGCAGCACTCAGGTCCTTGCGACCCCTATACAAAACAGCAGTATTTTTTCCACCAGGATTTGGAGAGGTTTTTCATCTTGTCTGGAGTCCTACATTTGGATTTCTTTGGTTGCTGCTGGGTATCCGAGTACTGAATACCAGCCACGATGGCTGCATCAAAGACCTCCTTGAGGTTTTTCTGAGTCAAAGCGGAGCACTCGATGTAGGACGTGGCTTTTATTTCCTCAGCACAGAGCTTTGCAGCCTCCTCCGAGACAGGCTTTTCTTTGCACTTGTCCAGCTCGATGAGGACTTTGACATCCTCCCGGAGGTCTGACTGTGTCCCAACCAGGATAATGGGCGCCTTGGGGCAGTGGCAGCGAATTTCGGGAACCCACTTCTCACTCACATTCTGGAAGGACGAAGGGCTCACCACGCTGAAGCACAGCAAGAAGATGTCCGTGTTGGTGTAGCACAGAGGCCTGAGCTTGTCGAATTCATCCTGCACAGAACAAAACTGTGTTAGCACTCCACAGAAAGAGCAGCTCTAGCCTGCCCTGACCCTTGGTGAAGCTGAGGATCACCAGCCACTGCCATCTTGACAGGCACCCCAAAATGAGCATCCAGACCAGCCAGCAAGGTGTGATACAAGCAGATGCCACCTGTACCCAGCCTGAGGTCTCATGGCTGCCAGCCAGCAGGCACCCTGCCACCGTTGGGCACACAGGACAAAGGTGGTGGCTTCCCTGCGTACCTGAGATTTTCCAGCTAATGCTGCAGGTTATTTCAAGTGCTTAAATATTTCCTTTGTTCTTTGTACACAGGCCCTCTGCCCTACCTTCAGCAAAGCAGCAAAGCTGCGGGAAGCAGGTTATGACACACAAAGCCACAAACTGAAGAGGGAGAGAGCGCTTCCTACAGGCCCACCTCTTCCAGGGTGTCAGTGAGCAGCTCGGACAAGGAGCGCCCCGTACCTCAAAGCTGTTCTGCCAACAGACACGGGCAAGGGCAAAGCAGGCACGCGGCAGCAGGTGTACCTTTCTGGGTACCTTTCCTGGAGTCGGCTTTCAAACTGGTAACTACTTAGCAACATCCTACATGACATGGGAATAATTTCCCTGCCATTGTGCCCAGGGATTTAAATCTGATGGGAGCAATAATGACTTACAATGTGCAGGCTTAACATGCCAATGGCATAGAGTAAGCTTTACCTTTCCCTCCCACCCATGCCACATCAAACAAACTGCCTCCCAGCACTACCCTTCTGGCTTTTTTTTTTCTTTTTAGGGCAAACTCCAGCAAAGCAAGGCCCTTTTTCAGCTTCAAGACGAAGCTACAAGAAAGTCAAACACCTCAGGTAACAAAGGTGTGCTGATCCTCAGGGAAGAATGCAGCTAGAAGCAAGGGTTACTCCAGGCATGCTGCTTTTATACTGACAGCAGGATAAAACCACTAGCAGCCTGAACAGGTAGGATCTGCCTCAGTGGCAGTGAGATTTTAAATAAAATGGACCATGTTCTCAAAAGCTTAGAATTGAAAGTGCACAGAAATACAAAGCTGAATATATCTCTCTGGCACCAGTTTACTGATGAATTGCAAGTTGCATGTTAATTTTCGATATGTGAAATTTTGCTTTAAAGCCTCTGGAGGCCCAGGATATGCAGTTTAAAGCCCCCTGGAAGCCTCAGAAATCTTGTTCTGCTCAAATGAATTTCTTGCAGCAATATCTCTGAGAGAGACAGCAATTTATAAAATACCAGTCAAGAAAGTAAGATTCATTAGCTCTCTTGATTCTCAGATTAAGCCTCAGAGGAAACCAGGCTCTCACCACTTGGGTCAAGAAAAACCCCACATTTACTAAGAGATGCTGCTCTGAACAAGAGGGCTGTTTGCAGAAAGGCACCTTGCCATGTAATTGCCTCTCCTTGCTACATGAGAAACCTCAAAAGGGCTTGATTCAATGGGTTTGGAAGCAAACCCCAGATCTGAAGGGTTTCTACCAAGATGAAATAGTGCCCTTTATGTCACAAGTACACTCCTGCCATTTCAATGGTAGGCACATGGCGTGCAGGGACTCTACCCCTCTTTGGGCTAGTGATGCTGAAATAGAATTTCCCACTGCCTGGAATGCTTTTTTTAGCTGCAGATTTCAGCAGCCATCTCCCAGCAGCAGTTTTACCAAAGTATCCACCCAGGAATCTTTTACTCAGGACAATTTCTGTCAGTTTAGATAACCCCTTCATTTTAAAGGCAGTAACTTTACCCATTCCAGCTGCACTTGGGCAGGCAGAGCAAACACCTTAACCATTAACGGCAGGGAAGGCAAGGGGTTACAGGGCCTGTCCATCCCTCCTGCAGCTTGTGGTTGCATTTCCACAGGCACTGCATGTCCACAGGCTGTCACCTGATGGCAATTTTACCTGCCCTGCTCTGCCTATGAACATGCACAGCCAAGACTTTGCAGGACCACCCCATCTCGTCAGTAGGACACAAAATCATGGGACAGTTCTCCTGTTTCACTTCATATCACTACCTGCAGAAGGCTGTTTGTAGGATTTTAGCTTTGGTTTGCAGGGCACATGGGAGTCCTACACTGCTGTCTAATACTGCATAGCCCTTAAAACCTCATTCCTAAGTAGGGCACCCAGTTACTACTCATCTAAATAGGTTTGTATGTTAAGACCACTGAGATTTTTCAGCATGGTTTGGTGAAGGCATAGACCTAGATCCACAAAGCTGCATAGGATCCTAACTCCGACTGCCTTCAAATGCAGTGAGGTAGCAAAATATTTTTGGCTACTTTTGGTTATCCAGCCTCGACCCCTGGCAAGCAGTGTTGCACACTGCTCAGGATGGTACAAGCCTGGGTCTTCCAGAAAATCTAAGGCAGTAAGAAACGGGCTCTTTTTATGTATCAGACAAAGTAGGAGATGAGAGGCATCAGGCACTCTTCATCTCTTCAGGCCTTAGATTACAGCAAACCTCAGCTTTGCGGTGGCAGCGCTTTCTAAACGGGTGGGAATGGCGAATATGAAGCCTCCACGGACAACACCCAACAGGACTTTTTTCTCCCTCCAGCCTCTGTCCCTTCAAAACCCGTCTCTATCTCCAAACACCTACAGCTGTGGATGCTTTGCATGAGTACATCCCAAACACTAATTCTTAAACCTGCAGTTATTTAACAAAAATAAAGACAGTGACAACCTCTCAAAGAGAAAACCAGGTGGCCACTGAACCTCCAATATGTTCAGCCTTTCTAGTCAGGCTAAACAGAGCAGCAGCTTGAGCCAGCAGAGCAGCAGCCTGTGCCCAGCCCCTATATGGAGGCACAGTACATCCCCCACCCTTCACCAGACAGGCAAAGCAGCGAGTTAAGCACCATTGAAAACGACAGTGGATAATAACACAATCAAACACTGGGAATACTTTCAAATCCATGAAGTCATTTGCAGGACTACCTTGCACAACACCAACAACTTCTCCCCTCCCGCTGTCATTTAAATCAAGTAAGTGGCTCCACTGACCTGACCAGCTGTGTCACAGAGCTGAAGTCTCACCGGCTTGCCAGTGGTGAGTTCAACTTTACATGTTTTCCATTAAAGAAATTTTTTTTAAAAAATGAAGATTTACCATCCCTCAGCTCTTATAGCTTTTTCTTCAATTACATTAAACAACTTAGCAGAGCTGGAAGGGAGTCCGTCGCTAACACTTGGGCACACACAAGCCCTTCAGGGCTTTCCGATTAATTTTACTACAAGATACGAGTTAGGCAGTGACGGCACAAGTCCTCTGCAGGCAGCGTGGAGAGCGAGCCCGGCAGTCCGGGATATTCTTCTGCTACCAAGGTTTCGTTTTATTCCTTCGTACACATTCAGCACGCCCGGGACACGAAAACCCCCCGCTGACCCGCAAGGAAACCACTGGACTTCCCCCTTTGTAAGGGCGAGACAAGGCGAGTATTTAACCTGCCCTTTAGGCGCTTCCGATGTCCCCGAGAGCGCTAAGATTTACAGCGGAGAGTTCCCAGTTAAAGCCCGGCTCTGGCTGCACGGCCGGGCATGACGCCCGCTGCCTGCCTGGCTCCGTTACACCGGAGACCAGCCGGTGCTGCTGGCTGCCATGGCAGCCTGACAAGCTCGGTCCTGCTTCGTAGAGTCCTGTTCCCCATAAATACTTAATGAAATCACCGAACCTGGACATCGCGCCCCTCCCCGCGCAGCCCAGCCACGGCCCCGGGACCGGCACGGGCGGAACGCGCCGCTCCCCAGGGCGGCAGAACCCCCTCTCGGTGCCCGCGGCCACCCCAGTCACTTACCGGAGAAGTTGTCGAAGGCGGTGGGGATGTATTCGGTGGGGTACCCATTCGTGGTGTAGCTCACCACCCGGCTGGGCT
>NW_008236217.1:2675667-2704141 GCF_000691975.1 Corvus brachyrhynchos | reverse complement strand
GTGAGCTCCCATCTGCACGCTTGGGGAGGGGTAAACTGGGCCATGTGCCGTGGGAAAGGGGGCATCTCATTTTCAGCACCTTTGAAATAAGTTGGCTATGGAAAGTTTTGCAGGTAAACACTCAAAATAAAAGGCTGATGAATAGCTTGGCTCTGCTCTCAATTGGGAACATTTTTAACACGTTTCTCATGGAAACCTTAAAAGCGCCATACAAATAGGAAGCACGCCACCTGCAGAGTCTGGGATACCTCATTTGGCAGGCAGCAAGTGCCTGTATCTTAAAGAACTTACCCAAATCAGTGCTGATAAGTCTATGGCAGAGTTGAGATTTCAGCTTATCATTTTTAGCATCACTGAGTTGCCAGTGAGACCTGAAGTGCTGTTTTCCCATTTCCCTCAGTGAAATGGAAACCCATGTGAGGCAGCACGTGCTACAGCTGCCCACCATGCCCCATCTGTACGTCCCATGGTCACTGGAGCTGACATCTTCCCGCTCCTTTTAACCCTGGAGCAGTGTGGTCTAACCACCAAAGGCTCTGCAAAGCCTCGTGTCTCATGGAAAAAAGCACTCTGTACAGCTGATCTTTTCCTAAGTGCCCTGGCCTCTTCCATGGGAAGAGTCACTGTGGCTCTCCATAGGGCCGTGGCTCCTGGGCACTTAGACATTTTGGACATTCCAAAGCAGTGCCAAAGCCAAGGTCCTCTCTGGCTGAAGGCAGCTGCAAAAACCCCAGGTTGGATACCCTGTGCATGCAGCTGAAGGTGGAGGGAAGAAACATCTCCCCGGAGCCCCATGCCAGGGCAGCAGCACCCACTCCCTGCAGGGAGCACAGCCAGGCAGGGATGGAGCACAGCAACCAGCAGAGCATACAGGCTCAATGTGACCATCATGCTCAAGACTCATAGGGGTCATTGACCCTCCTGTGGGACATCCCAGTCCTGCAGAATTACCTTCCCTTAAATTAACAAAGATAGTGCTGTCACATATGACATTAGCCCCAGACAGAGCCATCACAGGGCACCCGGCTACAGCCAAGAAGCGTTTTCCCATTGAGTGCTTTCATACATTTAACCGTCTGTGATTAAGCCTGTGAGAAATCACCCAGATAGCTGAGCTCTGCCAAGATTGACAGGTAGAAGGACTGGAGTGGGAGCCTGCCTGCACTGAGGCTTATACTAAAATAACAGAAATGGCTTAATTCATACTTTTGGTTATTTTGGTACAAGTCCTCATGAGGAAGCTGAAGTTAGAACAAAAGCATTCTATTTTAATTTAGTGTAATTATAGCCTGTCTACCTAGAAAAGCTGAATTGCTTTAACAATACTACTGCAGCTAATTCCCTAGAGTATGGATGCAGTTGTGCCAGGATAATGCTAATATGGCTAATTCTTGTCGGGAAAGGGAAAAACATTATGTGTGCATTGCAGGCTCGCTTTGCGAACAACTGCAGCTATTTGAAAGGTTACCTCCATGGCAGCTTGTTGCCACACTTGTTCTTGGGCCTGCTGCCTTCATAGCAGAGCCTTACAGCAAGCGTGCTCCACAGCCACCTGGCTGCAAAATCACAGTGTTTAATTCACTATTAGGCACCTTCAGCTCAGCAGCTGTTCCACAGAAAGGCCTGAGATTATGGTGTGGCTGCTGTGCTGTGATGTGAGGGAGCTCAGAGCTATCTGTGGTGTGGTAACATCTTGAGTAGTGAGTAGTGATGCTGTTTCAGTTTAGTAGAGTGATACAGGTGACAAATCACATCCCTGATCAAAGTCAGGTACCAACCCCAGTACCAAAAATTGTTATAGGTCCTCCTTTTCCTTAAAGTGAGGCAAAACAAAAATGGATTAATTGCATGGAGGCTTGTGTCCCTTCTTCTGAATTGAAAACAAGTCGCTTTTCAGTGAAACTCCGAAGGTAGGCAGGATCTGCATAAAACAAGGAATATCTCCAGTCATTTCTGATTAACTGCATGGCATATGGACCCTGGATACTGATACTTCTGGTGCATTTCCTCCCTACTGCTCTGTGCAGGGGGCAGAGCCGCATTTGCAGCCCAGTGTCTCATTTTTCTTCCGTGCGGTTCCAAGTGTATGCGTAGCTGCATCTCTGCACAAGAAAAGGCATTGCTGGTGAGAGGCACGTACAATGGGAAGAAGTACAGCTTTTTGGGATCTAGTTCCTTCAGAGTTTATTCTTCAGGCTCTGAGCAGCACCCAAAAAGTTGTCTCCCACACGCATGAGCTTTGATAGAAAGCCCTGTTGTGCCTGAGGTGCAGAGCTGTCAAGAGGAGTCTCCATCTCCATGCCAAGATTTGTGTTACCCTTCTGCCAGAGCCCAGCAGTTTTCCATCTCCTGAAATCCAGAGGAACTTTCCACCTCAGGGAACAAGAAATTGGAGAAAAGTCAATAGACTGGACTAGGTTCATGCCACATTTTTGCAAGGAAAGAAATAAAAGGAGCACTATAATTATATTTTAACTACCTTTTACTCTAATCAGCATCCTATAAATCATGTACCTTGTTAGTACTGTGGAATGGCATATGATGCTGGAAGTCAGCATACAGTAAGTATCCTGACAGTAAATACAGTAAAGACTGTAAGCTGGTTGGCTTTGGCCATCTTGGGCAGTGTGTCCTGGCATGATGAAGTCATGACAGCAGACGAATTTCTGTCTGTTTTGTCTGGTTTTGGCAAAGAGAAGGTGAGCAGATGTACCGCAGTCTCTGATGCCAAGCCAGGATGTGGCCCAACTGAGGGCACAAGGATGTGCAAGCCATGTCACCCCTTACCTGCAGTGGCAAATGGCAAATTCATGTCCTGGATCAATGCCATGATGAGAACTCATTAGGAGAAAAGATGCACAACCACAAGGAAAACTCCTGTAGGTGGGAGATGAGAGGGCGGGCAATATGCACTGGGTGACAACTCATCTGAATGGCACTGAAAGATGATGTGAGAAATCTCCTCATGCAGTGCTGCAAGCAAAAAATGCCACGTGTACATTTTTAAACACCTTCAGCAGGCAAGTACAGCTGATGCATTGAGCTAAGTAGGCTGCAGTGGGATAGCCATAACAGTCTGCATTGTTTCTGTGCTCGGGGAGGGGGGCGTGAGTGGATTCAGAGCTGCATGGTTGCCCTATACTGTAATGTACCCTGCCCAGTACAGTAGCCTTTTGTGTAAGAGGATGAGCTAACCAGTTGTTTTGCAGAGGGGGGGCCTGTTTGCACCACAGCAGCAAGTCAGAGCAGCTCCCGGGCAGCCGTGGTGGCTGTGGGCTGAGGGGGCATTGATGGAAGGCTGCTGTAACAGATAGCCCCCATTTCCGAGCTTTTGGCCTCAATCCTATCACATGCACACATCTTACAGGTTTGAACCCAATTGTTTTCAGAGCTCTAAGCTGGGGGATAAACAGGCTTAACTCCACACAGGTCAACAGGGTGGCAGTTGTCTGTCCAGGGCTGAATTTGACACATTATCAGCCAGTTCACAGAAAAGCTCTTGCTCTATCCTACATGCTCATGTTAGTCAAATATTATTCTTTGAGAAAAATGACAGAGAGAGGAAATTATTTTATCAAGACGTGAAGTAGGTCATTGTTATACCCTGGCTTATCATTTTGCCTACTATTCAAAAAATATGAACTGGATGCTGGCCTTGGAGAATGAAAGCTTTCTTTTTTTCTTTTTTTGCAGAAACTTGAAAAGCTTGACAGGGAGAGAGGTGAGGGAGTGAGGCAGCATGCTCTGAACATGATGTGATGGACTGCTGCTTGTTCAGGGGAAGGGTATGGCCTGCTCTGCAGGACTGTCACCAAGATACTGGTCTTTGTCAAGAATAGCAACTCCAAGATCTGGGAAAAAACCCATCTTTGATGCCTCCATCCATTTTTCAAAGAGTTGGATCCCAGTGACTCAACCGAGCTGGTCATTGGCAGGCGAATTGGTGAGAAAAGAGGGGAAGAAAAGGAAGGGAGGGAGAGAGCAAGGAGAGGACAGCAACTCGGGAAAGAAAAGGCAGCTTATATAAAGGACTGCTCTGACTCTAGAGGAGTGCCTTTGAGGCTGTTCTATGAGAACTGTGAGGGGAAAGAGCTAGAAAAGTACAAGATATTGCTACTTATATATTTGATTTGTAGTTTTAAAAAAATATATATTTGCCAGAGCTTTTTTTTTAGTAACATTTTCATGCCCTGTGTATGGATTTCAGGGAAGTTTTCACTACCTGGGGAACAATATCAGTAAGTAGCACATATTATTAACACAAAAAACTCTAATGACCCCACCAGCTAAGTTCTGATTGAATTTAGGACAGAGTACCAAAAACTCACAGACAAAACCAGTTGTTGAGATAAACCTGGAAAAAAACCTCACAAAACCAAAACAAAGCACAATTGCTTCAAGGCTTCCAAATTCCTAGTTAATTCAGAAAACAAATTAACCCTAGCCTCCTATCTGCAGTCCCTCTGCAGGAGAACCACGGTGGGAGGTGAGCCCTTTATCGCACTTTCAAAATCCTTTTCAGCTGATCTGGGGTCACAGATGCTGAAAAGCACTGCATGTCCTGATTCTGTGTGACAGTCACCAATTTGCCAGCTTCTTGTGTAAGCCCCTCACTGCCTTAGGGCTGCCCCACACCCCTCTGGGTGCACCAGAGGTGGGAGCTCTTCACAGGGCTCTCTCTGCCAGCTCAGAGCAGGGATCAAGCAGTGGACCCAGCAGGTTACCTGGGCACTGCTGGGGACACACGGGATAAGACCTAGGTGGTGGCAGATAAATATCTTGGTAAGAGAAATAACAAAGATATCAGTTTTGCCAAACATCTGAATGAAGGAACCGCCCCTGCCCTGTAGTATATTGCATTTCACTGCCCTTCTGCTCACTGGGATTTATAACTCTTCTTCTATTTCTGCCACAGGAGCCCCGTTTACAGAGACAACCACCTCGAGAGAGTCAGGAAATCCAAGGACTAAGCTGGAAGAGAAGAAAACATGTTTGGATAATGTGCTGCACACCAGTGGGACTGGTGAGAGTGACAGAGGAGAGAGCTCAGGAGAGAAACGACAGCTCAGTTTGGACACATCTCTGTGGAGCCAGAGCAGAGCTGCCTGCACTCGAAACAGGCGTGGTATCTGCAGCACAGGTGCTCTTTGCCAGACTGCTTGTCAGCCCACGGGTGAATCCCCTTACTAGTTTTCCTTGTCTGGCACAACCCCACTAGTTCTCCAGGTGGACTCCCAAAACAGCTGTCAAAATCCTAGTCTGCCATGCTTCTGTTCTTTAGAGGTTCTTTCCAGCAGCTGAGAAAACTTTCCTTTTTCCTATGCATTCCCTTCCCTGTTAGAGGAGACCAGTGAGTAACTTTTCTGCTACAGCCTTCCTGACAGTTGCAGCACTCCTGGGAAGAAACCTCTGCTGGTTCCTGCTCCAGCCCTGCTCTCATACCTGATGTGACCACTCTCTTCAATCCATGCTGAAACTGAGGTGACCTGCATTTATGGGCATCTCCACAGGCAGACAGATCTCCATGGCCTTCGTGCCCAAGTGGACTGCAGTCCAACATCTCCTATGTACACTCCTACCCCAATCTTCAGTGATGTAATCTGTGTTCCTGAAGCTGTCTATCTCAGAGGTATTTTCTGTACAGCAGACATTTTCTTTTTTAGACAGGCTAGAAAGCCTTTATCAGTTTTCTTCTCAGGGTTATGCGAGGCATCTGTTTTGTTTTCACACTAGTTGAATATCCAAGGTCCCCTTGAATGGGGATGAGCCCCAGCAGTCCGTGTGCACCAAAGTTCATCAGCCCACTCTGTGCAGCCCACCTCCATGCCATACCCAAACCCCTCATTTTGCCAGAGTTTCAGGCCTCAGGGCTGCTTCAAAGGCGAGTCAAGATCCAGAGCAGCCTGTCAGACCTGGGGTTTCTTTCCCGAAACATCCCCCCTTATGGCACAACAGATATAAGGGATGTGATCTCCCAGCCCTGCAGAGAAAGAGCTGGGAGGTGCCAGGGGGACTCCAGCTCCACAATAGGAGACGCAGAGCTTGTCTCTGGACCAGGGAGTCTTCAGTGGCCAGGCCTAGAAATGCTGACACTTTTGCATTGATAAAGTGAGTGCAGGGATATCTCTTTGCATTTCAGGTGCAGGGCTGTGTGTAAGAATAAGAACCCTGTGTGCAAATGAGTTGTGACAGAGGATGATGTGATCAGACCTGGCTGGAGAACTGGGAAGAGGCAGCTACAACCCAGGCTGATGATGTAGAGCAGTGAGTGCAGAGGGAGGGAGTCAGCAGTGAGGCAGGAGGGAGGTTTTTGACATCTTAAACCCAAATACAAACACTGTGAGAGGAAAGGGAATGTAAGAGAGTGATCAGTCCATGTGTCACCTAGGCATAGAGAACCAGGACACTAAACAGTCTTATAATGCTGAGTGATATGGTACTTGTAAACTATGCTCAGATTGGGCTGAAATGGTCACCAGCCAGAGTGAACAGAGCTCAGTACATCAGTACTCCCAGAGGAGATCTCCCACCTCCCCTCCACTGTGGGGTGTCCCCAGGGGCACCTCTCACTGGGCCATACACATCCTTGTATGAGGGGTCAAACCAGCTTCCTAATGGGACCCTTCACTTTTGTTGACAGTGCTGGGATATGAGGAGAGCAGAGAGATCTGTCTGCTCCTCAGGGATGCTCCCGTGCCTGCTTCTGCACCCTCCCACCCCTGGAAGCTTGGCCCAGCCGATACATCTGTGCTGATCTGCCTCTGCAGACAGTTTCTCCCATGCATTTTTAGTTGGTTACTCTGAAAGTCTGAAAAACAACAATTGGTCCTAGTGTTATCTCTTTTGGAGCCAGCTGCTTCCTCTTGGTATCAAACTTGGAAGAACCCCATAGCCACTGCTGAAAGGCCTTTTCCCTTTCCACATTTAAAGATCTTTTCCAAAAGTGGTTGCTAGGATCTCCTTGGTGGGGATTAAAAGGCTTGGAACAAGCCAGTGCAACTGTTAGTTTTATTGAGAGTGAGCAGGCTGTTCTTTCCTGATAGCTGCCTGACTTTGAGGGCAGGGATTGCAGGAAAGCATCCACAGCTGACTCCAGGGCAGCTTAGCAGAGGAGGAAAGTCATGGCTTTTTCTGTGCTGCATGGTAACACAAAGGCAGGAAACCAAAGAACAGGATTCACTTGGTGCAGAGCAAACCCTGCCATCCAAATCAGCACTGTCCTGGCTCGAGTGGTTGTACATGGAGACTCCCAGGTACCTCCCTGATCTCCATCTTAGCTGAGCCAGCTATATCCATCCCACATTCCTGGTGCTGGCAGCCACAGCTAGGGAGGAGCAGGCACTTGTCAGCACACCATGCTCCACCCCACCAGAAATCTGCTTTGGGACAGAACTGTGAGCAGGTTTGGGATACTGGAAAGCAGTTCTGCAGGCATTCTATTTCTCTTTTCAGGGACAGAATGAATACCTTTGATTCCCAAGGTTTCGGGACAGCACTTTTCAGCCATAATAGGTATACAAAATCAGACATAGAAGCCAGCCACAGTATAAGGTTTTCTTTCCCTTTCAAGCACCCCATCTCTTCCTGGGACTCCCTCACTAGCATGCAAAGCTGGGCCCAAGAAATTGCAATTCTAGTCCATTAGAGCTGGATTTTGAAACAAAGAGTTGCCAAAACAGTCCTACCAGCATGGCTCTACAAGGCAAACCCTTCCAGAATGGTTTACTTTAACACAATAGTGTTTTCACCAGTCTGGTTTGAAACAGTTTTCTGAACAGAATGAAATTTCAAGGGCTTCTTTGCTGAATAACCTTGACAGACTGGTGTCCTTTCTTAGCTAGGGCAGACAGAATTCATGTGCCAAAAATGAAAACTCTACAGGAAAACTTCTGTTGAGTGAAAACTGAGCCTCAGTTTGTCACTGTTTGAGAAGGTACTTTGTAGATATCTTGAAGTCCCCAAAAGACTTCAAGATGTAAATGAGGACAGAACATTACTGGTAGATAATGTGATCCTGTCTTCAAACCTGCTTCTCCTGCTGCTTTACAGATCTCCATGTCTTTGACAGAGAGCGTTAGAGCAAGAAGGATGAAAATGCTGAACCTCTCCCAGCTCTGGTAGTTGAGGAGAGGGGGTTTTGTGGAGAAGTGATGTAGGGGCTTTGAGCACCAGCCTCTGTTAGCTGTAAGTACAAACCACTGAAAAGCACCAGAGCTTTCCCACTGAAGTAAAGGCATTGGGAACAGGAGATTAATGGGTTGCCAGCTGTGTCGGCGTGATAAGCCAAGCAAGAACCCAGACGCTTTCAGTCAAAAATGGATTGAGACCTCAGCAGGGACACATGGCAAATCAGCCAGAAGCCACACATGGAAAACTGAGCAAGGCAGCACGGGCAAACATTCCTTATCTTTGCTTTACGTCAATAGAAATAGCATTGTAAAAGAGGCAGCAAAGTATTTGCTGGAGGGGAGGAGGGAAAAGTCCACACGCTTTCTTGGCTGTACATGTAGGTTTTAAAATGCTACTGTTTTCCTCAGAAACTTGTCATTGAAAACAAGCATCCAGCAAAAACCACCCAGTAAGTTCTTCCAGAAGGCTTATTTGCTTGTTTTGGTGGATTTAGCCCAGCTATGCTAGCAGGAATCTGCCTGCCACTGCTGTTGTGCTCCAAAGGTGGTTGGGAAAGCACAACCTCTTAAAACAGTCTAAAGCACAGCTGTGATAATTACGCCATCTACTATGATTTGCCACAAAATAGGACTCAGGGGAGAGGCAGACCTCAGAAATCTGGGCTTTCTACAAGGTAATGTTGTCTGCACCATGTCCCTGTTTCCCACAGCTCCTGCTTTTACAGCAGCCCAGCCCAATTACCTTCATCGGCTTTTTCTTTGCTTTCTGGTTTTATTGTTTTAAGGCTAATTAACAGAAGAGCGGATGAGTCCCACATTTCTTGTGTGGGGTTTTTTTTTCTTTTTTTTGGTGGTGGTGGTGGTACTTCTCATTTTTCTGAGTTTTCCTTTTGCTTTTAAGCAATTGTATGCAAGAAAATCATCTTTCCTACCAGAGGCAATACCGAGGAAGAAGACTCAGCAAGGAGAATAGCAATTAAGGTAAGGCCATGAGCAGGTTTTGCCTCCTCCTCCTCCCTCGGTTTTGCAGCCCCACCCTGAGTGGGTAATGGGCCCTGACTGCAAGTCTGCTGTCAGTGCCCTGGAGCAGGGAAAGGCACAAATATTCCCTCCATGCAGGTGTGCAGGTGTCAGTGGGAGGTGAGCTGGGAGAAAAAACCAGGCTGGGATAAAGACAGCTGAAGCCTCACAGCCTGGATCTGTATGGCTTCTGGCTCCATCCCTGCCCTGTGGAGCCTCGGGCTGGCCGCTGGCCGGAGCAAAGCTCATCACCGGGTTATGTGCAGGGCTGGGCTCACTGCAGCTGGGTGTCTTAGGGCAGGGCCACCCACTGAACTCTGGTGGGAAGCTGCAAATCCCCACACCAGGTGAACAGGGCTCTGCAGGGACTTTAGCCATGTGCCTGGGAGCTGGCCCTGGAAACCTGAAGGCGCTCTGTCAAAATGTCCAGTTGTTCAGACATCAAAGTAATGACATCACTCATAAAAATAATCTCAAAATAGGATTGTTGATAAAATAGTGCATTTTCATATAATGCCATAATTAATGAACCCAGATTCTCTGTATTTTCAGCCCCTGAGACCATAGTGATGGACATGGTTCAAGAACAGAGACAGATGACCCAGTAGCTGCGTGACTGATCATCTCCCTCTTAACACATGCATGGGGAAAATGAGTGGAAAAATTGGAATGGGGAAAATGGAAAATCCATGGTGCTGAACTGCTTTCTGTTTTTCTCAGGAGAGGGACTTCAGGCAATGTGTCTGTAAAGCACTGAGCTGCTTCCACTCTTCCTGACCCCACCAATTTCCTCTGCACAAACTATCCATATGGATTTGACGTGTGGCCTCTGAGAGGCCCTGAGGCCTCATATGTCTCAGTAAGTCAAAATGTATGGGGTAGAGAAGCCATGTCCCTGCCTAAGTTTCTGCAAGTCCCTCAGTGTCAAGTTAAGTGCAAGCCTGATCCTGTTCTCTGAACCAGGCTTGCCTGGTGCGTGCTTTAAGCTGCCCAACCTCACAGGCTGGGTTTCATCTCAGCTGTAGGGCTCTAAGGAGGTGGCCCCTGTCTTGCCCCATGGTGGTCCTGGGCAGCTCAACGTCCCCACCAGACCAGGGGCACATCTCCATGGCTGGCTCATCCTCACCAGCCCAAGGGGCTTCAAGCCCTGGAGCTGGGGCAGGAGGTTAAGAAAAAAGAGGGCTGTGGGACTTGAAGGCTTCTTTGGAGCCATGTACCCCTGTTAGTGTTTCTGTGAGTCTGCTTCTCCCCTTGGACCCAGGGGCTTAACAGTACTTCCCTGCTCCACAGGGATGCTGCGGTGAGTCAATCCTTTAAGAGCTGTGCACTGCTGAGACACCAAGTCTGCAGCCACATAAAATAAAAAGACAGGCTGGGGAATGTTTTCCACCCCCAAGACCCATTGGCATGCCCAGCCATCCCCAGGGAGACAAGCTCCTGTCCCCCAGAGCGGGAGAGCTGTGCCCAAACCACCTGCTGAGAACCACCCTGGTTCCTGAAACATGCCTGGGCATTGGCTGCAGGAGTATTTGCTTGGTCTGGGACAAACTCATGCAAGGACAATGCCAACAATTTAACTGAATGGGCAACTGCCTGGGCCTGTGCCCTGCCTCCACTTTATTAATTTATTAGTACCTTGCTGCTAGCCTACACTTGTACAGACAGAGAGCTTGCCATGAGCAACGGCAATAAAGGGCCTGTGAGAGGAAAGTTCAAAGCATTTTATTTGTTTTATGAGAAAAAGATGCATTCTCCTCTGCAGTTCAGTCTCTCTGGTCACTGCAGAGCTGGGTTTGGTCGATGCAGGTAGTGTGATTTTTTGTGCAGTGCCTGGCAGAGGGAGCCTTGGTGGCCACGCATCATTGCCACCCCAGCAGATGCTGCTGCTGCTATTATGAACAGTACTGCATCCAGGTTTAAGACAGGGATATAATGCTCTGAGTGGCCAGCTTACCAAAGAGAACAAAGAAATTATTATAGGGAAAAATAAGAGGGGAAAAAAGCTAAAAGGAAACAAAGAGCCATTGACAAGAGAAACAAATTAGCTAGGTCTCAAGTGTCCTTCCCCATCTGATAAAACAAAAATGTCCAGAGCAACAATTAACAAAAAAAATATGAGGGGTAGAATATCTCTGTTTAGCTCCAGGTACTGACTACCACACAGGCTCTCTTTTTTTGTTGTTCCCATGCTTTGGGTTGTCTTGGGTCTTGGTTAATGTAGAGCTGGTTGCATGTGGGTATGTGTGTGTGTGGTGCAGTCCCCACGGGTTTGAAAGCTGCCTTTTCCAAAGGAAGGGAGGCCCTCCTGAAGGGCAGCGAAGGAGCAAAATGGGCTCAGAGGATATAGGAATGTGCTTTGGCTGCTCCTAAGGAAATACAGCTAGGGCTAGGAATTAGCACCGGAAAACCACTCAAAACTAGAGGCAAATCCAGCAGGTGTTTAGGGTTGGGAAGACAGCGCTGAATAGAATCAATACAACAGAAAAGGACAGCTGTGGAGAGTGCTGCTCCTGGGCTGCTCTGGGGTACACTGGTTGTTGCTGGCTCGCTGGCCACCTTTGAGGTGAGGGAAGCATGGGCTGTCCCTGCAAAAGGGCCTCATGAGCAATGGGGACCTGAACACTCTTCACTTTTGCTGCAATATTTTGCTGCAATGGAAATAATCCATTCTCCACAGCATGTGGATGTAAATAAGGAAGCAAGTAATGAGCTCAAACTGCAGCATGGAAAGCTCAATACAGATGGCAGAACACACTTTCCAGAGGTGTGGACAATTGCTAATTGCAGTTGCCTCCAGGGACTGAGGCATCTCCAGCAAGGTGAGACACCCAGGGCTGTCAGGAATGTTTAGGGACTGCTGATTTTGTTTCTAGGTAGCTGGGATGCAGTGGTGTTTCCTGACAATCACTCTTCCAACCATACTTTTGTAAAACAATCCAGAAACTATCAAGTGCTGTGGTTCCATGGTGATTTTCACTGACAACAGAAAGGAAACCAGACAAAGCCTAGGGTACATTTCAGTGCTGCAGCTCCCTCACTGTAATAATTGTTTGTGTGTGTGGAAGTGGATGCACCTGTTCCATTCACTTTTTCTCCATTCACTTCACTGACCAGCTCCTCTTGTCCTGTGGATCACCAGTGTGTCCCTGAAGGGCAGCCTGAAAACCACAGAACCACATATCCTCATGGGAGCCCTTTTGGGTCCCTTCCTTGTGTGTGCCCAGCTGACCAGTGCCAGGCACTGCCCAGGGAACCACTTGTCTCTGTGGGTGAGGCACACATTGGGTGTTGAGCAAACACCCAATTGGGTGTTGGGTTCTGAGCAAAGCCCTTCCTGTCTCGTGCTGCTGCCACTGCCTGCGAGAAGACATAGTCAAGACCTGTCAGATGTACAGCTAGGTGCTGTTAAGTGCTGTCTGTCCTGGATTTTAGATTGCTCTCCATCAGAGAAAGATCGCAGAAACAAGAAATGACACTTGTTTCTTACGGTTTTGTGTTTGAAAGTAGAAGTTGTTCTTAGCTTTATTATATAATTTACCTATATCACACCATTTCTGTATGGTCTAACTGGAAAAATCTCCATTTGGTTTGCAGTGATTCCTCTTTCCTTCCTTTCTGGGTTGACAGGCTCAGCTGGTACCCTCGAAATTGTTGTAAATTCCTTCAGCTTTGCACAGCAGCTAGTGGCACCATGGGTTATTCAGTCAACACTTCCCCAACAATCTTATTGCTATAGCATGAAGCAGACGGGGAAAGCCCTATCTTTGTTAGTAAATAATTAAAATTTCTTTGTCAGTAAACTGAGGAAGCATGAATTGAAGGTGAAGAAATAAAAAGGGTTTTTTTTCCCAATGCAGTGAGAACTGGGTTCTGCAAACCCCCATGCAGCTTGCCTCCCTGTTAACTGAAGCGTGACAGTTCTCGCACTCAAGGCCTCTCTCCCCTGACTGGAGCTCTTCTGCATGGCTTGTCCTTCACAAGCTAAGTGACAATAATAAATTGTCCTACTTAAGCAAGGGACCTATTTCACCTCCTCACAGCACTCATTAAAAAATGGCAATGCTAAATACACTAAAAGATCAAAGGCCTGGTATGCAAAACAGTCCTGTGCAGCAAACTGATGGGCTTCTTAGGGTTTTGTCGCTATGGTGTTATTGCCTTGACAAGTTAAAGTATCCCTTGTCAGCCTCTGTGGGAGCCTAGACAGAGAAGGAACCATCAAAAAATAACTGAATGCTGTCTTTGACTACAGTCACCGAGTGGTTAATTTTTTTTTAAGCTTTAATCATCCTTGACTTAAGGTTTGGCTATTAACCCACCAACTGATCATTAACTCTACTGACTGAATGACTAATTTCCAGAGGATCGGTCCAAAGCAGGATTGGTTTTTAGGTTTTTTTTTTCTGAAGGACTTTAATATCTCCTACCAGCAGACAGAAAACCTATTGAATCCCCTGTAAGACTCTGGGGCTGAGCAGGGAGGTACTTGCAGGTTATCTGCATAGAAACACACTGCTCAGAGCTGATAAACTCACTGACACTCTATCCTGCTTTCCAATTTAACTCAAGTCTTGCTAAGCAGCAGGAGTAACCTGACTGAATTGTTGAGGGTCACAGCTTGAGGTCCTTAATCAACATTCCCAGCTTAATCAACGGGAGTTTAGCAAGCCTAAAACGCAAATCAGGATATTTCTGGTATTTACCCTGGTGCTTGTCCTTTTCCTTCCAGGACAGCTAGTTAAGGATAAATGTAATGTTGATGCAGAAATGATCAAATGTCAATTGGACCTTTTTTTTTTTTTTTTTTACCCCTTCTATCTTTAAAATGCCTACAGTTGAAATTTTCTAATGGCAATTTTGCTGGTTAGAGAATGACCTGCTAATAAATGAAAGGAACAATTTTTTTTCCATTAATAAACTATTCTGACTCACAGTCCTTATCCTAAGCCACAAGACCATCCTGCCTTCCTGACTTGAGATCCATAAGACCTAGGAAGCTGACTCTGACTCAGCAGAGAAGGGCTGGGATTGGACTGTGTTTGCTATGTATATCTTTCTTCCAAACACAACAAAGACAGAAATAAATTAGGAAAAAGCCTCTTGTATACTGGCCCTGATTTCTCCCTGGGAATCACTGGGGTTTTGATTGCTCCCTTTGGTATGAGAATGAATTAAGCTCGGATTTATAAATAGCAGCCTAAGCACCCCTGTGCTGACAGGCACAAATGTCAGGAAATATGTAGTTAGTTCCACCGGCGCTGCATCTTTGAACTTTAATTTTAAGTACCTCTGTCATACCAGGGGAAGCAGAACAACACATCTGGAACTAAGAGGTTCCTGCTAGACTTTTCACACTAACTATTTCCAGCTTTCTTCCAGATAGGAGTTTTCAGCAAAATGTTTTCTAATTGAAAAATTCTGATTCCTTAAAACTGTTGTTTTTCTTATGACAGCTACAAAAGAAAACGTGACCAATACATCTCTCAAAAAAAAAGTAATAAGGAAAAAATTATGAATATCAAAGCATTACTTTTTCCATTGTTGACATTTAGAATAATGTTTTCTTTATTCAAATGTCTTCTACAATTTAAATAATTTTACTTTTAAAAATAATAAAAAACCTTGAAAGCACTGAAATTTAACATTACCATTGACTCAAACTGCATTTTTATTGTTTGCCTGCAAATATTTTCCATGGCTTCATCTTCTATCCCATTTTGTGACTTGACTTTTTCCATTTCAAGCACCTTCTCTCAGCTGAAAATAGTAACCAGATATTTTGTGCCTCAATAAAAAATGGGATGAAATTCCAGCTAAGACAGCCCACATGTGACTTTGGAATATGTTCACAGAGGAGCAGCACACCTGTGCTATGGCTTCGGATATAATAGCAAGGCTTTGCTGTAAGTCAGCCAGGTGAGGAGTGCTCCACCAGACTGAACATGCTGGGGGAGAATAATTTTTCTGTGTACATTTATTGAATTTTTCCATTGCAGAAGTACAGTCATGCTGATTCACAGTTGGCAGGATGAATGTCCCAGTGTAACAAAAGCACCGGGTTTTTGAGTATTCATTTCCAGGGCTAAAATCCCGCAGAAAAATCTGTTCCTGTGCATAGGGAGGGTTTATTGCTGATGTAGGCAAAGCTCACAGTGAAGTACCAGCTGTAATATTGGAGCCAAGAAGTTGCAGAGGCAGCTGCTGTCTGCCTTTCCCATGTTGCACTCCTGCCTCCAGCCCTGCGGAACGGTGGGACCGGGAGCGCATCAGTAGCGCTGGCTGTGCCCAGCACACATGTAAAGCTGCCTCCTCAGGCTCAGGCTGTGGCAAGATCACATAAGAAAGATTTTTCCAGCTCCCAGGAATGAAGTAGCACCTCTGTGAATACAGCTCATAGCAGGGCCTCAGGCAAAAAGCCCCAGTATAACCACAGCCTCAGTTGTCACTGCCCCTGAGGGCAGAAGCCGCAATAAAGCCTAGACCCAGGAGCAGCCGCTCTGTGCCAGCTGCGCTTGCTGTGTGCCCTGGGCTGGGAGCTGAGCTGATGGGGCCGAGCTGCCGGCTCTGGGGCTGTCGGCACATGGAGCTGCAGAGCTGTGCAGCTCTGGGGCTGCTGTACAGCTTGGGTGTTGTGCTGGATGATGGCTGTGGGCACGGGTGGTAGTGGTAGGCACTGCAGGACTCCTGGGCTGTAGGGCTGCAGGGCTGCTGGGATGTGGGGATGCTGAAATTCAGGCATTTGGGAATTTGGGGCTTGGTACTAAGGCTGCGGGTCTGCACGGCTGCAGAAATGGACACTGGGATGCAGGTCTGCCGGTGTGCTTGGTTGTGGGACTGCTGGGACACCGAGCTGGGGAAGTATGAGGTTTCTGGGTGCTGGGCGCAGGGAAATGTTGGGCTGGAGGTCTGTGGGACCCAAGGGCGCAGGGGTGCTGAGTGGAGGGGCTGCAGGACTGCGGAGCGGCGATTCTGGGCTGTGAAAGGTGCGGGGTGGGGGCGTTGAGGGGCTGCTGGGCTGGGCTGGGCGCGGGCGGCAGCGGCGATCCCGGGATGCGGCGGCGGCGGGCTCCCTCTGCTGGCCCTGGAGCGGCCACTTCCCTGCGCGCCTCAGCCCTACTTTAGCCGCAGCAGCAGCCTGAATTCACAGAGATATGCGCAGTATCTTGGTGGGTCTTTTTTCCCTTTGTGCCTAGAACTGGCAACAGGAACCTGCATGCTCCATGTGCGGTGTGCTGTGGAACCATCAGGTTACTGATTTATTCCATTATCCACAGCTTAGATACCACAGCTTTGCACTCTGAGGCCAGTTTTCCACTGGTTGGCGTCACTCACAGGAACCAAACCTTGGCATTATCCTTGTTTTCAGCTTGCTGTGGCAGTGTGCGTCGCAGAGCTGTGAGCAGGAATGGCACCTGATGCCCTCAGCATCCCTCTTGTCCAAACTGCACAGCAACCTCACTAAGCACCACAACAAAATTCTGCTTATAGGCACTTAATGAATCTAACTCTCCTTCTCCCGGGGACAGCTGGGACACATACACAAGCACTGCATGGTGGGGGTATTTTTATTTCCCTATTGGATACTTTTGCTTCCTGCCCTAAAAAACCTCCACTATCAGGCATGTCCTGGTGTAAGTACAAATAGGCTGTGCTGCACTCGTTTCTTCATCTCCTCTTGGATGAACTAAATAATTGCTCACCTGGTTAACTACTCATCAAATATAGGCAGTGCCAGCCCCTCGGACACAGCACGCAGTACAGCGAGTTTCCCAGAGCTGTCCCACACCACTTGTGCAGTGTTAGCAGCACTCCTGCACCTCAGGGAGTGAGACCTGGCACAGTGATTCTCAGCACTCACATGCTCCATGGACCACTTCTGGAGCTTTGTTCGAGCACACAAAACCTGATGCTTGAACTGCTCATGAACAGCAGGAGGAAAACACACTGATGTTTACCCAATTTTTAATTTGCAGACCCCCATATTTTCCAACAGAGGTGCAGACCATCTGTCACAAATTTCAGGCAACTGGTAACAGGGTTGATTTTCTTAGCTCCCTTTCCCCTACAGATAACCCTCAGGGCCTGCAGACAACGGGCTGCAAACTGTTGGCATTGATAGATGAGCTTCCTGCCCTTCCATACAGCTTGGAAAATTGCTTGCCTGTCTCTTATTTAAACAAATGAAATGTTCCAACTCCAGACAATGCTAAAGCTAAAAATGGAAAGAGGGACAGTTTAGGACTTGAGTGTCCTGCCTCCTGATTCATTCTATCCCTACCCACTCTGTTCTAGCACCCCCTTCTTAGATTTTAATTTAGTAAGAAAGTGCACAAACACAGAATGTTAACCAGGATATATCTGGGCGAGGTGAGGGACAGAAAAATCATTTGAAAGATATTGGTGTTTCAAGCTGTAACCTCGATGTAGGGCTTGAGCTGGCAAGGTGGGGATTTACAATCTTTTCTACACCAGCAACACCAAAAAAATCATCTTCTGCCTTTCCTACTCCTGACAGCCAAGCCTCAGGCAACCGATATTCTCCGCATCAGCACCCAGGGGTGGGAGTCTGTCACAGAAAGAACCAAACATGTATAGCTGCAGCACCAGCATGAATACAGATACACAGAGCAGGAACACATTTTGTGCTGCAGACCCCTGGAGGCAAGCTTGGCTTGCTGCTCACATACATGCGTGCCAAGTTACCTGTGTGTGCTGCACTACAGGCATGTTCAAACCCTTGCACTGGAAAATACTGGAGCTATTTTAAGGATGGGGAAGCATCTGGCTAAAAAACAAGCCTTGTGTGTTTGGGCCTGGCTCATTTAAAACCCTTGTTTCTTCTGGAATATTGGAAGTAATGGAAGTGCCTGCAGTAAAATACCTGATAAGCCTCTCCTCCTCCATAGAGAGGGTAAATGCATGTCATTTTCCAATTAGCTCTTGCTCTGAGCAATTACGTTGAACAAATAATTGAATAAGTGACAGGAATGTGAATTCTGGAGACAGTTAATTTCATTCATCTGCCAGTTTATAGCCTGACTTGCATGAACACATAAACCAGGCTAACATGCTATTTATAACTTTGAAAATGCAATTATGATAGTCAAACATGAAGAGTTGTGTGTGCAGAGAGGAAGGCTTCTGCTAGTAAATTATAATAATAGCATAATGAGGGAATTTGTTCCTTATAGCTAGCATGTAGGACAGGAAGGATGTGAGGCTTGTGTTTGAGAGAGTGAACAAGGTTGGTGTCAGCATTAGCACGTGGAGCAATGGCCCTGGCCTGAACATAGGGCAGAGGGGCAACTAAGCCTTACTGTCCTGTTTTGTGAGATATTGTGTGTGTCCTGCCCCAGGGACTGCCAGTGAGGGCTAAACATGTCCCCCAGCTCCCTACACACTTCTCTCCAAGTGAAGCTGAGCATCATTTTTGAGGGAGAACCAGGACTGTGATCCTTTGCATGAAGGTGAGTGCAAGAGAGACAAACTAGGTGTTTCCTACTTGGGGTTGGTCTTGGGTGAGCATCACGGTGCTCTGGAAAAAGCTCCAGTTGAGTGTGCTTGACTTCAAGTTGGTTGGAACAACTCTTGAAGTCAAAACCAGGTCCTTATTTCCAACAAAAGCATCAATCCTTCTTGCAAGTTTTCTTCTGGAAAAATAATAATAGTAGTAATAATAATTTTTTTTAAAGCTCCTCAGGAATGCAAAACATTTGATTTTCTTCTTAAAGCTACCTTTAGATTTTCTTAACTGATCATACTTTTTACCTGAGCCCCCTGTAGCAACCTGGCCTAACATCCAACAGGCACTAATTAGCAGAGATACACAGTAATAAAAGCAGTGTGCAGGCATGAGCCACTGCCTCACAGGGAGTATTACCTGGCTGAGTGCTACACTGGCTGCAAGGAGGAAATCTGTGCAATTAATTGCTTCCTGATTAAAGGCATTTTCAGTCTGGCCCTTAAATCTTCAAGGCCTAAAAACACATGCTGAGTTAAATATGGAATTTGCTCACAGTACTCAAAAACATTGCCCCAGACACCAGGATTCAGTGCAGTAATTTTGGTTGGAAATAAACACTTTCCTGTCTAAGCATATTTTACCCCAAGCCAAGCACTTAGAAAGTGCCCCAGTCCAAACGAAAGGGTCATAGAAATATTCATGTGGTTTAAAACAGTTTCTAAACCAGCTCAGTTGAGTTCACCATTTTCCTGTGAGGACATGCTCTTACAAGAATTAATTTCACAGGGCATGAGGCAGCAGAGGCAGAAACCCCACAGGACGTCTGAAAGGCTATTTAAATGGTAATAAAGTTCAGTGGATGACAAAAAATAGTGGCTGATTAGAGGCACACCAGGAGAGAGGCTATCTGGTGTGAAGCTGCCGGGCAGCGGCGGCACCGGGGCCTTCTGTTCCCTGCACACAGCTCTTGTCACCAAGCAAACAAGACGGGGCTTAATCCCGCCGGGAGGGAGGAGGCCTATTTCAGGCCAGTGGACAGCAGGAGGAAAATGCTCACCACGGGAGGTTCTGGAGCTGGGTAACATGAGGGAGGATGGTGTGTGTCAGGAGGCTGGGACAATACCAGCCAACACTGGTGTCAGGCTCAGGTGGAGCCACATCTCAGAACAGCAGGTGATCCAGCCTCCATGTGCACCCTTCCTGAAGCGTCATAGTTTTCCCGAGGGCATTTCCTCCACCCTAACATGGTGTCACATATTACAGCCAGTCAGAGGAAGTGACTTTATTTTAGTGTGTCCAATGCTGTTATTGCTGCCTCCTGGAAAGTTGCAGCACTGATGATTTATGGAGCCTACTGCTCCCACCGAAGAAGGGGCAGGCTTTGTTTGGGATCACCATTTGTCACACTAGAGCTGAGGTGTCCCAGA
Source organism: Corvus brachyrhynchos (assembly GCF_000691975.1). Taxonomy (NCBI): domain Eukaryota; kingdom Metazoa; phylum Chordata; class Aves; order Passeriformes; family Corvidae; genus Corvus; species Corvus brachyrhynchos. The sequence continues at coordinate 2,684,102 of NW_008236217.1, read as the reverse complement.
AACACACATTTTGTTTGCCCATGTGCTGCTGTTGCTCTAGTGCTACCCTCCCATCCCTTCTTTGCCAGTTGTTTTTGCAAATTTCAAAAGAAATTTACTGATCCTCCACTCGTGAAAAGCACTTTAGGATCTAATTGCCTCTGACTGTAGGAGTGGGCTTCCCAGATTCAGGGGGGCATTTTCAGCGTGTGTTTAAGCACCTTGCTGGGTGGAAGTCAGAGGGACAAAGATTACAGGTCTTTCTTTGCAAGCCTCCCAGTCCCCCTCCTCCCCGCCAACTTTGTCAATGGCAAGCGCAGGCAGGGAGTTATATCGCCTGAATTGTGCTAAGACAGATGTACAGACTGTAACTCAACATTCAGTTTGACATTCTTCCTCCACAAAGCCAGTCTGGCACCTCTGCTGGAGAAGTTATATTGTGGAGTGGGAAAACAATCCTGCCAATTGTTAGTGAAGGAGGGGGGAAAGCAGAGCAGAAGCTGCTTATCAGAGATCTGCATTTTGAGAGAAAATTCACTGAATCCTGAGGAAGGAAGGATTCTCTGCAGAGCTTCAAGTACTCTCCTGACAACCCCTTCCTGCAGGAGCTGGGCTGCTTCCTATTGTGAATACTGGGTTTGAAAAATTAACATAACAGGAATCCCCAGACTGCAGCAGTGCTGTAAAGCTATAATTAAAACAAAACAAAACAAAGCAAAACACATTAGTCTCACTGGCACAGACTGTCGTCTGTGAGTTGTGATTTTTAGCAACAGTAGGAACAACTCAAAGCCCAGAGAACTCAAAGTCCAGAAGTCTGGAGGAGTCTGAGGCAAAGTTTTCCCTCATCCCAGTCAGTCTGGGGAATGTCTGAAATGCAGATCTTAGTTTTGTGCAAGTTTGCAGGTGTTTAGATTCATATGCTTTGCACCATGATGGATTTGGCTAACTCTCACCTTCATGAGAATTTTGATTTTGTTTGGATCTGTTTCTGGGAGGACAGAGGAAGAACTCTGTGTTCTTGGTGCAATTAGATGAAGAGCTGTATGTTTGCAATTTATTTTTTTTTCATTAACTTGAAAACATCATCAATCCAAACATCTCCAAGGTGTTCCTAAGCGGCAGTGAAGTTAACACTACCTGCTCTTCTCCCTGGCCCACCTTCCTAGTGGGAGGTCCACATTACATTTTGGGCAATCTAAGACGGTGCCTCAGAGCCCAGCTCCTGCCTTGACACGAAGAGATCCATCTCTCAGCTTTCGTACCTGCTTTTAGCTCCTGCATGGTGAGAACAGATGGAGCGCAATCGTGTCTGCTCGCGGGTGGTGCCCGCGTTCCCTGCGCCGAGCGGATGCTCGCCAAGGCACAGCTCCCGTGGGACCCCCGCTGGTGGCCCTGCGCCATCGCAGCTCGCTTCAAGAAAGTTGGGGAGCAGCTTCTCTCCATCCTCCCACAGTATCTTCCGCTTGGGTGGAAAGTGGACGCTCTGCCCATCGAAAGGAATGTGGCTACTGCATGGGGAGGGGAAGAGAATAAATAACACAGGGCTACAAAAGGGTGATCTAAAATTGCCTTAAAACTGCCCTGATTAGCCACATAAACCCCTGGGAAGGGTACTACTGCTCAGTGGTCAGCACAGGCCAGGTCCCTTGCCAGTACTTTCTCTCTGTTGTGTCAAACTGAGCACATCTGTAGCAGAGAATCTAGTTCAGCTTGTAACCCTGAAATTGAGAACTGTATTACAGGGCATGTTGAGGCTGCTGGAGCTGTATAAGCAACATTTCCTAAATACATGAGAGGTAACAGCTCTGTGTCCAAGGTGGCTCAATCAAATTCTGATCTATTACTCCAGTCAACATCCCTTGAAATGATAAATGACATAAATCTATTTTCCACACAGGTTGCAGTGTTTCTCTCTCCACTATCCCTCAGACTTTGCAGGGATTGAAGGTGTATCACAGCTCCTGAACCCGTGAGAAAAAAGATGTCTGTGCTCACTGAGCTGCTTGACAGATAAGCCCCATCCCAGATTTGATTTTCTTCAGAGAAAACACACTGAAGAGTTGACAAAACCACTAACATTTTTAAGTAAAAGGTAACCCAATTAAATGGTAACAGTTGTGCAGCAAAGGGAATATAAAGAGTGTGTAAGTTATAACGATAGGTGGTGGGGACCTTGTGTGTTACTGTGCTGGAGTGCAAAGCTGCACTGTAAGCACGAAGTTTCACAGGAATTTCAGTCCAATATGGAAGTGAAATGACCAGAGGTCCCACAGACTTGACTTTGAGAAGTCACTAATCTGAATATCCCACATGAGACAGACAACTGAGCTGGGACAAGCGACTTTTCACATCTCTGCAGGGGCTTGAAGTGTAGCAGTGTTTTTCAGGCAGAACAAAAGTCACATGCTGGTACCCACCTTAAGGAAAGGCAGAAAGGTGAGATACTCTGCAGGACACGTGCCAACGGGACAGAAACACCTCAGGAAAATGTGAAGAACTAAAAGCAAACAGTACAAGAATTAGAAAATGCAGAACACAAGCACTACCAAGCAATGAAAAAGAGTTGACCCTAACATCTGGATCATTCTCTGCAGCATCTCGGCCCCCCTCAGCATGCTACCCATAACCTGCCAAGCCCCGCTGCCGGGCAGCACAGCTCCCATGCCCGTGCCCGCGCCCGCCTATGGAGGTTTAAGTGCTCAAAGCTCCACCTAGTGAGGGGACAGGCTGTACTACACATTCAGCATCCAAGTTAAGCACGGATGGACTCCAGACACAAAAAAGTCTGGAAGCTAACAAACCCTTTAGCGTTACGCTGCCTGGGTGTTGATAATCCATCATACCCCCACCCAAGGTCCCAGAAGGCCAGAGTACAGCCTCTCCCCTGTGTCCAGAAACATTTTCTTCCAGCATGACCTCACTGAAATGACTTTGTAAGAATGTACCTGAAGTGACATCACTTGGCTTTCATCAGCTGGCTGCTGCTCACCTCTTTCACAAGGGACTGACTTGAAGCTCTCCAACTTCGCTGGAAGTCCAACTTCAAACCAACATCTCCTTTCTGACGATCAAAATAAATACACCACTAGTGTTGTATGTCCAAAAGTTTTAATACATGGTCTTCACTGTTCAGAAAAATTATTGCATTAAATTCTAATACATAAATTTATCTGAATTTAAAAAAAAAGTCATTTTGCACCATTTTGCCACAGCAGCTAAAGGAAACCATATTTTATATGCAGTTGTCTCAAAAAAACCAATATTAGTTCTTTCTCAGATCAGGAGAACTGTTATCGTATTATTCAGTAGTTACTGCAAATCCCAGTGTGAACATCACTGTCCCCACAAGTGCACAGCTCAGGAAAAGGAAAGTGCCATTCCAAAACTGAAATTTATTAAACCATGACTCACCATACATTGATTTTTCTCTGTTAACTAAATTAACAAAAAAGGGTGTTTAGCTTAATTTAATTCCACACCATTTTCTTTAGGTTATTGTTTTTCTTTTATTATGACTTTAACAGATTCACAAGTTACAAAATATCAATGCCACTTACAGCAGTTTATACAAATCCACACCTGTTTGAATTGTGACAGGCACATGAACATGATGTTTGATGACCCAAATGAAAAGCCAGATTCCCTCATTCATTAAAACCAACATCAACACAAGCCCACTGCTCCATGGATGCAGTAGAGACAAAATCAGTAGGCTCAGTGTGCCATAAATAGATTGATGAGGGCTCAGTGACAGAGGCATAACAGAGCATGTGGCAGAATTACATTCTACATTTCATCCTCTGATGAGGGTAAGCTGTGCTACACCAGCTCACAATAGAAGCATGAACAGGGCTCTCCTCCTTTTCAGCCTTATGTTAATGCTTGGGAATTTGGGAAACTACAATTCAGCTTCTTGCAAAAAATCCTCAAGCATCACAATAATCAGTCTAGAGTTCCAGATCTAACCCTCCTCTTGCAAAGACACACACACACAAAGATAAGGCTCATCTATATTTATTCTGCTTTCTTCTGCTGTTAAAAAAAAAAAAGAAATATACCTGTGTTCACAGAAAAAAAAGCCATCTCTTCTCCCTCTCCTCCAAAATACCCATCACCACAGAGAGCTCTCATTTATAATACACTTGAAAGTATTTCTCAGATTAGGATGCTACCTTTGCCCAATTTAAACAGATGACAGAGATTATATTACTTTGCTATACTTCACTAGGTTCTGATATCAAAAACAGTTCAGTACCGAAATAACACCAATAGGCCTCTCTCTCTTGGACATAACATGTTACACAAGTTCTAACTCTCACTGTCCCTGTCCCTTAAAATAAAAAAAGGGCTACTTCACTGGTTTTCCATCAATTTAAGTTGGGAGCAACGAGCGAAGTTACCCTTTAAAAATATTTTGTATTACTTTTTTTTGTGAATTGCTAGCAAAAGGCCCAAACACCGAAAAGCAAGTGAGCAGAAACAATAGGATGCTTTGCAAAATCTGACAGTCTAAAAGGCATCCAAAGAGCAGGAGAACAAAACCCAGCCACTGAAGTGAAAACTGCATTGAACTAGCACTGTGAAAACAGGGAGAAATTAAGAAGTTTCAGTGTAACAGTTATGCAGAATGTTTCACTGGTGATACCTTTTGTTTGCTCAGGCAGTCACAAGGCATTCATTACCATGATACAAACTGCAAAAGCTTTATTTTGAAAGCGCTACAAGAATAGAATACCTAATTATTCCAGTTAAGGACACTTTTTGAGGGATTAATACAAGGCTCCTTAGCCGTAACACGATTTTCTCACAACTAAGAAAGTTTGCACCAAAGGGGAAGAAGTTTGCACAGCTTAGAAGTTGATGCTGACAGCTTTCCAAACCAGCCTTGACACAATACTTGGCTTATTTTATTTTCACAGACATATACTGCACAAGACAGCCAACACCGTTCAATCCAAACATAAGTGCATTTGTATAAACTTTCCCCATCAACATTAGAATTGCCAACCCAATCCTTGTGATTTCTGCAAAAAAGATAGTTCTTCTTGCTTATTGCTGTATTACAGGAAATTATGCTAGTTCTTGCGGGAGACAATGAATATTTCAAAGTTCACGTCTCTTACAAAAAGCCTCACAGTCTCTTCACCAGGTTCTGCTTCTGTACAGCAAAACTAGCATTCCATTTCTTCCAAATGAAACAGTCCCTTCAGACCCTCTCCCTGCCCTGCATGTCTCAAGAGCATTTATGCCTCTTCACCATGGTTCCTACCAGCAGACAACGGCCCATAACACATTTGTGACAGCACCTCAAGCAACAGCGCACACTTCGCACTGGACGTGACCCCAGTTAGATCCATAAGAAAACACGGAAGAGGAACAAAAAGAGAAAGGGAAGCAACTTGTTCTCACTTCTCTTGAAGGGAACAAATGGTTCAGACAGCTATAATTTAGGCTGACAGGCCAGCTTATTAAACAGAAGAAGTCCCTTCATGCAAACACAAGATCCTATACTAAAAAACCATTTTTAATTTCAATCTGCCTCTGAAACTAATGAAGATAATCTCAAGGTTAAAGAAAATGAAAAGTCTGCATTGCTAGCACACAAATCACATTGTGCAAATCCACATCATTTCTCTGCAGTGCTGAGTCACATCTGGATGGTGGATGTGCCTCACTGAATACCACACCCTGGGAATGCTTCAAGCACTTCCCCTCCTACCAGAACACTGCCTTAAAAAAGAATTGCTACAGTGACATGATGAGAATTGATCTTTTCCTGCCATATGCTGTATATATGTAAGACTTTCACAAACAATTGGCCAAAACTTGTATTACTGTTATTTCCCAAGTCACAAATACTATACAAGCCCTTTGTACAGGATATGCTGCCCAAGGACATGTGACCTCCACCTTCTCACTTCCATACACCCCATCCACCAAGTAAAGCACTGCATGCTTGCAGGCATTGATTCAAAGTCTTCAGCTTCTGGAATGCAGCAGTTAAGAGTTCTGCATCTTTCAGGGACTCAAAAAAACCCCCGTTTAGTTCACCTATTCAGTGTACAACATTTTCAGTAAGTGCTGCCACCCTGCTCACAGAACAGTTAGGTTCATTTCACACCACAGAGGTGGTACTTTCTGGATTCACACGCATCAATCTTGAGGCATTTCTCAGATCCTGTAGCTGCTTGGCTGGCTTTCCAACTCCTTCCTCAAATCTTTTTTCCACAACAGGAAGGACAGTTTCATACAGGAAAGAGGCGTTTTGCCTAATGAATGCCTTTTTCTCAGGGTCCTGTTCACACCGTAAACTGTAATCAACATGCTGGACAGCTACCAGGATGATTTCCACAAGACTCTCCAGAAGAACCATATGCAGCTCTGGAAAGTAAAGCTTTAACGCTTCCTCCAAGAAGGCCATCGTCTGCTTGGTGAAAGCTACTACAGTGTAACTAAGGTTGACCCAGCAGTCATCACCCGTGTATTGGTCAAAATTGCCCACCCCACAGCTCCTCATCTCCTCCCTGAGCTTCCCTAGCGCCTCTGGAGTCATCAGGTTCATCTTTCTCCACATCTCCTCAGAGTTGCGGTGCTTGGTGGCCTCGATGATGATATCCTTGTAGCTCTGTAAAGCACCTTTGATATCCTTCACCAGGAGGGCATGAATGATGAAGGTGAGATCCAGTCCAATCTCGCTCAGCTGCTTGCAGTGCTCTTTAGCTACCTGGGATAACAAAGAAAAGCAAAGGATGTTATTAGTGTGCAAGTACCCTTTACATCTTACATGTTTACCAAATTTATCACTGTCAGAAAACTGAGAAGTGTTACTCTTACTTCACTTCTCATGATTTAAGAACTTCATTAATGAGAAATTAATAACTGAAAGATAAACCTTGGCTGTCAAAAATACCCTGGACAAATACAATATAACTCACACATAAGCTTTTTTTTCCCCCTTCCCAATTAGCAGCTGAAAGAAAGCATAGCCTGAGGAAGTTAGTCTTGCAAAAAAATATGAAAATGTAGTTCAGGACAGCCTTGGAAAACAAAGAGAAAGTTTTGAAGTACTTATAATTCAGATGTAACTTATGTAAATTTTAGGATCTCCTACCAGTTAAAGGCAAATTAAGAATAAACCCATTTTGCTTTCTGACAAAGGCAGGGTTTTTCTTGACATGTATTATAATCTTTAGGCTTTCCTCTGTTAAATTGAATAAAACCAAACAAACCTCGAATGAATATTAACCTTCCAACGCAGGAAACCTCTCTGGAGACCCACACAAGAGTCAATAACTAAACTAGGATTAGAAAAGAGAATTTAAAGCTTTGAAGCCTTTGTTTCAGCTATTGTGTCCCACCAACCCCCTCTTACCTTGACACACTCTGCCGCAGTTGACAAACTCTCTTTGCTATCAAATACTTGCTTACTGAAGGCATCTACAAACATCCTCATGGACGAGCGGGCCCAGACAACAAAGGCCGAGTAGCACCCGTTGTTGCCGGCGAAGTCCGTCTCAAACTCCCTGGCCGTCTCCAGGAGGCTGGTGAAGAAGACATGGCAGAGCTTGTGGATGTAGAGCAGCGTGGCGCCCTCGATGCGCAGCTGCCGGATGGCCGTCTGCACCGCGGCTGCCCGGTTCTTCAGGAACAGCTCGCACGCCTTGGTGGACTGGCCCAGGCGAATGAGCTGAGACACGGCTCGGCGGGTGGCCCGCGGCCCTCCTCGCAGCGAGCGGTCTGGGGACAGCTCGAACACCAGAACATCTGTAAGCTGCCGGACCCGCTCGTCCACCTTGGCCCGCAGTTCCTTCACGGGCTGGCTCACAGGCTTGTCCGCCAGGTACTCGTTGAGTTTATCCAAGAGGTCCACCGCCCCCTCGAAGTCCCGCTGAGCAATGCAGACGTCCAGGTCCTCAGGCAGCTCCTGGATCCACTCAAGCGAGAGGTCAACAACCTCGTCCTCAGCGGAGGGCTCATCCTCCTCCTCCTCGTCCTCATCCTCGTCGAAGGGGTTGGTGGATTCGGGGGGCGTTGGGGCGGGCCGGGGCAGGGCCTCCTGCTCCAGGCGCCGCTTCTCGCTGAGGGCACGGTTGCGCTTGGTCTCCTCCAGCACCTCCAGCCACTCCTTCTTGATCTTGGCGTTCTCAGCCTGGAAGATGCGGCTCTCGGGGAACATGAGCAGCTTGAACATGTCCTTCATGGGCGGGTTGTCCTTGACGTTGACCACAGCCAGCCCGTCGAGGGGATACAGGGCATCGTAGCGGTAGGCCCCGCGGCGGTTGGGCAGGGCGGTGGCCACGAGCAGGCAGTCGTTCATGAGGAAGGCATGAACCCGCTGGATCTGCGCCATGTGGTCGGCATCGTACTCCACCAGGTCGCCGTTGTAGACCAGGTACTTGCCAGGGCTCTCGGGCAGGAGGTCGCGGCAGCCCTCCACCTTCTCCAGGAGGGTG
>NW_008236217.1:2637331-2673731 GCF_000691975.1 Corvus brachyrhynchos | reverse complement strand
CTTTGGGGTGGGGCGGCGAGTGCGGGGGAGGCGGGGAAGAGCTGCCGCACTTGTCACTCTGTGCTGCTCCTCGCTGTGCCCCGCTAGCGCCGTGCTGGTGCCAAGGCTTCTCTTCCCGGCCGCTTGAATGTCCCGCATCTCTGGCATATCCCGTAGGGCGGGACATGAGGTGGTCGCTGTCCTTGTCTCCTTTGCTTTGCATCTGTCGTCCCTCCGCACTTGTCACTCTGTGCTGCTCCTCGCTGTGCCCCGCTAGCGCCGTGCTGGTGCCAAGGCTTCTCTTCCCGGCCGCTTGAATGTCCCGCATCTCTGGCATATCCCGTAGGGCGGGACATGAGGTGGTCGCTGTCCTTGTCTCCTTTGCTTTGCATCTGTCGTCCCTGGCAGCCACCTATGGCTTTCCCCGGAGGGATGTTAAGATGGAGGAAATTACTTGGTCTTAGACGGTGCGTGTGGAAACCTCACGTACTCGTGTTCATGATAGTTGTACACGTACTCAGTCTTCATGATAGTTCTACCGCACGGCCGAAAGGCAATTAAGAACCAATAATAGTATATTACAAAAACCTAGAACAGACTAGGAAGGGGAATATAGAAGAAATCTGAGGTTAAACAAAACCAGGAATCTTAGAAGTGCAGTCTGCAGTTCCGCAGCAGATGCAGTTGCTGGCGGCTGGAGTCCTGCCCCCCTCTTATCCTCTGCTGTTGCAGTATTCTTTAGACATTTGGAAATAGTTGAATATTGCACTGGTAGAGGACTAACTCAGTAACACACAAAAATAGTGGTGTTTGCTGGATTAGCACACAGAAGTGAAGGTATATGAAGGTTTGGTATGAGTCTAAAGTTGAGGGAGGGTGGGAAGTGAAATTGAAGCAATCAGCAATTAAGTCAGTGTTTGCTGCCGTGACTCGCCAGCATCCGTATAGTGTTATTTCACTCCATCACGAGTTCTAAAGGAAACATTCTTCTGCCTTCAAAACAGGCTTTTCTACTCTAAGGAACTTGTGGATTTTTTTCTTCTCAGCTTAATGGTGCTGAGTTTTTCAAGTAACTACTCAAAGTGATTTTTTTTTCCTTGTTCTGAGTGACCTAGCATGTGTTTACAGGGGGTGGTATTTTAGCCTAAATTCTCCATTTTCTTCATGTGCTACAGAAAGAACAGATTTTCACATTTTCTTTCTGCTTTTTCTTTCAGCTCTGCTGGTATCTGTTCATATCATGAAAGAAGTGGGTTGTGTTCCATTCGTCTCAGTGAGCCGCTTCTAAAGTTAAGGCCAAGGAAGGATCTTGTGGAGGTATTTGAACATGGCTTATGAATCTACACGTAAAGTGCATTGTGCCTGCCCCCTCCGCTGCTCCATACAAACATTCTGGATTTTGTAGTGGGATTCTTATGTGCAGTAACTTATGGATCATAAAATACTGTTATGCTAGTGTGGCTTGTGTTGCAGTATCATGGTAATCTTTAGTTTTATGTTTCTAAGTGGGCAACTCAAAGTAGGAGGCTAAAGTCACTTGTTTGTTTTATTGACTTTATAAAGAGAAAAAAACCAGCCCAAGTTTTTAACTCCTAAATTATCCTTTAATATTCGAATATGGACTGTAGTTTTGAAAGGGCCAACGACAGAAAATAAGGATGTAGGATATAACTTAACATGACTTTGTGTTGCTTCCTGGGCCTCTGCCAGAGCTGCTGCTATCAGCTGGCTGAACATTCAGGTTTGCCTAAGGACAGAAATGCTGTAGAGTTTCAACTTGTTCAAAAGTGGCTCTTTTTTTGAGTGTAGGGGATGAGCTCTTTAAAGATGTGACTTAAGTTTGAAGATTATTTCTCCTTTTTGGAATGCTGCTTATTGAAGTGATATTCTCCAGCATGTTTTGGTGGTGTGGGAATAGTGCTAATTTGGTTTGATAGATCTAAGCATTATGTTTTTATTCACTGAATATACGAATAATCAAAGATAAGATCAGTACCATAATCAATGTAGAGGACTAAAATAGCTGCAGCTTAATTGTGAAATTGAAAACGCAATGCTTTTCAGTAAATATCTAGTGGTTGCATCATTTCAGACACTGTTGCACGAAATGATCCATGCCCTGCTCTTTGTTACTCATAACTACAAAGATCGTGAGTCTCATGGACCGGAGTTCTGCAAGCACATGCGTCGCATTAATCTCTTGACTGGAGCCAATGTCACAGTAAGAATAATCCTCGTCTCCTGATTTAACAGAGCTTTCTTCCTGATCTGGTGCTTTAGTTGCCCAGTGTGGTATGAGTGATCTTCTTGTTAGACACTCCACAGTTGGTACCAACACAAATTTGCATCCAAGTGTGTGCCAGTTCCATAGTTACTTTGTTGGGGACTGTGGTGAGAACAGGTTGAGGAAGACGTGGTGAGTTGTTAGTCATATAATTTTCAGCTATATTCTCTGTAAGAACTTTTCTTTAAGCTTTTGTGGTAAACTAGAAACAGCTTAATGGTAGCAGGGACAGAAGAGCTCCATGTGAAGAGCAGTCAAGATTTATGTCAATAGAGGGTAATGATACTTATGTCAATATTTAAAAATAATGTGTCTAATAAGATCAGTTAAGGTAACAGCTGAAAGGAGAATACAATACTGGTATTGTTTGCAATGCATTCTAAACAGTTCATCTTCTAGGTGAAATTGTAGATAGATTTCCAAAGTTATTTTATTGCAGTTTAAACAAAATAACGAGGACATAGTCCTATGTATCCTATCTTTTTAAAGCTTTGTTTTAATGGTAGCTAAATGTTGACCAAATTTTATTCAGGTCCAGCTCTTTTAACTGCTAATATAAAAATCACAGCAGTAGTGGAAAGAATTGAATGGAAATAGATTTTTTAAAAAAAATACTATAGAGCTAGTGATATCAAATTTGTAACTTCCTGAATGACTGTTTGTTTTTTGTGGTTTTTTTTTTTTAAATTAGATCTATCACGATTTTTATGATGAGATTGATGTGTACCGCCAGCACTGGTGGCGATGCAATGGCCCCTGCCAGAACAGAGCGCCTTACTTTGGGTATGTGAAGCGCTCAATGAACAGAGCACCCAATCCACATGACTTCTGGTGGGATGAACATCAAAGGACATGTGGGGGCACGTTCACCAAAGTGAAGGAGCCAGAGAAATTCTCAGAGAAGTCCAAGCAGAAAACTCAGACAACAAAACTTCCACACTTCAAATCAACTAACAAAGGTATTTTATGTTTTTTTTTTTTTTTCTTTGCCAGACTGATTTTTGTCCAAATGTTTTCTTGAACAAATATGGACGGAACACTACGTAAGCTTGGTTTACATGTTACTGTTACACAGCCAAAGAACAGGGCCTGTTTGTTTGTGCACTTCTAGGCACAAATCCCTCAACTGAATTGTCTACAAAAAGTTCTGTTTTATGCACTATTTTCAAACAGCAGATTTTTTTGTGTGAAGCACCTCAAATACTGAGCCATGGTTTTTTAATGAAAACGTCATTAACTTATTTTTTAATCTGATTTTGCAGGCAAGACACAAATGCATGGTATGCAAGACCTGATGCCTTTTAGTGGAACGGGATATCGGCTTGGAGGAGGAGACGGTGTCCTTTCAGAAAAAAACACAAATACCAGCAGCTCCATTGGAAACAGTGAAGCACACGGCTCACTGCATCATTCAGCAGTGAGGACAATACCAATCCCTAAAAATGAGATAAAATGGGAAAAATTACCCCGTAGTGGCATCTTTCCGCTTCGTACCAATGGTGCCAGTGAAAAGACCAACTTAGCTGTAAAGCGTGAATTTCCAAAACCCTCTGCTGCCTGTACAGAAGATGACGAGAACAACTGTGGATTGCCTGCTAGGATGGCTTGTGTTACTGAAGGAACATCAGGCCAAGGCTCACCAGTTGACAAGAGGGCTATGCCATCTTCTAACTGGTCACCAAAACAAATTTGTTTGGAGCAGACCCCAACAGTTCAGGATGCATCTGAGAAAAAAAGCTTAGAATGTGTTAGTACCCTGCAGCGATGGCCAAAAAAGGAAGACAAAACTGCCTTTGAAAAGTATTTCATCAAAAAGGGGGGTACTGATGTCACTACAACTACAAAAAACAGAGCTGAATTTACACAGTCCTCTGCAAGTCCTAGCAATCCTGTGAGGCAGGATAGAAAAGTCAGTTGTCCTGTCTGCGAGACTGAAGTTTTGGAATCTAAAATAAATGAACATCTTGATTCTTGTCTTGCATAAAACAGCAGAAAGCTGTCTCAAAAAGATGAATCCGGGTTGGAAACGTTGCTTGAAAGGTAATTTTCTCAGGGTTTGCTTAGCTGTGGTTACACTCCTGTGTGCTTGTTCTGAAATGGAATTTAAAATGTAGCTGACCTCCATATCCCCACACTAGTAAGTAAAAATTGTGTGGAATGCTGCTAGAAATACTGGTAAAGACTGCTCCTGGACATGTCATAAAAGCTTTCATGATTTCCCATTTAAACTTCCAGTGCTATACAGGACAAATTAGGATTAAAGTGACATTACCTGACAGTCTTCAATTTACTTCTGGAAGCCAGCCAGCTTGGTGGTTAGCAGGCCAGTCAGTTGAGTACTAAAGCCACTGTGCCATGAAAAGTTTTGAGTGCCAGGCACATGTGTTTTCTATATGAGCTTCCTGAAATGTTCTCCTGCTGCGCTAAGGTATTTAACGGGTTAAACATTAAACGGTTTGATTCCTTACAATCAGTAAAACTGATTGTAAATATGTTTGCTTAAATACAAAAATTGTTTTATATAAATAGTTTTTAAACAAAATCGTTTTATGTCTTGTTAGCGTAGTTTCAAATGGCTGTATCAGCCTGGTTCGTACATGTGTACTGTATTACTGCTGCTCTCTTAACTCCTTTTAAATGCTTCATATGTTTTAAAATATTGACACTACAGAAGATTAATGTAAATTACTTTGTTCTTGCATACTTTAAATAAATTGTTACTGAAGTTTAAATTTCCACTAAGCCTGGCCATTCTGTGTTACTTACCAGTGGTTTTACCTGTATATTTAATAACAGTCTTGTTTATTAGAGCCTTTCTGTATTAACACTTTTCCTTCTTAAATTTCCCTGTAAAACGGGTGCTGGTGAATACAGATTGCATCAACTTCTGCTTTCACCATCCTGTTTTTAAAACAGTTTCATTATTGTTGCACTTCTGTGAAAAATTTTACAAATACTGATAGTAAAACTTGCTTTCCCATGTTAATTTTCCATACTTCCTTCTTAAAGCTGCAACATCTATCAGTGTTTCCAGTGATACTTGACATTTTCAAGGGCAGGACTACCAAGAAATATTTGTATTATCTTATGTTTTTAAGATGAGGATGAGAATTGCGCCACAAAGGATCTCTCACATCATGAAGCACTTGTGAGAGGTATTTCCTTTACAATTGTTCTCTGCAGTTTCCTCATTTGTCTTTCCTACTGTGACAGATGGGAGTAAAGGAGAAGGACTGTGGGTATTGTTAAATGTGGGGATTTTTTTCCTAATGTCTTCTTTTACTTCTAAACTGTTCATCTGAAGGCCAAACAGAAAACAAATGAGGAATTTGGTGTAGCCTGTGGAGGGACAGGGAACTTAAGCTGTAGGCAAGTCTGTCCCTCACATACACATGTCCTAAAATAGATCTTTGTCCAAACAATTGAGCAATTCTGGATTAGCTATGGAAAAAGAGCACCTCTGTCATATGTGTTTTTACAAGGAAGTATTCTAATACCAGGATCTCTTTTATCCAGAGAGGAAGGCTTTGCAGTTGCTACTTATTGCAGCCTGTTATTAATGGGTCACAGCCACCTTCATTCTGGGTATGTTACTGTGAATGCTGTTTCTGTAAAATGTTGTGCTTGAATACAGTGTCCTACCCACAAGGATAACAGTGACTGCCAGTATAAAATACGCTGCTCAATTTGGGTCAAAGGTGAGAAATTTCATCTTCTCTATCAGTTGTCCATGTCCTTGAGTGAGTTTAAATACTGCCTGGAACAACACAAGCTGTCAGTGAGCCTTGAACAAACACGCTTCATTGAAGTGCAGCGTCAGTTGCCTGAATGGAAATCTGAGAAACAAGTTAATAGACTCGATTTCTGAGGCAAAGCAGCTATGAAAGAGGGTCGAGCGTGTGCGTGCATTTTGTCAACAGAAGGTTCTGCAAACTAAAGGAAAAAGCCATCTCATTTTGTGGTGACCTACTAGAATTGCTCTGAATGATTCAGACTCTGAATGATTAAAACTACGTAAGTGGGGTTACTTGGCTCTTTCATTATTATAATAGGAGACTGCTCTTCAGATGCCTTGAAACTGGTCATCAGGCTAGAAATCTTTAAGGTTGAATGTTAGCAAGTATTTTTTATGTTATGGAAATGTTATCTAGGAAGTTTTCATAATACTTGAGTTCTGATGAAGCAGTGGGAAGAATTTTTCTCAGGACTACTAAAATACATTCATATATTGCAAGAAGAGATGCAATGGAAATAGTCTGCTTTATAAGGTATTTTAAAAGCAATAATGTGCATTCATCTCTCCTTCAGCATCTCCAGTAGTCCAACGACTCTTTGTTTTCACCTGGCATATCTGGGTCACATGGGAGAAGTGTATTCTCACAGCAAGTTCAACCCTGATGCCTGGGCATAAGCTGATGTGGAGGCTATTTATGTCTGGGTGGAAGCAGCCCCCTCAGGCAGGGCAGGCCCTGCTGCTCAGAGTGTGGCATCAGGAACCTGTTACCTGAGCCCCCTTTCTAGGAGCATTTTCCAAGAGAACCACGAGAGAAATATTGTTCATTTGGAACAGGCTGTGCTACCTGCCTCTGGACCAGTGCAATGAAGGGCACCGGGTAATAATCTAGTACCAAACCAAAGGCTAGAGAGGGCTTAGTCATGACTGGACAAGGAGTGAATTCCGGAGGTGCAAAGTAGCTATTCAAACTTCCAACTTCCCTTGGTGCAGCAGGAGGACGTGCAGTAGACTAAATGGCTTGTGAGGGCTTTCTTCCTCATGTGTTCTTCTGGTGCCCCTCAATTCTCTTGCATTTTCCATGCACACAGCATCTCTTCAAGTAAAGCAAGATACACTTTACTGAAGGGTAACAACCAGAAGGAATCAACAGGAAGTTTCTGAGGAAAAAGCCAGATGGACATCTCTTCTAAATGGTTGGAGCAATTCAAGGTGATGGTGGGATGATGCAGACTACTCTGGCTGGAGAATGTTAAGAAACTGCCACCACAGCAGTTTGCTCCACCACTGCTGGGTCTGGTCATCCTAGAGCACCATGTCTGTGCCTTTTGTCACCTTAAATTGAAAGGCCACTAAGAAGTTGGAGCAGGGGTCCTCATGAGGTTACACCTGACCTACATCCCCCTACGAGCATGATTGTTGCTGCCTGACATGGTGAAGGCAGCCCTGAAACCGCTGGTCTCCAGCAGCTGCTCCTTAACAGATAGCCAGCATTCAGCAATTCTACACTCCAAACTGAATACCCAAATTCTTACTTGCATCTGCATTACTACAGCTGTCTTGAGGTCTTGGGCTTAAAGAAACTATTTTTTAAAATAGGAATATAAAGACTCTGCATAAAATTATCCTTGAAGTGTCGTTTGTGGGCAGACAGGCCATGAAAGAGGCTTGCATTTCACTGTGTGTGAAAACACGCGTGTGTGATTTCATATACTCGTGTGTAGCGAAAAAAAAGCCAAGACCGCAGGCTGTGTGGAGCTCTGGGACTCCTCACCATGCCGTTAGGTGGCACTCCTTGCACGTAAGGAGTTCTTACTTCTTCCTCTCTAACCTGTGCGGGGAGAGAACAAAGGGTGCAGCATTGGCAGGCTCGTATTTCACCTACACTGCACTTCAGGCTGAACGTGGACGAGCAGCAACCCTGGCTGGACCACAAACAAGTTAAAGGAGGAGGAGCAGTGGTGGTGGTGGGGGGGAAATCTGCAACTAGCTGGGGATGAGAAGTAAATTTACAACTAACTAGATTCTGTGAGTGATTCTTTAACTTTGCTGTGAGAAACACTTGGAAGATGAGAGAGTAGCTCCTTCTTCTAGTTCAAGGCTCAGGAGTAACCCCAAAGCACCCTTTTGTGGGTTACAGATACTGCACTGCTTGCATCCATTGCAGTGACAAAGCTAATTTTCTGTCACCATTTGGCATCAACAGAGCTCTACAAGAGATGCAGGACAGAGTTTTAGGAAGTCAGAGGGGTTATAAAATACAAAACTCCTGTGCCTCAGCTAAGCCAGGGAGCCAGAGGGGTGTAACAGGCCCAGTGAAGGGTAGTGTACCACAGGTGTGAAAACTTAAAATGGGATGTGGCCGTGGCCTTAATTATTCTGTTTCCTTTTAGCTTCTGCCAGGCCAGGCTGCTTTAAGACTAGATTAAATTTCTAAGCAGGTGCAGCAGCTGGGCCTGAATAGCTCACCCTGTCTCTGTTCCATCCATCCCCCATCATTCACATAATTTCAACAGTTTTTTTGCCTTAGCATGTCTTAGACGTGACATTTCCTAAGGTGCATAACAAAGAATGTTTGAAGGGGCAAAACCCAACAAGTCAAGTATTTGGCTTCACCATTGCTTAATTTAAAAGCAGTGATTATTTTAACTGGTGTCAATCTCTGGATCATAGTTTTTGTGTTTACTGCAAGTACCTTCTCTTCAGAGATCTGTCACTAGTGGCATAAAAAGTCTGGGGCAAGATGTGGGCTTGAGCTCAGTGAAGGCCTGGTACAGGATATGAGCTATAGGAACATGGTTTAGTTGGGGGCTTTGATTCTTCTCGTGGCTTCGTCAAGCAATTTACAATGGCAGGAATGGCCATAGGGCCTCTCTGCTCTTACCCCACTTTCTCCCCACTGCTTTGCTCCCCTGCCTTTGTCTTCCCACTGACACTGGTCTCTTCCCTGGAGCATCCCAGTAATGATCTGCTTTCTTTCCCAAAGGCTCCACTCCGTGGGCGTGCTGCCACTGATCTGTAAGCAGTTTTTGATCCACTGGGAAGGTGTAGGTTGTGTTTGGAGGCAGGCACAAAGCTGAAGAGCCGTGCAAGCCACTCGCTTGGAGGGTGCCCTCCTGCAGATGCCTCTGCAGCACTTGCCTGCAGCCAGTGCAGGGCAGCACAGGGCCTGCTGCAGCACCAACAGCAAGAAAAGCTCCCTGCTGTATCACAGGACCACACCACTGGGCACGGGCTGCTCTGGGTAACACGGCGCTGGAAGGACATGGCACAGATCTGGGCTGCTCTGGCAGATGGCAAACAGAAACACATCCAAAGGGAAGTCATCCTGAGGATAAGTCAACACCCCAGGGGCTTCAGAGAGGATGGCACCTGTACCAGCTGCAGTATGGATAGCCGCAAGGAAGGGATTTCAGTCTTACATCTGCCGTCTTCTCCAGGACATGCTGCTAAGAATCCTTTGGGCTGTTCCTTTGATTTACATTTAGCAGTACCTACATGGGAAATTTCATTTAAAGTAGAACTTTTACTTCAGCAAGGGTACCTGAACATGGGAACGGGTTTCCTGCAGAGGTTGTGGAGTCCCCATCCTTGAAGATACTCAAATCCCAACTGGACATGGTCCTAGACAGCCAGATCTGGGTGACCTTGTTTAAGGGCAGGGGAGCCGGACCAGACCACTCCAGGAACCCCTTCCCATCTAAACAGCCCTGGGTTTCTGCCTAACAACCCCAGGAGCACTTCAGGTAAAACTGAAATTAGAGCTGAAGGCAATTAAGGCCCACCTGCTTGCCCTTGCCCTGGCACAGCCCAGAGTTGCTCACACCAACTCTAACAATCAGCTGATTTCCAGCTCTGCATTTCTTCCTCTCGCTGCAAGGTTTGGCATGGGCAGCTCTCATCACTGCCACCCAAATCATGGGGATGAGGGATAAGCCTCCTGTCACATGCATCAGAGACTGGGGGACTTCAGGCAGGAGCTGGGTATGTGCCATGACACAAGGACAGGTACAAGGAAGCTCTGCCCTCCCAAGCCTAATTGCTGAATCCTCGCCAAGTCACACTGGGAGAGAGGATTATCAGCCTTGCAGACAGCATGAATTAAAATTCAGACTTAATTAACTTTGAATGTACCTACAAGAGATTTAGAATGCCACAAAAGCATCCCATGAGAGGAAACAGGAGGTGTTTCAGGCACTGCAAAACCCTTAGTCTATTCAAGCTATCAGGCAGCATTTCCCAGGCAATTTGGCAGAGTTAAGACAACTCTGCCAAGAGGTCTCACTGCTAATATTTGGGCTTATGGTTGGGCCATGAAATGCAATGTTGCCAAAGCAGACACACATCCCAAGTGGTAAGCAATGCCATGACATCGGAGCTGTTTGCAACGGGTTACGGACACAAGCATTAAACACAAGCATCCCCTGAAGGAATGAGGAGCCCTCTGTTTGGAGGAAAACACTGCAAAGTTGTTGCCTTAATGCCAGCTTCCTTTTAATCCCTGTAGAGGTCCCAGTCAGTCCATGCACACCCTGCAGTAGGTATGGAGGGAAACACTGCCTTAACTTCTTCAGGAAGAGGAGAGGGATGGGAGGTTTCTGCTATTGGGCAAGCACCCTCACTCAACCCTGAGATGTTACAGGATGGGTTGATCCCAGCCCCCAGCGTGTTTTCACCTGTGGCTGTGGATTTGTGTTGAAGTGACACCATTTTTAGGAGACCAACAAGTAGATGTCCTGTCCATGAAACCCGCAACAGTTTTCATTCTCCTTCTCTCTATGCCTCTTCAACAGAAAGACTCCCCAAGCCTGGTGTGAAGCTGCTGCTGGGGGGTTGTTGCATGGTTAAGATCCTCTGAATGCAGTGCCAAGTGGAGGGTATGTCCCACGCACTGCCACGGTTCAGCTGTGTCGTGTATGACCTCACCACCTCCGCAAAGGAGAGGGAGCACCCTCAGCGATCCAAGGTTAGTTGGCCTCCCAGAGGTGTCAGCAGCTTGGCACATGGAGCTTTTGTCAGGCAGCACCAACTCAGGGCAGGCAGCAGTACTAGCCAGAGGCTGTGCTGCCAGCCATGACTTGGTAGCCACGGTTCTCAGGCATTTCATACAGCCCTCAGCCAAGAGCTTGGCTAGCACCTGACCACCTGGAAAGGCAGCCACCAGGCCGTGACCGGCTGTCATCTCACAAAAACAACCCCAAATGTTTTCTTCAGCCAAGTATGTTACAATTTAATCCAACCCCCACTCAAGGGAAGCAGCAGAAGAGAAGGGCCTGCAGCTCAGTTGACAGCAGGTGGGACAGTGCTTGGAGAGCCGTGGAAGGATGCAAAAGCACGGGGGCAGCAGAGAGGCCCCCACCACGCACATGTGGGAGCAGAAAGAGCAAGGGCAGGTTGGAAACAGAGCGGTTGCTCTCCAGGCACTCTCACACGAAAAAACCTGAGCAAATTTTCAAACCTGCTGTAAGCACTGGAGGTGTGACCACTGTGCTCCTACTTCCCCTGCTCCTCCATCCCTGCCCCAGTGGGCTTTTGTGCCACACAGCATCCTCCCCCTGTAAGAGAGTGGTGTGTCTCTGTCACCTCTGGGACACAAAGACCATGCTTTTCTGCTTTGAGATGAAGCCTTGTCCTGGCTGTGACACAGCGGGACCCCCCTCACTCTCTCTTCCAGCCAGCTCCATGAGTAGGAGCCTGAACCATTTCTGAATCCTGCTCCTGGTGTCCCAGTCACAGCCTGGCCACAGGTGGACCCCGCTCCCTGCCTGCCCTCTTGGATTTGTATAAGCCTTGGGTTTATCGGAAAGTACGTGCCCTCCCTCCTCATCTCATTGCATAATGTTGCATGGTTGCGAAGCTGCAGAAAGTCTCAGCTAGACACAGTCATTCCCTAATGCCCTATTTTAAATAAAGGGTTTTTTAACAAAAACCAAACCCACAAACATCTAAAATATTCTTATAGTGCAGGTGGGAAAAAATAGAAGTCAGAGAAGTTTAGAAATTGCTACCTACACTCCTGCAGGAGTTTTTCTAGATACAAGAAATATTTAGGATTGAAGAGAGTTAACTTTCTACAATTTCTGCTTGTTCATTAAAACATGACTGTGTAGAACACGTGCCCAGCACCACATTACTCACTATTATGTCATGGCTGGGGAAGGGGAAGTGAAGGGAAAATAAATATGCCTAATGTGACAGCTCAAACTTTGCTCTTTGCTATCGGGAGCACCATCAACTGGACTCTAACCTCAGAAAACAGATTGTTATTACCCATGGGCCTTCGGCAAACATTAGTGGTGTCCACAATCACATTTTCCCTGAAGAAATATTCTTCTTGATGTCCACAGATCCTCCCAAGTGCTCCTATAAAAACAGTTCTGAAGTCTCTTTCGGCTCTGGTAACTCATGGTACAGCACTCACCAGGACTGTAATTTTCACATCTAGGGGTGGTGGCATTTAGTTTGTTTCCATAGTGGTTGGTTGGGGTTTTTTTTGACACATTCACTCCTATCTTACTGCATGAAAAAACTCTCAGGATTCCAACAGCAATTAATCCAGCTCCAAAATTCCAGTTTCCTTCTGTTCCTCAGAGCTGCTACCATGTCTTCTGCTATACTGCAATCTTTTAAAATAGATTTATAAAGCTTGCTTACATGCAGTTACATAAGCAAGACACATTTACAACCAAAGTGACTTGCCTTCAGACACTTTTGATAGTTTTTTTTCTTGGCTTTTTGGTTGACCCTTGCTTTCTTTAGGTAGTAAAATACCAGCTCACAACCCAATATAATGTTCAGGCACTAGGCTTTTCATTTGTGAGTAGGAGTCAAATCTCTACATTTTAGTTATGCTGGCTTCATCTTTTATTTAAAAACAAAAATAAAATAGAACCACATCAGCCCTTGAAACAAACCCAGGAGAGGAACTGGTTCCACCCTGGCAAACCACACTGACACAGACAGACAGGCCCACAAGGAGCACTGGATATTCAGAATATTCAGAGATTAAATTTTACTTCCCATCTCCAACAATATTTTAAAGAAATAATGGTTTTCAGTTCAGACACTGCCCTGAAGCAGTGTGCCTTGTATCACAGTTTGCCTGTGTGTGATCCTGGCAAGTTGTTAGCCCATCTCTGTGTTTTACATCCCTCCCACTCTGTTGTGAGGCATGCCCTGCAAACTTTCAGCCATGTGAGAAGGATGGTACTGGGCTTAGAGGCTAAATGAGCCAGTCACCTCTTCCAGCATGTATCACCACGTTATACACAAAGGTAGTTACAGGAAATTCTCCAGAAGACCCCATAAACTCTTCCCAATAGAAGTTTAATCCCAAGATGCATATTTAATAAGGGGAAAGTCCAACAACTTACTATTGGAATACAGACAAGGAAACCAACTCCTAGTTCAAGTAAAGTTATGAACATCTCATCTTCAGAGATAAAAATATATTTGTTTGCAACACACATCAATGAAGAAAAGGATGGACGGGATGCATAAACAACTGTTTTTTCTGAGACAAACACATTGTGCACTTTCTCCCCACACTTCATGTTCCTCCCAAAGCACACACCTAGAGCATATTTTTAATTGGCATGTCCCATATTCCTCATACCCACCCAACATGTTTTATCTTGGTCTCATGTGCCAGTCTCTTCCCATCCTACTTTACCATTTCTATGTAACTCATTACTTCCTCCCTGTCCTGCTAAGGACTTGAGTCTATCCCCAACAGGTTAGCAATTTACATCTCATCTGTCCCTTCCACTTTTAGAGCCAACTCATTTGGGAGCTATGAGTCTGGGGATTTTTTTTTTAGTATTTCAGGAAAGGGATAAATGTTCTGTATATTCACTCAACTTCAAAGCCATCAGGAAAAGCTTGATGAAACTCAGTAAGTGGTAGTAAAAGTCAACAGAGCAAATTCTCTGGAACTGGTTTTGACTGGTAGGAGGACCTTGAAACCTGCTTCTGTCGGCTGCTATCCACCCCTAACATACAGGATCAAGCAACCCTGATGCAGCAGATGTTCCAGAGTGAACACAGCTCCTGTACAAACAGACTTCAGTACATGTGCTGCCATTACTTACATTCAAGCTTTCCATGTGAAAAAAGAAAAAAAGCTGACAATGGGAGACCCAGCGATGCATACTTCTACCCCCACTCCCTCCAAAAAGCAGGTGAGATCCAAATCCAGCTGAGACCCACGAATTTCTTCAAGGTCTTTGCTGCTCAGTACTCATAAATTCCCACTAGGTATTTGCAAGAGCATACAGCTATCTGCATGCCTGCAGGCGAGGTGCAAATGCTAGACTCCTGGAGTTTTGAGACTTTGAGTTTGCTATTGTCACTTGATGTTCTCCCCTCTTCTTCAAAGCATTCAGCATGCACAGAAATGGTACTTTTCAGTCTGGCCATACTTACCAGTATGATGGAGATGTGATCTCTCCACACCTGACCTTGAAGTGGTCAGCACAGCCAGATGTTTTCCATATGATACAGGCTGTCAGCTCTCAGATCTGTGTCTTTTCTGAGAAACACCCAAGAGAAACACTTCATTTTCCCTGGTACAGTGTTTGATTTTACTATGCAAAACAATCCCCCTGCAAATTGTGCTCAACAGTGTGATAATTAAAAAAACCAAAATAAAACCCAAATCAGGTCTACACAGGATGGTTGCAAGAAAGGCTTCTTCCTTGTTCAATGTAAAACAAGGATGGGGAAGAGGTACATTGAAGAGAACTTGCAGAGAAGTTACACAGCAATGAACATGGAAAAAGCTTTAAAGCACTTTGCCATCATCTCAGTGCTGCTACACTTGGGTTTCAACCTAAAAAAATCATTGAGAATGATTACCTTAGAGCAGAAATGTGCACAACTGGTACCCAAGTGCCAAGAAAGGTGCACTAATGCTGGAGACTCATCTGAGGATCCAGGTAACTCTTCCTGAACTAGCAGAAGACAGACAAGCACATACAGGGCGGGCTTCACAAAAGCTAGAACAATGTCACAAGCACAGCCAGCCAGATGTTTCCTTGCTTTCCATA
Organism: Corvus brachyrhynchos; assembly: GCF_000691975.1. Classification (NCBI taxonomy): domain Eukaryota; kingdom Metazoa; phylum Chordata; class Aves; order Passeriformes; family Corvidae; genus Corvus; species Corvus brachyrhynchos. The sequence continues at coordinate 2,658,688 of NW_008236217.1, read as the reverse complement.
CAGTCATTACAAAGCTCATCAGAAGTGGAGGAATATTGTGTGGTATCTCATACAGGTTTGCACCTGCAGACTCTACCATTCTTCTGTCATCCCTCAAGGGTACGTAATTCATTGGGAGCCATGTAAAACTGAGGAGATCCCATAAAACCTTACAAATCCTGTTTGAATGTGACTTTCATGTTGTACCCTACATACCTGTCAAAAGTGGTGAAAAAAATAGAGCTGACTCTACATCATTATCACTCTTCAGAAAGCCTAAAAATGGTCCTGTTTTTGAGTGAGGAAATCATCAGGAAAATGGTCATCACACCCAGGTAACTCTAAGAAGTTAACTCTTAAGTCTAAAGAAAAAAAGCCCCAGGTCCTTCTCCAGAGCAGAAACAGCTCTGACTAAAAACAAAAACAAAAAAAAAAAAAAAAAGCCAAAAAACCACCACAACAAAAAAACAAAAACAAAAAAAACCAACAAAAAAAAAACCAAAAAACCACCACAACAAAAAAATAACAAATACAAACAAAAATCCCAACCAAGCACCCACAACAAAACAACCAAAATGCCACACACCCCCTTTATCAGGGAGCATTTATAAGTTAGTTGCTACAGAGTAGTTTTAAAAATTACAAAGATTACAAATAATCACATAGTTTTCAAGAACCTTTATACATCATTTTTTAATTAGATTAGCTTTACAAGCAACTTGAGAGTTCTTTCATAATGAACACTGCTTTTGAAATTACACAACTTTATAGGCAACCTGTAAACGAATCCTGAATTTCTTTGCCTGCTATAGATAAAGGTCTCATATTTCACAGCCAGCTAACATCATGAATAAAAATAGCATTATGAAGCTTTATTTTTAACCAGGACTAGACACATACAGATCATAAGACAGTTTAAAAAATAGTTTTAAAACAAGGACCTGCTTGGTGATGCTCAAGACTGAATATTCAACCGACATGAAATGAACAGTTTCTGAAGGACATGGAAGAAATGGCTGACCTGATTTGCTGACCCTGTTGTAATGACTTACATGGAGTGAAAAAATAAGCACTTTTTAAAGCTGTCTGGCAAGCACGAACCTACAGTGTGATTAGAATTTGATACGCTGTTTAACTGCAGCAGTTTGAATTACAGAGGGACTGAAATGAGTTTAAAGGCTTATGCTTACATTTCTAAAACAAAACCAAACTTCTGTTAAAGTAGTACTAATGAAGATGAAGTAAAAGAGGTGACTTTTTTGCTTGTTTCATTGGTAGCCTAAATGCACTGCAGACCAGACAGTAATGAAGATTTGCACTCCTTGGCCAGGTTGGCAGAGGCACTTACAGTAAAGGTATCCTGTCTATTTTACTGGGAAGAAAAGAGGAAAGAGGAAGAGAACAGTACAGGGCAAGAACTTACTAAAAAAGTGAAATCAAAACAAAACTGAGATTTCTGTTGGTTCTCCTAAATGACATACCAATACTGAATTTTTCCACCTTCTGTCAGTTTGTTACTAAACAATTAGCTTTTTCATGTTTTACATGAACAATAGTAACGTTTTTAATAAAAAATTACTGAGCTTTCCATAGAAAAGGTCTCTAATTGAATACAAACTATACAGATGCTAAAATTGTCACACGTTGTAATATATACAGAAATATTTCTGTATACTCACATTGTTTTGGCTAAGTAAGGAAATAAGGGACAGATAGAAAACTGCAGTGGGTAAGGTGAACAGCCCCCAAACTCCTGTAAATATGAATGCTGTTTTTGATGGGTTTGCTTTTGTTTTCTCAAGCTTTTAAAGCTCAGGAAAAAAAAGGAAAGAAGAAGAAAAAATATCCGTGTCCAAAACATCCATTTCTTAAAAATAAGAATATCAAAGTTTCTGCACATCTCACTTTTATTCTGTGATGTCCCATCTCCTTGATAAAATAAAAACAATGTAAAAGAAAGCAAATGTTTTCTTACTGAATATATACCTCAGTATTGATCAAAGGGCACTGCCTTTTCAGGGAAATCCTTCAGCAACAGTGACAATTTAAAGAAGTATTATTGCACAAGGAGCCTACAGAGTGATGCACTTAAGCTTCAGTGTGCTGACCACCTCCTTGATACTATATAATAGACCAAGGTGTCAACTTAAGAGACTGCATGGGACACCAAGATTTGAAAAAGAAATTTTAAAAAGTGAATTTTAGATATTCTATTAACTTATATACAAAGGAAATGGGGGGTGGCAAGTATTTTTTAGAAAAGGGAGAAAGCTCAAAAATTTCTGTCAAGTAAGTAAGGAGGTTCTGGGTACCTCTAATAGCCTAGGAAAGCCCTTGTATATTCTTGTAACTTGATGGTATTTACCAGGTCCCCAAAGCCAATGACAGCAACCGATAGTGTCAAGTTCACTTAGTGCCAGTCACTTAAAAAATAAAAGAACAACCAAACATCCCCCCCTCCAAAATAAAAAAGAAGAAACCAAAGAAAAAAGAAAAGAGACAGAAACTTCCCCTCTGTGGATTCAACATACAAAACCACAAACAATGTTACTAATAGCAAGATACTGATTTGCTTCTGTTAATAAGGTTCAAGAGAACAAAGTCAAAAAAAACCAATACAGCAGCAATCTTTAAAAGTTAAGATTAGTGTGAGATATGATATAAAACAATCAGATTTTTAGCTGGTAATTAAAGTGCTCCTTTTCTGACTTAAGGTGTAAAGAAAATTAAAGTGATTATCAGTTACTGGCAACCCTAACATTAAATTAGGTCTTTCATGGCAGAGGAGAACAGTATGAACAGTTTTACAAAAATAGATCCATGTTATATTGGAGAATACTGCGATTTTTTTCCTTTTTTTTCAGTTTTTCTTTTTTTTTAAGACTCAATTTTGATAAACTGTACCTGGTCATACAAAAATTACCCAAAATTCAAACTTTTACCATATAAAAAAAGGGAGAGATGAAATGGATTCAGCTGGATGACAGGTCTGGCAAAATATAAGGATGGACAAATTCTATGTAGGGCACTTATTTATGTCCAGATGCATAATGGTGTTTCTTACTGATTGCTTATCTTCTTCACATAAGCAGTCACAGGCCTGGAGTCACAATCACATAGTACAATGCTTCAGCAGTCAAAGAACCTTCTTTTTGATGCAACATTGAAACACTGTTTGCTTCCATATTAAGATGTTGGTTTGTTGTTGAATTTCCTTTATCTTGTTATTCACATTCAAAAGTTAATAGATAGCATCAAGATTTATCAGGGAGAATAGCAAGGGGAGTTGCTAAATCAGAGGCTTATAAAACGTCTTTCCCAATGGAGTCAGAAGGTTTATTAAGTTCAACCCTCACACCTTTTTCACCTGCAGAAATATGAAAAGGAAAATGGTATTTTAAAGCATTTATCAAAGTACAGTCGAACAGGCTACATCACTTTCCAGAATAAAGTTTTACTATCAAAACACAATATCCCATGAGCAAGTAAAACTCACACATATTCTGCATGGCTTTAGTTAGACTGACACTTATCCAAAAAATGAATAGTTTGCTATTTTATGACATTTTATTCTATAATTTCATATATTATTGTCAGCAGAAAATAAATTGCACCTTGCACAATTCTTGCTGCAGATACAGACCAAAGAATGTAATTTTAATTGCAAATGAAAACTGAAACCACAACAATATGGTAATATAAACCAATTAAGAGCAAACCGATACTGAAGGAGGAGGAATTTCTTCACAGAAAGGGTGGTTTAAACATTGGAATGAGCTGCAAAGGGAGGTGGTGGAGTCACCATCTCTGGTGGCACCACCTCAGTGCCACGGTTTAGTTGACAGGGTGGTGTTCGGTCATAGGCTGGACTTGACAATCTCAGAGGTCTCTTCCAGCCTGATTCTGTGATTCTGTGAAATTTAAACAACCCAGCCTTCATTCCTTAAGTGCCTGCAGTTTTAGGGGGACCCTGGAGAGGGAGGAGAGCAGAGGGGGGAGCACCTTCCCTTCAGGCTTGAGCCCCCCCCCAACCATTTCTCTGCACTCTTTCTGAAAGGGCAGCAGCTGAAGCTGCGCAGAGGCAACAAAGCAGCTCTGATCCAGCAAGGCTGACTCCAGGAGCTGCAGAGTTGCATACTTGTGACATGAAGGCCGGCTTAGAGACAGACAGGCTTCCTGTGGAGACCAGGCAGGTGTTATCCAGCAGTCCTGACTGCCTGGGAAGTCACTGTGCCTTGCCAGGCACATGCCACCAAGCACTGGGACAGCCTGCCCAACCAGAGATGAGCGGCTCCCTTCGAAAGCCAAGCAGGAGCTGCACTGCTCTGGGGCTGCTTAGGAGCTCCAGATACTGAGCAGCAGTGAATGGGCGTCTCAGGTGGGAATGACTGGCATACGTCTTCAACATCATTCAGAGCTCTTGACAAAACCGTGTTCATGCGTGTGTGCACTTGAAGTACACCTGAATTGAGTTTATTTTTAAACTACTGTAACAAACACAAAATTGTGATGGCAATTACAAGCTTGATAGAAGTCCTAGGCCATTTCTCCTTATAATGCTAATTTGAACAGGAAAATTAGATCAACTTCCTCTTGAGGGAAAAGCCAGAGAAGGAAAACAGATGCTAGATAGGTGAAATTGGAAATGAAGGAAGTAAATCCATTCTTTGATTACAGATTTTAATTTTAGGCTTTTGTTTTTCCAATACAAAAATTTTAGTCAAGTAAAGTTGTATTCACTTGTTGAATCCCTATATTCAATCAAAACTATTTCCAGAGCTCTCAGTTCTGCAGTGCCTTACACAGTCTCTGGTGTATTTATCCTCCACATATATTAGGGAGACAAGAGTGGGAGAAGCTGTATCCCCCATGTAAAAATAGTGAGCAGCCTCAGGTCTCAGAGGAAGCGTGAGCAGGATAGGCATTGACCTGGATTTCACAAATCACTGCCCAGGAGTTCAATCCCTGGGTCTCCCTCGCTGTAAAACCTGACTCTTGAGTTATGCTGTTTTCGCTCTCTTTTTGTGCAGAGGGTGGGCTACGGAGACAAGGCTAGACTTAGCTACTCTTCCACAAGAAAATAACAATAATAAGAAGAGCTTACCTGTTAGATATTTTACTTTCGCTCGTGCTCTTTCATCTGCATCAAAATACCAAACTGTTATTGCGTACCTAAGGAAACAGAAGAAAAAAGAACTCCTGAACTATGAAGGAAAATACCAGTGAAGCACTTGACATGAAACACAACCTAAATTAGGTGATACTTCGGCAGTCAGACAGAAGAAAATTTTCATAAAGCAAGCAGTTGGTTTGGGTTTTTTTCCTCCTAGAAGGTACTAACTGAAAAGTCATTGAAAGGGTGACACTGATGCTCTAAGTTTACACTCTTTTTCCTAATGAGCTGTTACTATGGTTCTCATCCAGAAAAGTCTCTGCCCACATCACCTTGCCCTGTGACCTTTTCTTTTTACTAGGTCAAGTTCATTACTGAGCCACACTGCAGGATCATCTTTTTTGGACATTTACTGCAAGGGACAATTAACTACCCCTTCTTATGTGGCTCCTCTGGTTTTCCACTGCCTGTAGAGGATTTATTAAGAAAAGACTTTAAGGGGCTTTAGTAAATGGCATTTCACCCTCTGACTCTTCTGGGAGCAGAAAGGGGGAGGGGAAAGCAGTACAGCTTCTGGAAAACGTGCAAGAGGATGCGCTGAAGGCAGTTTCAAGTTACTTCTTGCAAAGGTAGTTGTGTTATCTCACAGCTCCAGTCAATGTTCAGTGCTCTGGCCATTCAAACATGTTAGAACATGGGCAACAGGAAATCTGGATCAATGACTCAAATGATTTACCTATTATCACTGTCTGGAAATGTCACTTATGTGGGGGCAGTGAATGTGGGTACCTTTAGCATCAACCACTGCCCTGCACTGAGGGACAAAAGAGAGATCAAGTTCCCCCTGTGCTTCAGACTGGGAGAAACTCCTCTACTACTCCAGAAAAATATTTGTGTATCAATGGTTGTTTCTGTTCCAAAAACCTCACCCAATTCCCAAATTAGAATGTGGCAGCTTAGTTTGAAAATTACTATTTTCTGACAGCTCCCTCCCAACAAGAGGGAACATTAAACTGAAGTACCCAGTCAATCTTCCAGTAACACAGTAGGGTGCTAAGGACAAAGGGAAGGAAGAAGAGTTTAAAGCCACTACAGAGAAATAACGAAGACCGCACCCTTTGGCTAAGCTGGGGTCTGCTTATGGCTCTGCGTGCTCCCACCCACTTCTGCCAAGCACACGTTCAGAAACTTCCCACCAACCCACTCGGGAGGTTTTCTCCAAAATAAGAGATCAGGCATCACTACAAACTCAGCAACACAGGGAAGCCTAATCAGCCATTAGCAGAAAAAACTCTCCTTTTTGTCAGGTCATAATTCATAGTGTCACTACTTTCTCATTTCTTGCTGAGACAGGCATCATGCAGTAGAGAGTCCATCATTCCTACCTTGTAGCAAATGCTGGCTGTACTTCATGAGGGTTGCGGCGATCAGACCAGAAGAATAGCAGTCTATCAAATTTGGGTTCAATATCAGCAAATTGGGCTTTACCTTCTGGAAATATCCGAAGGATGCCTCCACTTACCTACAAACGAAATATTTTCAAGCAATGCTTGAGAACGATGTCTCATTGTATTTAAAAGTACTGAATATCACATTTGAAAATATTTCAGACACTTGGAACTGAAACAGCCTTTATCAGGTGCTACAGAAATATAGCTTTTCTGTCAATACCTTTCATTTAACAAAATGTTTAATACATGTTTCACCGACTGATTTCAGAATGCTTGCAAATATTAAATGTGCATTCATGCTTAAGTAAAAGCTGTGAGCTTAGATGGGGGGGAGGGCGGTGATGCATTACTTATCAGCAAAAATAAATGGACAAGACTGACAGGTGGCTAAAAACACCCCAGTATAGACAGGAGAAACATTTCACATCTGAGTTTCACCCTTCCTATTAAAGAGATTATTTCATTTAACTGAAGCACAAGTTTATGTGTAATTAAAATAAGGAAAGCGTAGGCAACTTCAAACTAAAGCTTGAATCCGTACTACTCATGGTCAATTCAGATCTCTTCCAGGTTTTGAAAACTGTTGAACCTACCTATGTATGTCTAGAAACAAGCACAAGTAGGTGGGGTTAATTATATTTAAGTCACATTAACTTCTTCCTACTGATGGTATTGATGTTGTTAAATCTAACTATAGATGGCCACGACAGACCTTCATGTCATAACAGACATAACAGTGCAAGTACTAACAAGGCAAATCAATATAAATGACAGGGGCATCTGGGATCTAAATAAGCAAACAAGTGACAATTTAGATCCATCTCTTCTCCTAAAGAAAGTTCGAGCTTCTTTTTTCAATAAGAAATATCCTTGGTAGTATATTAATTTGTAATTTAAAATAGATTTTGCAGGAAATTAATGCCTTTGCTCATAAATTAAATATCCAGCAAGTAAATATTTCACAATTGTGAAAATGCAATTTGCTTGACTTCTACACTCTGGTATGTATTCACTTTTTTTCCAAGAGAGAAACCATAAATCAACTAAAAATGCCCCAAAGCTGCATTTTAAGATGTTCAGTACAAACAGTATGCTAATATGCAAAGATGCTATAATGGTAAAAAAGTGTGTTTTCTAATTGTAGGATTCAATTTGAATGCTACAACGTGTCAAAGAGCCCATCAGAAACAGAAAGTTTGAAGTGCATCCATTTGACTCAGCTTTCTGATCTACCAGTTTTATGCAAGTATGAAACAACTCTCATCTGCAATCTGAGTTATCTGTATCTGGTGCACACAATGCACAGAATCTGACTGCTCCTATGTGCTCTTCCACATACTGCTCCCTAAGTACGTACGATGAAGCATCAGTAGTTTTATCTTTCTTTTTCCCCCATACACTGTGAGAATAAACTTCTCCATTGTTAACAGCAGAGAAATCAGAGAATTAGCAAAGCTGTCCTGGCATTACTCTTTCATGGTCTCAATACTGCCACACTTAGCTACATCTATTCTTAAAATCTACCTAGTCCCTTTGAATCACTAGGAAAATCCTTATTAAAAATTCACTTTATCATGACCACTAGTAGTAAATTCTCAGACCACCTGAACTGTGGTATAAATCTGTTCTATACCCTGTATCTACAATGATACAAGACTTGCGCTCCTTTGAACTATACTGATGTAGCAATGACTGTAACACTCGGCGTATTTGAAAATGCTCCCAAGATACAGCATCTTACTTTTTATAAGCATACTCAAATAAGCAATCTAGTTGCACAAATAGTAAACTCAAGATTTAGCAGGAATATAAGGAAAAATTAAATTAAGAATATGTGAAATTGCCTTTAATTTCTCTTTGGTATAGGGGGGCATTTACCACTTTCCTTCAGTCTTAGTGTCAAGAAGGTCCTGCTGGCATCATCCAAAACATTGAAAATAAATGCTTCATCTCTATCTGCTCTCACTAACAACAGAATTAGGGAGGCAAAGGATACCCACAGTTAATATAATGTAAAAACTCAACTAAGGCACAGAAATAAGGACATAAACAAAACCCTGTAGCAAAGGTGCAGTTACAAGTGTGTATATATATATATATATATTTATATATATTGTTACATATATATATATATATATATATCTGTATGTATGTGAAAAACGTTTTGGAAAGAAATTATTGCATACCTTGGCATCCCAGTCCTTATTAAGATAATATATACATGTAACACATCTTCCATCTCCATTTGGATTATCAACATGGCGCACATATCCTGTTCCATTGCCTGGATAACAAGCCACCATAGCCTGGAGTCAAAGAATCAAATACAATAATTACTTTTATCTCTGTGTGTGGGAAAAGTCTACACTTTCTCTATATTAATTCTTAAGCAATTAATACATAACCAACAGAAAAAACTAAACCAGAAATAATGTGCAAAGAATGTTTTCAGCTGTGTTTTCTTTCTAGTTAAAAATTGGTTTAGAACACAAACAGATGTTGACAACAAAGGCATGAAAGACACTGAGAGGAACACTTAATTAAGGCATGGAAGGTGAGGCCACTGTCATGTTGTGACTAATCATTCAGACTTCCCTCCCCTGAATGACACAGAAGAGAAGAAGAATGTCTTGCATACAATGTAATAGCTTCTCCTTGCAATAAGAAATCTTCCAGACTCAAGTTCAGACAGCTATCTTTTTATCTTTTTTTTTTCCCCCGTGTTTCCAATGCAAAGAATTCATTTTCAAAAAATGTCAAACTTTATTTTTAGGAGACTTTTAGACAAAACCAGTAGCCCATGTTACTCCATCACTCCAAGTGCATTCTTGGGCTTGTGTTTTGTCCTGTACATAGGAGGTCTTTGAACCTTTGTTGAAACAAACCTACATGTACAACAAAAACATCCTTTTTAGTCAAGAAGTGAGAAATGGAAAACAGACACCAAGCAGTAATCTGCAATAACCTTCTGACATCAAACGACTCCCAGTGCAGCAGTGTATTAAACTTCCCATGCTGCACTTTGCTCAGCAGTCTTGAAAGACCCCTGGAAGGTGATTTCTGAGTCTTCAGACATGCGGATGTGCGTGTGAAACAAACTGGCCCTTGCTCCCAGATGGCCTGATTAGCTTGATTAGCTATCAGAGCACATGGCTGGCTCATTGCACAGCACATCCCTGTATCTTTATGCCTTTGCTCGAAAATAACAATTATTTCAGTTTTTTGAAAGAGATCAGAACAAAGTTTTCCAGGCCAGATCACCCACTGCCACCACAGCACTCAGATGTCTGCAGTGACACTATCCTACCTGCAAGAAATTGTAGCATGAATTAAAAAAAAAAAAACCAGCCAAAAACCAAACAAAGAGGTGAGTTTCTACCAACAAAGCAACATACTGCTAATCTCAATTACTGTTGGCCGTATGAAAAAATGTAAAAACTTTTATAAACAAACATTCCTGTCTAGATTTAGCCTGGTTAAGTCAGAATTCTAAGTCAGACCTCTGCATTGCAAACTCTTTCACCTCTCATGTAATACATAAAAAATCTTTTCCCAATAAAGCAATTTTCTTTGCTTTTTACTGGTAATTTTAACTTCCTCCTCCCCCCCCCCCTTTTCAATATGCTATAAATAAAGCTTTCCAGAGTTTGTAATACTTGCACATGTTGAGGAATACATTCAGTGCAGGTAGCTGGGTAAACTGTGCTTTGTGAGAACTGAGAAATAGTTTAAAGTACTTGCAGTTCAATCAGTAAAACATTTGCATATCACATGTAAGCAGAATGGATTTTGCTGTAGCAGCAACCATTTAAAAATCTTTATTTCCATATATACTTTACTAATGGAAAAAGCAGTTTTTAGCAGCTCTGTCTAGGCAGAAATCAGAACATAATATTTGCCAAGTTGTGACACCGTGACTAAAACGAATCCTAAAATTAAGTCCAACTTCATTCACATCAGCTGGAAGTGACTACACTTCATAAAAAGTACTCAAAAATACAAAATTCAAATATACTTCTAATTTTGATTAGGCACTTCAGCTTCTCAACCTCTTTATTGTAATCATAATGCATTTATCATTACAGGCCTCACATTATGAAAAAATTACACATATCAAGAATGTGATCTAATATTTGGCAAAGTCGTGACTTATCAGTTTTGCTGCAGGAAGATAAACCCACAGAAATCAAAACAGTGAGTTAAAGATACCAAATAATGTAATAAGGTTCCGTAATTTCCTTTCTTAGGGAAAAAAAAAAGGAAGAAAACAAAATCAAAGCTGAGCTGGAAGAGGAAGATACTTGGTTTGGTTTCAACTGAAAGCCAACACTCTTGACAAAAATGTCCCATGTACCACATAAATCCTACCAAGCTCTTGTGGAGTATGAACAGTGCTGAAAGCAGATCTAGGTCCAATCCTGTGACAGTATTCCTAGTAACAGGAAGGTTTTAATTTACGGGCCTTTGCTGAGACATATCATGCAAATTAAACTCTGACACTAACTGTTGCTCACTATCTGTGTGAAAAGAGCTACTAAAACTCTCTCAGAATGAGAACTTTGAGATCAAGCAGCTAGAGCAATGTCAATTCTCACTTTAATCATGAGGATTTAGACTCCAAGGCAACAAAACAATATTTCACACTGCACTGCTGAAGAAAAAGAGGACCAGCAGCACTTTTTGGGAAGTCTGGGGAAACACCAGTTATTACCAGCTTCACATAAACAGCAGCCATATTTCATTTCATACAATCATTTGAGTCTAAAATATTTTCAATGTTTAAAAAGACCTCTTGTTTTTGACTTTAGAGTCTGAAACTTCTCCTATCATCAACTCCAAGTGACGAGAAACAGTTTTGCTGCGATAACTTATCTAATATGTATTTGTTATAACAGTGAGAATGACTCAGCCTTTAGCAGCAAATTGGAAAGCAAACAAATTTGCAACTCAGCTGCTGTACCATAATATATGTTGCTTTTGCGAGTTAAGTGTGACAATTCCATGTCCCCAATTAACCTATGATAAGGAAAGGTACAAAATGTAACAATTTATCAGACATGGGAAATATACTGTGTTGTGCAACAGTGTGAAGTGAGTTTATGCCAAACTGTCATGTAGTGCAAGATTACCCACACGGAAAGGGCAAAAAAGTGATCCACATAAATAATGAAGCTACATGCTTTTGTTGTTGTTTTAACGTTTTACAGTATAAATAAGCAAGCCAACCCATGTATATCACGAACAGAGAAAAATTTGGAAAAAAAAAAGCCACAGACACAAACACTGTTAACAGCGTTCAGTATAGCCAGGCATTTGAGACCTGGAAGTCCATCCTTAACATTTTGGGCTATAAACAATAAAGTTGCTAGCCTTTCAAAACAAAGAGCTACCTGTCTCATCAGTTGTCCCATAAAAGCAATCAGTTAATTCAACTCAAGGTATTACTTGCATTTTCTTAACAGAAAAGGAGCCTCCTCTTTTGCGCTTCTCGGGCATCACAATTTTTAAGCATTCAGTAAACTTACTTTCTGCAAAAAATTTATTTAAGTCACACATTGGATTTGTTCACTCACAGGATTCCTGTGCCAACACTTTTATTATTAACCTTCTGTAACCCAAGAGCATTCTGTTTTGTGTCTAGCACATGAGCGCTGCTGTCCTAAGATACCCCCTGGAATTCATGAGTAATCAGGAAAGCATGAAAGTACCTTCCCAATTCTGGTATCTGTGTCTATCAAATCTGAAGTACTCACATGCTAAAGCTGCTGCTGATCACTCATTCACATACAGATGTTCTATTTGCAAATGTTTTAACTCTGGAAAATAAGGCCATCAGCTCAAATAAGCAACATTAAGTTGTTAACAGAAGAACTAATTAAAACCACAGATCTTCTGCTAAGAATAGGCACCCTTAGTGTGCCAGGCATTACTCGAATTAACAATAAAATGCACAAAGGTAACAAAGGGAATAAACCATAGTCCATACAGTTTTTTTCACTATGTAAAGACACATAAGCTAGGACTCATCCCTGGGAAGCAGAGCACAACAGTGGAGCTGAAAACATGATTTCTTTTGGGACTAGTCTCAGCCTCCTTTCCCACAGAAATATGACAGCCTCTACCATCTATAAGGAAGGAAGACTTGCAGGTAAATACACTGAAGCTTTTTCTTCTGTCCTCTCCATTCCTTGCACTGCTGGATGCCTGTAAGCTTAGGTATTGTTCCCTAAAAAAAGGAAGCATTAAAGCAAACTCTTAGGAAAGAGAGGAGAACACCAGTAACATGAGAACACAAAATTCCATAAGGGGGGGAAAACACCCCAAAACCATAAACATATAATGGAGAAGATGTGTGTTCTATTAATTTATTAAATAAATATTTTAAATATATTAATATTTAAACTTTATTGTTTAGCTCAGATTAAAGCTGCATCAGTCAAGGAGATGTCACTTTTGCTGTTTGCTGAAGGAACTGCAAATCTCAGTGAGCAAAACAAGATGTCTAAATGCAAGACCGATGACTTCCTACCAAAATTTATCAGATGTGTTCACAAAGACTTCACTGGAAATCCTTGGCATAGGACATCTGACAGATTATTCAAAGAAAGAAAAAACCTCACACACCACTGTGCAATACAGAACCAAAGAAAAAGAAAATAAAATTTAACAGTGACCCATCCCTGTTCAGTCTGTGGTGCATTTCTATTTCAGAAATTTGTTCATCCCTGATACACGAGAGTCCTGAGGAAATACATTTCACTTTAAGTACACATCAGACTATGATTTTTCACAAGTTGAACAAAGTAACAGTCAGATCAAAGGAGAAAAAGACTGGTTTAGTATCACCTTGTGTGAGCAGGATCAAGATTACAGACTTAAACATGCTAGAATGGTACAACTTGGTTTGGATTCATAACTCTTCTGCAAATCCTTCACAAGCACAGACAGACACTTGCAACAGGAAGAAAATGTCAACATGGAGAAACTCCTGTCAGCCTTAATCAAAATAGAGCAATCTAAAAAAGTGTAAAATAAATCTATGACACAGCTAATGTAAGTTTTTCCATACTAACTTCCATCTGAGTAAAATTTCGTGCTGTTATGCTCCACGGCTCAGTAAGCAAGGCTAGAGAAACAAGTTTTCACACATGTCAACACTGTGAAACTAGAAAAGCTGGAGAGAAATATCAGGCCCTGCAAAGTTTTCACATTAAAAATTCATGCCTTGCAGTCATCGTCAACTGGAGAACATGCAAGGGAAAAGTAAACTGCTACTTAGCAGCTTAAAAATTAATCAAGGCATTATACATCCTCAAGAGAAGAGAGGAATCTCTAAGTTAGAAACTAAAGAAAAAACTGACATGTTGCAGCAGCTTTGAATCACTGATCTTTAAGTCCTTTCTCCTATTATTAAGTTACCAGTACAGCCATTCAGTTTGTCAATTTGTCAAAGGATTTAGGAACCATTATTTTCGGCTGCATTTTTCTCTGCAGATACGGTCAATACTCAGCTGCAGAGTGAAGGAAAAAAACCCCCAAATACCAAAACACAAACCAACAATTCCCCACCACCCAAACTAATAAACCCTAACTACAGCATACACCAGCTATTTGTGCCATCTTCTTGCAAGGACAGAGCTGCTCTTTCAGGAAAAAACCTCAACAACTGAAGGCAAGGATGACAAACACGGGTCACCCTCTCTTGTATCTCGTGAAGTATTAACAGCAAAGTTGGAAAAAGCTTGGCAAAGTGAAGACAAACTGAACTAAGAACAGAGATGAAAAATGAACTTAGATAGGAAGCGAGAGAGGAAAAACTGAGAGTTGACATAGCTGCTTATACTATTAATAGAATCAGCACACAGCTATGTACATGGATTACATCTTCCATGACCTTCTAGGGAGTTCAGTAACCCGACCTACCTCCCTCCTTCCCAGGCTTTTTCAAGGCAATGGCCAATACAAGATTTCTACTTGCTTTGGATAGAACCACATTTCATATGCATACAAGATCAAGCAACATAACATACCATCAAAAGTTTGGCACAACATATTAATACCTTTATATATTGCTTATTTCTAACTTGCCAAAGATGCTGATTTCTCAAACCAAATTTCAGAAAAAGCTTTGCCAACCCAGCAGTTCAACTCCTTTTCAAGTCATGGCTTTACTCCTGTCTTCATTTTTACATGACATTTACCTGCTCACAACGTTCACTTCTAGCATCCTAATAAACTGACACAAGCCAGAAGGCAGCAATTTTCATGCTGGTTCAGCGGCCACATTCAGCTGAGCTCTCTGGGACCAGAAGAGCCACATGAAGTTTGGATCCAAACAGCTTAAACATAACCATGGTGCCACTCAGCAAAAACCAGGTCAGGTATTTTTCACTGTAGCAACATCAAGTTTGGTACTCTCCTTTTACCATTCAATACTAATTGTGCTCAACACAGGACCACACAAAGTTTATTTCCAAGTATCATTCCTTTAATCCATGCATGCCCATAGGCTCCAAGAAACACTCTTCAGCTCTTGAACTGCTGAAGAAATGTGCATACAAGTCTAGATGATTCATCAGTTCTTACACATGGCACAGGAAAAAACACAGAACTGCAGTTGCTTAAGTCTGATATTTAGGAAATGACTGGGCATGTGGGATATGCTTACATTTTGATGAATACATCTAACAAAATAAAAAATAGGATAGAGAAGCTCTTATAGAACTATCAAGAAAGAGGCATTAACCAGGGGAAGATGGTATTGATTCTCAACTTGGGGACAGAAGAAGGCACATTCCCTGCATGGAGGTTTTGACTGAGATTTGGAGAACACCTCTCCAAAGGTGAACCCATGAGCAACTGAAACCAGTGCTACAGACAGACACAACAGGGAAAACTAAAACGCACTTCCCAGCTGAAGTTCTGCAGCTCTCACCACTACTAAACTGAGATAAAAGTGCTTAAACATTAATGAGCTTTTCTGCTCTCCTGTACCTGAGCTCATAAAGCTGGAGGTCTCAAATCTCCAAAGGCCAAGAGAGGGCTGAGTCAACTCACAAACGGCAGGGAAAAACAAAGATTGTATCTTCTGTAACAGTTAACACAGTGGCATTTTCCAGGCTGCTAGCCAGGTTAGGTGGGACATGCCTACTCTCAAAATTGTGCCAGTTTAACCAAAAGGTGCTGTTTTAAAATTGAGTCAGTGAAGGCACTGCAAATACACCTGCAGTCCTTCAATCTTACAAAGGCCTAGTTTCCATTAACTTAATGTAACTGCTTATCAGAAAAATAAAACTGAGTTCAAATCTAAAAATGTACACAGAGAGCTGTGCACTGGCTTAAATAGGGTAATAAAAAAAAGTGAAGTTTATATAACATATCTCTGAATATAAACGTCTTCAAGACTAAACCACCTGCATTCCCTAAAAAAAAAAAAAGAAAAAAAAAAAAAGAAAAAAAAAGAATTTATACAAGCACATCCAAGATATGTCAGTGCTTCAAAGCAGTAATAGCTCCCTCCCGTAAGGTTCAACAGAACACATTCTGATAGTTTTGATATCAAAGTCTATTAGAAACTTTTAAAAAAAGGTCAACAATACAAAACAAGCAAAAAAATCCCCCAGATATACTTAATTGAGGCTTTCCAAAGAAATTAGATAAAAAGCAGTGTCACCAGAGGCAGAAAGTTTTCTCCTAAAAGCCTAGGAGCAAACACAACACTTGACTTTTCAGCTCAGAAGGGTCTAAAGCATACTTTGATTTGTGCCAGCCTAAATCTGCCTACAGTATGATTAAATAAGTTGACCAATACATTTCAGATTCAAACAACTGTTGAATACTGTTATATATGTATATACTGTTTGTAGAATTGGCAGGCCTCCATGGCTAACTCCCCATTCCCTTCAAGAGAAGCAGACTCATGACTCACTGTTTTGGCGCTGTACAAAACTTTGACAGAGAAGTAAGTCAGTCAACACAAATTTTAAGAGTCTGTTTTTAATTTAACGCCATAATTACTTTGACATGAATAATACCATTTAAAAAATAAGTACTTTGAAACCTTTTTCCCCAAGATGGGGCAGAGCTTTCTGCTCTCACATGAGACTACTCAACTTCCTAGTTTCATCACTGCCCATTCAAAAAGGGCACAGAGCAGCAACATCTTTAAGAACCAAAAATAACACAACACTAAAGCAAATTACAACAGTGCACTAAAATAGTATGAAGTTAAGTCTCATTCAGCTACATCACTTAAAATATATTCTGACAGCACTTTGTGCACATCAGATTTCCAGAGCCAACCAAATGACATCAGCAGGCACACTGATGCACAACACATAAAAAAGCATGGTCACCTATTTTTAGATTATTACGTATTATTGTACTAATGAATATGAACAAATTTGTTCAGTTGTGTGAGATCTACTGGGTAAACTTTCAACAACTACTGGACTCAATCTTAAGGGGTCTTTTTCATCCTTAATGATGCTGTGACACACTACCTTAAAAATAAAGCATGCATATTAGCCCACATGTCAAAGCTGGGGACCTCTTAGCACTAGGAGAGGCTGGGAAGGAAGAAACACTAAGGATTAAGGGTGGGCAAGAGGTGGTTGTTTTTTGTTTTTCTATTTAAACAAAACTTTATTACCTGTGAAAATAAATGGCTGAGAAATTTGCCATTTAAAGAATATCACTCATCATCTCTGCCATTCTCTCCTCAAAACTGTACATACTGAGAAGCCTGGAATTTCTTTCCTATAGAAGACAAACCACACATTTTGCTAACTACTAGGAGGGAGATTCATTTCTTACTTAAAACTGCAATTTTGTTTCTGTTTTAGAGAACAAAATAGCCAGAAAAGTGAAATTTAGCTTGCAGGAAAGGTATCTTTATATAAATTTGAAAGTTGCACAACTGCATGGGAACAGGACTGTTTGTTTAGTACTATGGTTAGCCAGATACTTGGAAGTACTTGTGTACTGCAAGTTCCTTAAGTTTAGTAAATGTTCATGTAGATACAGTAAAGTGTCCAAGCCTAGGCCTCAGGTACCCACCTCTAGATTTTAACCACATCAAGATTTGCTGTCATAAACAGTATGCTGAGGAGAATGATTTTAAAACCGTTTTAAAGGCTATTTTCAAGGGGACATATGTGATTCAGCATGACCACAGAATTCCAAACTTCACACCACATACTATATCATTCACTCCTACTATTAGAGTCCAGACAATTCTTTGAAATTATTTATATATTACAGAAAAAGAAATAACTATGCACTGAAATGCTAATAGACATTTATTTCTGGGCATTGATTTAATTTATATTAGCACTGCACGGAAGTCTGACTAAGCTTTAAAGCCAAATAGAAATGAACAGCCTGTAATACACTTTCAAGCCACCTACAATTTAAATGCAAGAAATGCTGACTGTGCCCATGTCACTTTTTATGGGCTTTCACACATAGGCTTGGAGGGAGACAGTTTTTCTTTACAGTCCCACCACAGTCCTGTAATAGGGCCTCTTTCCCAGCTGGCATAAACAACACTTAGGGGTTTTGTTATTTTAACCAGATCATCCAGAGTATCCAGTCCAACTGCACACAGGCCTTATACAAATCTACTGGTATTCCAGCTGTCTCAGTTCCTACCAGTCCTTGGGCAAAGCCCTGAGGAGCAGCTGAGGCCACGCAGCACTACAGGGTGATCATAAACACCAGGAGTAGGACTGCTGACGTTGGCATGCCAAGTCGGAAAAGCAATTCCCAAACCCACCCCTACTCTGTATGTCCCAGCAGAGTCAGCCATGTCATTTCAGGTTAAGGAGGCACTCTGCTGCAATGAGAAGGCTGCACTGGCTCAGTGGATCTCCTGGAGGAGTGGCTCAGGAACGCCGTGTACTTGCTCTAGGAGCATGTGGCCTTGTGAGCACGAGAAAGATCTGAACGTACCCAACACTGACTTCAGGGAGGAAAAAAAACACCTGAGGAAACTGCCTGTGCTTGTCTGGCTGATACAAAATCCCCACTGAAATGCCAATTCAGCTGATCATACAGTGAGTTTATGTTCATGGCAGCAACAAGATCATTTCTAGGTTAGGACCTCCTGCAGAGCTCCTTGGTGCTGCTTCAACAGGCTTTTTCCTAGTCTATCACAACCACTGGCCCAGGAGACCAGACTGATGGAAAAACACATCACTCTCATGCCTTGGGAAAAACAGAACATGCTGCATTACCAACTATAAATTGGTTAAAATGGACCCATCTGGTTTGTTCCAAGTCTGTTTATACTTGGCATGAGGAAACTGCTATGAAGAAAACCAATCCAATCAAAAAAGTGACCTCTTTTCGTCTTTACCACTATTTCAATAACAAAAATAGTATTTTTTATATATATCATATTATTCACCCTTTCTAAAAGGCAAGTAGGGTTCTTGACAGATAAGTCCTTTCCTTTGAACAACTGAAAAGCCTGTTAAGTGACAAGGCTCCTGTCAATTGACATGGTTATGACTGTCTGTAACTCAACAAGTATTGTGGTTGGAAGACACATGCTAACCTCAAACTCCAAATTTCCCACTCTAAAAATCAGAAGGTAATGGAATCTAAACTCCACACAAAGTGATGATGCAAGCAGAAAAGCCATGCTGTACAACACCTGACAGGAACAAGAAAGCTTCTCTTAAACAAGTTGTCACAGAGACTTTTTTTCCCCCTCTTCGAAGGCATGCGGAAGAGCACAGAACCAGGATCCCTCCCCTCAAATGCCCACACAAAGTCAAAAGTCTCAACCCCAGCTGTGTTAGCATGCAGCCAGCACTTACATACTCTTAAGCCTTCTTAAAAGCACTGTATTTACTAAGAAAAAGAAGCACGCTATTCCATACCCCACCTAGAAATAACGGATTTCAAGACAGGATATGCACACCTCCTTTTTTCATGTTTCTGCAAAAAGGTTTATTTGTATGTCCCTAAAATCCAATCAGCAGAAACTTTCCCAGTAAACCAAAGGACAGCTAGGGCTTTGCAATCCACAGTACTCACTGGGGAGAGATTGCAGGGATTAGCAGTAGTAGCCCAGATCAGAGGTGTCACGTCAGACCAAGAGGAGTGTTCCACATCACACCTTTATGCAACCTACATGTAAGATCTGCAGATCTTCAGTAAAGCCTGTTCCCAGCTTAATGTTGTACCAATTAAAGACAAAAGAAAAAAAACAGAGGCAACAGCATAACGGATGACAAAGTCTTTGCCTCAGTCTACAAATACCCTGAAACAACTCACACCCAAAGGTATGAACTCATCATGAAGTCAAGCAACAGCAGTGGAAATTACTGGTGGACAGACAATATACAGTGAAGTGAAAGGAAGATGAAGCAAGCAGACACCAGAAAGAATGGCAACACTGACAAAAGTCTGCATTATTGGAAGGGGGGAAATAATGCTGTATATCACAAGAACTAAGGAACAAATGGAACAAGCAGCCAATTCTAAAAATTCTAGATTCCAGATTTCTATACAGTCGACTTCCCTTTCAAGTCAGCAAGCAATCATTTCAGATTTCAGGATTGGCAGAAATAGTCTTTCAGGCAGAGACCATATTGAAAATAAACAACAGATCTCCTAAAACATGTATCTAATATTGCACACTAACACTAGATAGCAATTTCTAAATAGGAGACTGCACTTCAAGAAATTATCTGTGGGCAGCCAACCAATTTACTAATTTCTACTATGTGTAGTAGATGGCCCTGTATCTTTATACTAAAGACACTACAGATCCCAAAACTCTTTTTGTATCCTAAGTCATACCTGTTTGGAGACGGGCAACCAAGAAGAGGAAAGCTGATTGCGAAGCCAGAGAAAGGCTGTAGAGAAGAACAGGGAGGAAGGGGAGGAGTGGACAAGGACCTGTGGACAGTGGATGCACTTGCCAACCATGTGCTGCAGTAATGAAGGGAGCAAATCCCACAGCACGGGTTTTAATTGCGACTGCCCTGCTACTAACCCCATGAAATCAAGCTGCAAGCACTAACAAGTGAGATACCTCAGCAGGCCTCAGCTGTAATTGCTTTTGGGCATCTTCCGGCCTCTTAATGAACCGCACCACAAAACATCTTGGACATCGGAGGTTACTCTCAGCACACAGATTTGCAACCAAAGATAGGAAAAAAGCTGCCGCTCCACGCACAGCACAGCACCCACCCACTGCGTGCAGAAGGCCACTAACATCATCTGTACTCCAGGTAAAAGGTTCACATGGACTGGCCTTGCAAAAACCTACCTCTACCTCTCTGAATGGCAGCTCTGCCCTCCAGCCTGTCTAGCAACTTATCCCCCCACTTGGCACACACAAAAATCACTAAAAAGACCAATATATTTCATTGCCAGGATCAATACAAGCAATACTACACAGCTACCTCAAAGACAACTAAGAGTTACTCCAAGAATTTACTTCCTCTGTAAAGACAACCCTTAATTAAGGGTTCCCAAACCAAGATAACCCTTCTATAAAAATGAAGGCTAGATGACAAAAAAAAAGTGTAACAGATTTTTCAGAGGAAAAAAAAATCTCAAAGGGACTTCATCTTCCCATCACTGGCAAATTCTGTTCCCCACTGAGACCCTAAAGAATTCCATCACTCCCTCCAGAAAGCTGTTCCCAAAGGGAGGGGGGGCAGAAGGAAGGGGGGGGGGGGGGGGGGGGGGGGGGTTAAAAACTAAAAATCACATATTTCAGCAGCCAAAAATAGAGCATCTGACCCACCTTCCCTCTCCAGGTGCCGACCCTCGTCCTCCCCTCGGCTGCCGCGG
>NW_008236217.1:2624438-2637129 GCF_000691975.1 Corvus brachyrhynchos | reverse complement strand
ATTTTTGTTCTTCAAAGGCAAGTTTTCTCTGGGGTTTTAATATGGAGCTATTCTAAGCTGAATTGCAGAACTTGAAGTCTCAATGGTGAGGAAGCATCATTTATTACTAGCTTTGTCTTTCGGTGGGTGTGTTCCTTCAAAGTAGCAGGATGTGAGCGTAGAAAGAGTAAAGGACACTGTAAAAACTAGAAATCTGCAAAATTCAAGTTGCTATATGAGACAACTAAACTGAACTTAAAGCTAGTTGATAGCATCTTCATCTACATTTCATGTCCTGCAGTGGAATATTATTTTTCATTTTTACAAGGTCCTTTATAAAGCTATAGGACTTAAGAGGTAAAAATAATGTGTGTTTATCTTATTACCTCCCACAATATAATTTTGGCATAGCCTTGGCTTATGAGAGAGACAACTCCCATTTTCTATTTTCACTAAGGAAAATGACAAAGTCAGGACTCCAGTATAGGAACTTCTGTGTTGTTCTTGAGTCTGTGCCAGGTGTTAGGAGGCCTTCAACAGTCATTACATGTCATTTTGTCCAAGCTATAGTGGAGATTTAATACAAATTTACTCAACCCATTAATTTTAATGCAAACATTAGACATTTTTAAATATAAAGCACTTTAACCATGGATCTTACTTCCAAGGCATTTCAAAATAATGGAACAGGAAAGGAAAGACCAATAAAATAGTAAATTCCAGTTGCAATTTCACTACAGCAAACTAACCTCCTTTTAGTGAAAAATGAGATGTTACCAGCAGGATTCCCACAAGACCTGTACTATTCCTGTGTGACTTGGGAAAAGGGGATGAAGGAGCAGCGTGATCGTGTTTACCTGCAGTACCTAAATATGCTGCAGCCCATCCTAGCCCTGGCTGCAGAAAGGCACACTGAAAGGTGTAGAATGATACCAACCACCTGGACAACAAAATGGGAGGTGAAACTCAGGAAAGAGTAAGTGCAAAGAAATACCCCTTGGGGGAGAAAAACAGTGATATCTTCTAAACTGGATAACATCACTTTAGGAAAAAAAAAATTTACTAAATACAGGCTGTTCTCCCAAGAACTTCATCTCAGCACAGCAGAGGAGGCAACTAAAGTGTCATAAATCACTAAACAAGGAAAGGCAACATCACCCTGTCAGCATACAGAATCAGGATATATTTGTACATTAAATACTGTGCTTCTGCTTGCCTTACCTTGATTAGCAGAACCAGGAAAGCTGCACAGAAGTGCAGCAGGAATAACTAGAATCATGGAACAATATTTTATTGGATAAACACTATAAAGACTACAATTCTTCAGTTTAGGAGGGGAAGCGTGTCAGCCAAAAAAATGCATGCAAGCAAATGCCAGACTTTTTTAAAGACTATGACAAGTAAAGCTACTGGGAAGTGAGTTTTCACAATACAGTCTAGGAGACACTGAAATCACCATCAGTGGGTTTAAACAAAAGGAAGTTCCTTTTCCATCTAATCAAACTGCAGGACTCACTGTTACAGGATGTTGCAGAGGCCAAAAGTACAAATGGCTTTTAAAACAAGATTACATAAATTAATGGCAAATGTATCCATCTATCTGCACGTATTACAAGCAGTGGTCTAGATACAACCTCTGGCTCAGAGCTCCTGGATTGCCAGAGGTAGATGGTATACGAGAACATAATTTTATATACACTTTGAAGCCTCATATACACAACAATTATTGATTATTTACAACAAATACAAATAGTATAAACATAGATAACAAATCCTTGTGTTAAACAGACATTTGATAAGGAAGAACTCCCACTGAGCAAACATGAGAAGGCAGCCTGCTAGAACCTAAACCAAATTAGCCAGAGTGCAAAATGTGTAAGTTTGGAGCAGAGTGGGTCCTCAGCATCAGAACAATAAGAAGAAATGGTTTTAAATTTTAGGGGTTTTTTATAGTAAGAATGGATACTCCTCAAAAACACTTAGCTTTAACCTACAATTCAAGGCCTAGCATCTAGTTCCTACAGAAGGCCACTTCAGATGAACACAACTCCATCTGGCTTCAATTTCCCAGTAGATATATGGTATGGATGGCCAGGCTGACATCTCCCAAGAGGCACATGGCTCTTATCTCTCTAACGCAGTCCTTGCAGAGGACAGGCCATTGACAGGGTGCACTGTAACTGCTGTACCTGGCACAGAGCAGCAACTGAGGCAAGCCTCGTCCTCTGCACCCCTGCTGGGGCAGCCGGCCTCTCTCAGCACCTGTTCCTTCTCCCTTCTCCTCTCCCTCAACACAAAAGGGACATACCACTGCAGAACAAGGTCCTCAGGGGAGCACAGGCAGGATGGAAGAGGGCAGGAGCAGCAAGTTTGTGTGGGGAATACAGATGAAAGAAAATTGCTAGAAGGTAGATGGAAGAGGTAAGGACTGTAACTTGAGAGCTGCAGGTTGTTGATTTATTCAACAGCCTGGCAAAATACATAAGCTTGACTCTTATCAGTTCAAATGTTTCCTCCTCACACTCATATTTTTTAAAATGGAGTGGGTGGCATTTTTCATAAGGAAAATAAAACTGAAATGTACCAAAAATATTGGCCAGATGTTCGTTACAAATTTACTCCATAAATATACGCAAAATATTCAAGCAAAGCACTTTTTGGTAGTTTATGGCTTTGAAACAGCATATTTCATTTTTCTGTCTGTTTTGCAATAAAAGGATAACTATACCTGCTGTACTGTGCCCTCTCAGTACAGAAGTGGCCCCAAAATCATATATATTATATAAAATAATTTTGAAGAGAAAGTATGAATCCACTATAGGTAATTAATTTCTTAAATCAGTCTTGTGAAGTATACACATGCTTTGTATCAGCAAGCTAGGCTAGGAAAGGACTGTGCTATGAGCATACGCACATATGAATGGAAAAAACAGGCAACTTGGGAGAAAACAGGAAAGAGGCAGCAGCACAGACTTAGTAAAAGTGACCCCCTGGATGACCAAAAGGGATCCAAGGTAGGAATATTTCAAACAGCTACATTACTGGCATATTTGACCACAATGATCCTTCAGGGAGCAAATGAACACTAGTAGAAAGACAGACTCCTGGTAACTTCATTCACACATGCAATAAGCAGGACTTATACTGACAGTGCCATTGCTGGAAAAAATATTTTAACAAATTGCAAAATTTGGCTTGTTTTGTATCTCCTCCATTTCAAACTGCGGTATTTTTTTTCCATGGGAGGGTTGAGGTTGGCAGGCACCTCTGGAGATCATGTGGTCCAGCCCACTGCTCAGAGGTGGGTCACCCAGAGCAGGCTGGGTGACCAGTGATCAGGTTTTGAGTATCTCCAAGAATGGAGACTCCACAACCTCTGTAGCAACCTGCTTCTTCGGTTCAATCACAGTGGAAAAAGCCTTTCTTACATTTCAATGGAATTTCTTGCATCTCGGTGTACCACTGCCTTGCCACTGAGCACACTGCTGCCTAGAGTCTGGCTCCCTCTTCTTCACTCCTCCCATCAAGTATCTGTACACACTGGTATGGTCCCCCTCACACCTTCTCCTCTGCCGCATAAACAGCCCCAGCTCTCTCAGTCTCTCCCAGTATGACCTGAAAGAGCAAATCCACCACTATGAACAGTGCTACTGCCTGGTTGATGTGCTGTCATAGAGGGGCTAAACACACACAAATAAGGTTAAGCCAAACAGAGGTACGATTAAGCCAGCATCTATTTCACTGGGCATCATCCAGCGTGCCAACTGAAAAGGAGTCAGTTTAAGATGCCCTTATCAACTGGCCACAGTTTCCTTTCTCACAGCAGTAAGGCTGCATGCCAGCTGCCTGAACAACAATGCAGCAACCACTGAAACTGGAAGGGCCCAATGCCTTCAGCAGAGAACAGACCACACACTGTTCGAATACATCAGAAGCTGTTGAGGGATCTTGGCATCCACGGCAAGGTTTAGCTGCTTGAACAGATGCTTGAACAGGACAGAGAGCAGCAACACGAGAGATACGTTATTAACCAACTATAAATTGCTTTGGAAACCTTACATGTGTTGCATCCCTGGATTTTTTCACAGCACAGAGAACTTAAACATATGAGGATTTCTGCCTCAAAGTTGTGACAAGTTTTTAATCTATAGCAATTTAAATTCCACATTATCACAACAGTCAGGCTAAACTATTATTTAAACTTTTTTGCTTCATTTGACTAGTAACTTCAAGACTTTTATAACTATATAGCTGCAGCCTTCTGACCTACTCAAGCAGGAAGATAACAGACCCTGGCACACCAGAAGGGCAGGAAACCACAGCAAGGCTAAGCCCAGCAGAAAATCCTGCAGCCTCTGCCACCTCACCAACAATTTCAAGCTATCAACAGAACAAATTGATGTGAATTGATAATTCAAGCTCTTCCTGGAAACAGATTTAAAATATCTTCATACAAAAAAAAAAAGACAAATCAAACAAAACCCAGGAAAACAACCAAACCAAGCAAATACATATAAGTCCCTAGAGTCTTCAGCTGTTATTGCATTTTATAACTTTACAGTCAATGCAACAATTCCTTTACCCTGCTAGGACTAAAAGGAAAAACAGCTTTCTGAACTCCCTCAGTGCATTCACCTTTGTATCATTTTCAACATGTTTGTTTTTGCTGAAAAAAGGCAAGGCAATCTCAGGCTCTGCTGTCACTGCAGCACAGTGGGGTGACAAAGCAGCACCTCCTCAAAGTTGTACATAATTTCTACAGTCCAGAATCCTTCACGGTCAAACTCTGTGCTCTAAGCTGGTCTGAGCCTAAATTAATGTGTAAAATTAATCCTTGGGTATTAAATAACTTTTCTCTTTAGGCCCCAGTAATTACCTACAGGTATGGCCTTCATCTCTTTGTCAGAGCACTAGGCACACAATGTATCAATAACCACCATACCTCCACACACAACCTCCACACAGACGTGCAGACACGCACATTTCTACCCGATTCCTATTTATAACACCATACGCTAACAAAAATACTCTGAAGCAGTTTTAAGTTAAGTACCAAAGAACAAGAAAGTCTTCAAGTGTAAGCAGCTGTTACGTGCATAAAGGCATTGCTCTGTTTTTGACAGACACTGCCCTGGAACAGCGAGTGGATTTTGACCTGATGCTTACGACTGCCACTTACCAGCTAATTCTGGCACAAGCCTGCACTGGAAATATGCCTGACCACCCATCATTAACCAACAACCTTCAGAAACTCAAAGACGTTTACAAGGATTTAATCAGCACCAAATGACTTTTCCAAAAAGCCTCAAAGCCTAGAATTAGTCCTCCCTCTGAAGGGTCTAAACAGCAAACCACAAATGCAGAAGACAAAAAGGGTATCATAAATAATGATTATTTCACTCAGTAGTAACTGCAAAGTCAAATAACTCTACTGTTCTATTCACTAAAAATACTACTTTCAAAATACTGTTTTCTTAGAGCTGTGTAAAAAACATGCCAATGATAAAGTACTTGAATTGATATAATCTGAGTATGTTGATTTCCAAAAAACACTTGTACAGTCCTTGCATTGTCTGCAGTTACTCCCCCACTGAAAAGTAACAAAATACAGCAGCACAAGAGCCAGGGAGCCCCACGAGTGTCCTACCGAAGAATTCACTAATCAACCCACTCACAGCAGTCCCAAAATTAATTTCTGAACTGAAAAAAGTGCTGTCTTTGTACAAGAGCTCTCTAAGGAGCCTAAAGAGAAACTATTTAGTCTGCGGATGGGCAAGAAGAAATTTTTGCTTTATACAGAGTATCCGTTTCCCTTTTCTAACAAGTTTCCTCTCTGCTGCAGTAGAAAGCCTTCATTTAAATTCCAAGTATGCTATGTACATACCTACAGGTACAAACATACATACTAGCACCCAGTACAGAACAGCACAGGAGCAACTAGAAAGACAGCATCCCGCAAAATTCCAATAGCAATCTAGCCTGTTCAAGCCAAGAGCCATCAGATATTGACCAAGACAGGCTAAACACAACTGAATTACAAATATAATGAACATGGTAAATACCACAGAAGAGAATAATATGCTGCCCTTTTTTTTTTTTTTTCAGGAAATAGCTAGCAGCCTATTCAGAAATTAAGCACCATCTAGAAAAAAGGAAAACATCTCTCAACCAACCAGTCAAGGTTACTGATACAACTAACCCAGGGATCTGAGAACTGCTGTTCAGACAGTCCTATGACTTGGCAGGACATCACTTGCAAAGAATTTCAGTCCAAGAGGCCACAGGGAAGGGAAGACAGCTCTTCCTCTCAAACTGTACAGCTATGATGAGAAGCATCCCACTTGATTCTTAGGCAGTATTAAATGAGCCCATTCTGTGCAGAAGAGACAGCACAGACCATTAAAATAGCAACACGGTCAAAAAATCATTGATATCACTGACAGGAAAAAATTCATTATCCACAGTGTACTGAAATCACTGATGTGCATAAACTACAATGTTACAGTTTCCTTACCTCCAGGACAGTAACAACTAAAAAACATTAACTCCAGTTACAGTCAAAAAAGGCTTGGAAAAGCAAGCAACAACCAACCCAGAATTTCATACAGCTATCCTAATGCACCAGGCAACAGAGAAAAAATGAGCAGGTCATGAAATGTGAAATAGTACTGGAACTGCCCATATCAGACAGAGCCCCTGAAGAAGAACAAGTGCTGGAGCTGGCACAAGGGGATGGAGCTGACCAGGGACCTTCCTTACCAGCAGCAAACAGTAGCAAGCTGCAGCACACTGCTCATGGCAGAGGATGCCAATCCAGCTCTGTCTTGAAACAGGGAAGTCAAGAATGTCTTTGATGCTAATAAAACTCCAGAGTAATGGACAGGAACAGCCAATAACTGTAAGAGTAGGTTGGTTTTGAAGCTGGGAGTGTAAGGGAAATCAGTTTTCATGTGGAGAAAATACATTTCCACTGTACATGTTACATAGGATCACCTGGTGGGTAGACAAGCAAAGTTTCTGTATAAAATTGTCACAAGAAAGATTCTTGGAGGACAGAAGAATGCATTTCTGATGGCAAGAACCAAGCCTCACACTGAACACAAAAGTACAAAAAAAAAAAAAGAAAGAAAAAAAATACATAGCTAGCAAAGATTTCTTAAACTGTGTTTGAATTTTCAAGGGCAAATTTTGGGAGAATCAGACTCCAAGTGCTAAACTAAGGCTGTAGTTTGGCAAACACTTTAAACTGGCATAAATTTGCATTGCTGCTGAAAGAAAGTCTCACCATCTGCCAGTCCCCTGTGCCAGCACAAACATCCGAACACTGAACCAGGAGCACTTCTTTTGCCAGTTTATTTTTCAGATGGATCAGTTCCCCAAACCAGTTCACAGGATGGCCATGTAAATACTTGTGCTGGCAAAGAAGAGTGACTACTTCTCCAGCACTGCCAGCCCAAAGTGTTCATTGAACTACAGCCTAACACACAGGGGTGTGGAGAAGTTCTAGCAGTCACAGGTGCTGCTCCCCACCCTCAGACACACTGTATTCATACCACACTTCAAAGTTACAATCACCACACAGCTGCCCCTCAGAAACCAGCATATCTTTCTAATTTTCTCTAGTAGGAGAACCAGCCAGAATCTCAGCAATGTCAAAGTTGGCTGTAAACAAGATTCTTTTCTGGATGCTGCTGTGCTTCTCAATCAAAAGATCATTTGCAGGAGAAATCCCAGTCAGTCTTCCAATCATCTGCTCCACCTGGGACTCAAAAGGCTTGTACATGAGGAACAACAAATGAAAACTATAGTCATCACATGTCAGGGCTCTACTCCAACAGGGATTTAAGAACTGTGTGTGGGATGCCTATCCATGAATCACCACACAATCCTTCGCTGACCGGCACACTCATCTACAAGAAAACAACATCAACAGAAACGCTGCTGTGAGGGGAAGAACAGATAAGGACAAGCATTGGTCATATTCTGTATCAAGGTCAAGCAACACAAGTGAGTACTGGGAGACTGAGAGAGACCTAGCCACACTTTCCCCCAAGTCGGTGGCAAATTCAAACCCATACATGAGGAACTACTTAGATCAGTAAGTTTTCTACCAAGAAATAAATTCAAGGTGGGACAGTGAAACAATCTCCAGAATGATACAGAAGGATCAATGTAATTGCACATGCCACATGCAAAATGAAGGGAAGTACCCCACTTTACAGACATTCCTAAGCCCAGATCTCCAGCCACAGCTCTCGGGTTCTTCAATCAGGGCAGGACTTACCTAAGCTGCACACCTGGCCCTGTGCTCACTTTCCTTTCTTCTACCAGAGTTCTGGCACCATCATCACTTTCCAGTATCTGCTTGGTTGGCAAGTTCTTATTCCCTACCTCTTATTTTTCATTTGTTTTCTTATTGCCACACATGCTCAAAGTCATATTTTGCAGAATAAGATATAGTGGAAAGAACACCCATAAACCTCACTTTTTCTTGGTAGCATTAATCCAACATGTTTATAGAAAAGTTGTAACACAAATAAGTGGCAAGAACAGAGAGCCTCTTCTGTCTAGTTTATAAAAACGCTAACAGCAGGGTATGAGAAATCCACTCACTCTTGGAGAATTATTTTCTGAAGAATCATTACTAGCTTTGAAAGAATCTGATTTAATAGGGCACAGTCATACTAGTCTGAATCCAGAGCCCCCTAGGTCTTCAGAAAACTCCAGGATCTCCAGAGTAAGAGATGAGCAATTGCCAGAAAAAGCAGAAAAGCAAGTTTTGCACATGTTCGCACAATGTGTAACAAATAAAGCAATTTTTTAAGCTACAGGTGGCTGAGAAGCAGTGGGTACCACTGGCCTACTAGTAGAGGAGAGCACTAAAATGCAGCAATTTGAACAGGATTGGTCTTCTGACAGGTTTCTAGGAGTGGAAATGAACGAAAAACTAAAGGGATGTAACAGGGCCTGTCAAACTGTCTATTTAATGTCCTTCCAGTAAAAGGCAGGGGGTAGGGTTTAGGAGATGGTAGGCACTGGGTGTAATGGCAAGCAGAAACAGGGATAGGCAGATAGATCAAATGTCTGGTTATACGGTGATTATTAGGAACCCAGTCCACAACTGGGAAGTTGCAGCATTACTCCAGGACCAGCTTCAGATCAGCAGAGTCTGCAATATGGGAAAGAAAAATCTAGCAAAAAAATCATAAGCCTGCCCCCACCCTTAACCCCTTCTTCATGCTCCATATGGGGAAAGAGGAAAAAACTTCTCACCTGGGTGAGATTCAGGATGATTACTTTTCCTGATTTTGATGAGCAGGTTTTTTCCTCCACTAGGTATGTAAGAAAAGGACAGACAGGAAACAGAAATACATGCATGTACAAATGTGGCAACTGATAAGACAAAGGAAAAAAAAAAGAGAATTTATGAAAATATGAAAGAAGAAAAAACTAGAAAATAACAGGAAGGAGAAAGACACTAGTGCTCAAATATGCAAGTATGTGCCACCCTCTGCTAGAGAAAGAAGGAAGCAGAGTCTGGAAAGCAAGAGAACAAAAGCAAGGAATGCAGTAAGTCAGGACTTCCAAGATGAGTAAATAGTTAGCCATTCTCTTATACTTGCTGTTGTCTCCACACACCTCAAAGACACTTGCCTAGTTCATAACTACTACTGTATAGATGTCTTTCAGGCTGGAGAGCAATTTGCTGCCACTCTGGACTAGGTAGAACCATGTCAGTTTAAGTAGATCAGTTCTAGGTAGCCCAGGTAGTCTAGAGAAAACACCTATCAGAGAGTTTAAAATGTAAAAATCTCAGGTCGCTCACAATTAACATTCTACCTTATTTCATGTCCTTTACCTTAATTGACTGGCCCTGGTGAATGTAAATCAATTTGAATTAGATCCTATTAACACAACATAGCTTTTGCCCTGACAGGCAGGTTTACAAGCCAAGAGATTCAGGCTATAAATCTCAGACCAATTTCTTCTTGCTTTTTCATACAATGCTTCTAGACAGTTTATAGAAGTGATATCAAGTTCAATGCCAACACCACCAGTGGGCTACAAGTTATATGGTTACAATACAAGTTATTTGAAGTGATACTCTAGGTATCATCTGCTTCTCTTTATTCAACTCTGAGGTAAATGTGTGAGAGTGAATGACAGTTTTCATTCTGCTTTTGCTGAAATTTTAGAGAACTGAGCTCTCCTGCACACTAAAAGCACTGACTTCCATGGGGAAATAAGCAAGGGAAAGTGAGAAGACAAAGTAATGCATTTCCATGCCACCAAGGAGTAAAGTACTGTGCTTCTACTGATCTGATTCCTGCACTTGTTCTGATCCCCCAAAGAGAGGGATTTCAGCAGTGACTGAAAACCAAGTAGGAATGTAAAATACAGTAGTCCAGGAATTACATGTGTGATTCAGGATTACAACTCCAAAAGCCCTTTTCTGAAGCCCCGGCACCTATTCTTTACAGAAGCATACCACTGCACATAAAAACAGATGCAATATTCCTTTTTGCTGCATAAAACTGAAATCTAGCAAGACCACTGATATTTTTAGAGTGCAAGTTTGAAGCCTTGAAGAGATTTAAGACTGCCTGAAATATAAGTTGCTTAGAAAAGTCCTGCAGGGACCTATGAGGACTCTAGATCATGTTCCCATTGGAAAGTTTTAGCACAGTACTGGTTCAACTGAAGAAATGCAAAGACAGCATTACAAAAAAAAGAAAAAAAAATTCCCACCCCCTTTTCTTTATCTTGGGAGTTTCCCGTGCCCTGAACAAATCCAGGGCTGTTTTTTGCCTTCCAGTTTCTCCCTTCCTCCCTCTCGCAGCTTCCTACCAGCTGAGATTCTGCAGCTGCAGCAACAACAGTCCATCTGTGACAGTGCAACCACCTCGGCAGGATGACTCCTACCATTTCACTGGCTTCCTTATGCTTTAACAGAGGTAGCAAAGTCTGAAGGGGCTTCACCCCTCTTCTTTTTTTTTTTTAACTGAAAAGATACTAATGAATATTCATTACTAGTCCTCTACCAAAGGCATGAATTTTATTTAAAGGACTGGAAGGGAATCACAAATTAGGCTAATACAATGGGAGATTTTGACTCAGTTCTCTGGTCTCGAAATAGAGCTAAGGACTAAGATTTTTGCGGAAAAGTGGTTTGATGACAGTAATATAAAAACTCTGCCCAAAGCCGCCCTGCTCCACTGTGACTCCGCTTCCTGCTGCAACACCATTGCCAGAGTGCTGCACTGTAACTCACGGGTTTATTGTGCCACCGGGGCACTCGCTCACTGATGCGGGTCTCCTGCCCACATTTTTAAGTCCTGCACCTGGCACGCCACATCCTGAGCCAAGGCTTACCAAAACCCGGCCTATTCATGCGAGCCTACGAACGCTTCCACACTCTCCAGCCAGCCCCCTGCTTCCCGAAGCCCATCAGAGCACTGTTACCCTGGGGTTTTTTTGGGAGTCCACGAAAGAACTCACATTTCAATACTCATCGCCTAGCGGATAAGCTTCCAGGTCAAGGGGTTTTTAACAAGACACAGACATATAGACAAGATCACCGTTTTTTCCTGCTTTGGAAAAGTGAAGAGGCAAACAAACCCTTTCGCACCTTCCCGGTAGAGAGCAATCCCCAGGCTGACCGCGGGACAGCGACCTGCCCGTCGAGGCTGCGGCCCAGGCCGGCTGGGTCAGGGGGTCCCACCGCGGCTGGGCATGAATCACAGAATTGTTGGGGTCGGAAGGGACCTCTGCAGATCATCCAGTCCAACCCTCCTGCCAAGGCAGGGTCACCTCGAGCAGGTTACACAGGAAGGCGTCCAGGCGAGTTTTCAATGTTTCCACATAGAGACTCCACGAGCTCTCTGGGCAGCCTGTTCCAGGGCTCTGCCACCCTCAATGTGAAGAAGTTCTTCCTCTTGTTGAGGTGGAACTTCTTGTGTTTTAGTTTATGGCCACTGCTCCTCGTCCTGTCACTGGGCAACACTGAAGAGGCTGGCACCATCTTTTTTACATCAACCTCTGAGATATTTACATACGTTAATGAGATCCCTTCTGTCCCCTTTTCGCTAGACTAAAAAGGCTCAGCTCCCGCATTCTCTCTTCAGGATAGAGATGCTCCAAGCCCCTAATCATCTGCGTGACCCTCTAGAGAAAGACAAGGAATTTCTTTCGCGTACTGAGGCGTCCAGAACTGGACACGACTCCCAAGTATGAGTCGGCTCCGGGGAGCGGAGCGGCAGCGGGAGCACAGCCCCGCACAGACACCCGCACAGTCCCGCAGGGACAGCCAGCCAGCCGGCCGGCCGGACGGACGGACGTGCGCACACGCACGCAGCCCCGCAGACAGCCGCACACGTGCGCGCACACACGCCCGCTCCCGGGGAAGCGCCGGCTCCGCCGCCCCGCTCCCGCCCCCCCGCGCAACATCCCCCCGGCTGCAGGAGCAGGGGGAGGACAGGCACCGGGGGTCCCAGCTCCCTCCCTCACTCACTTTCGTCCTGCCGTTGATTTTGTAGTTGCCCAGCTTTCCGTTGCAGTGCCGGATGAGATCGTCCATGCTGTTCATGAGGAGCCGGATGGTCTGGCATCCCGGCTCCTTGCCCTCCACCCAGGTGATCTTGTCGCCGCGGATGTCCTTGGAGGAGTCGCTCTTCTGGCTGACGAGCTGCCCGTCGGTGAAGAGGCCGGTGTG